>NW_013550608.1:1727813-2081973 GCF_000835455.1 Fonsecaea pedrosoi CBS 271.37 | reverse complement strand
TAGGTAGGTAGGTAGGTAGGTAGGTAGGTAGGTAGGTAGGTAGGTAGGTAGGTAGGTAGGTAGGTAGGTAGGTAGGTAGGTAGGTAGGTAGGTAGGTGTGTATCCACCTCCTTGCCGAGTATGTATGCATGTTGTGTACGTTATGTACGTACATACATACATACATACACATACAGACACGCACACCTGCAGAGGCCAGGCCAGGCCAGGCCCACCCCAAAAAATGGGATACCCATCTATCTATCCAACTCAATCTACTCGTATCTGACGACTCATTGTGCTTGTCACGCATGGCCCTTCTTCCTTTTTTTTTTGGCCATGTGAGTTTTCCCTTGTTCATCGTCCCCGTTCGCGTTCGCTTTCGCGTTCATCTTCGTCGACGGGATCCATCTCTTCTTCCTCGACCTCCTCGTCGGTCAGGAACGGGCTCCTTTCCAATTCATACTGTGGGCCTGGGACTCCCCGAGACGGCTCTTGCGCAGGCGGGGTGAGGACCATCCTGGACATTTGCTGTGGCTGTGTCTGAGTTGGCTGCATTGTATCGACTCCTGCCGTCCCAGTGGCCATGGTAATGGTGACGGAAGGTGTTATTGGATCGGGAGGCGTGGTCGTCCCTCCAGCAGTCGGGTACGGAGATAATGTTTGGGATTGGGTGAGAAATATGGATGGTGTCGGAGAGTGTGTTTGAGATTGAGATTGCGAGAGCGGCTGATTGGGAACAGCATCGTGAAACTGCTGGTCGATCTCTTCCTGGGAATGCGCGCGGGACATGCCTGGTCGGTCTTGTTTCCTGTCTACCAGGTCCTCCTCTTGGGGAAGATCATGTGAGTTGTTAGGTGCAGCATCGTTCTGCTGACCTTCTCTCGCTGTGGGCGACTCCGGCTTCCCCTCTGCTACCGACAGGTCTCCCGGGACGTCCTCTTTGAGCTCGACGTGCTCCAATGACTCCTCAATTTGTGCCAGGGCTGTTGCTTGTGCCTGTTCTAGCGCCTCACTGACAGGGAGCTTCATGCGACTGTCGATTGTTGAGGCGGAGTCCGGCTCCGAGGGGCTGAAGGCCTTCTCCACCGGTGAGAAGGGGGATTGTTCCACAATTCTTTGGCCGGTTGCTGTCGTTGTGACAATGGACGGCAGATTGGAGCTGAATTTGCCTGGTTCTCTTGTGCTATCACCACTACCCTCCCTACCACGCCTGCGCCGTGCTTTTGGCGTAGGTGGGGGCTTCTTGCCAAAATGGTGGCCCTTATGATGAGAGGGGATAGGAGGCGGCTGAGCCTTTTCTTGATCTTTCTCCTCCGCCGCCACCGATGAAGAGGCTACACCATGGTCCTTATGATGGTGATGGTGGTGATGGAAGGGAATAGGGGGGTGACGATGGTGATGGTTGTTGGATTGAGTACGAGCTTCAGCCTCCACCTTTGGCGCAGGCTCTGCTTTCGGTAGCTCTATCTTCGCAATTTCGGCATCGCTCTCCATTCTTTCCGCCTTCATACGCGTAAAGGCAGATCTCCTGGCTTGAGGCGGTGGAGGTTTCTCCTTCTTTTGCATTATAACTGCCCGAAGATTATTTTTCAGTCCAGGGTTCCTACTTGGGGTGATAACTCCTGGTTTTTCTCTTTGCGCTGCAACCTCCATCATACTCAAACTGGATTGTCGGGCTCCTTCGAGTCGAGGGGTGAGATACTGACCAATGGTCAATGTGGAGCCTTTGGACGAGTTTCGTTTCTTCAATTTCCGAGGTGCTGGAAGGGCCGGTGGGAGTGCTTTTGACGGAGAGGTTGGCGATGATATATCAGAGGCTCCTTCATCAATTGGAGATTCTGCTTGTACCGGAGGCTCAGTTTCCGGATCAATGAGCCAACTAACTCCTTCGCATCGCTTAACGAGCCGTTTAGTTGTCTCGTCAACATCGTCAAAATGGCCCCAATGCTGCAAACCCTCATGGGAGCCGTTTTGATCTGCAAGATTGCCCCCGCCCAAGACAACCAATAATTTGCGGATTTCGTCCCTCTTATAATGTGGAGGATATTGTAGTTGGGTATGTTCGAGAAGTGGATATAGAACTCGAAGATAGGTATGGCGTAAGGACGATGCCTCTTCAGGCAGATCCAGGAGGTTCCGAACCAATATATCAACCAAGACACGCAGGTCGTTGGTGTAGAAGTACTCATAAGTGGGGGGAGTCGTGAAGAGGAGGTAGAGCAACTTGAGGGTCAGAAGCTGCAACGAGGTTTCATCTGCTAACGTCAGTGTACAAGAGCCATCGTAGCCACGTTGGAAGACAATACCTTCACGGTTCAGCAGTAGGATAATGTTCTCCCCAAAGGTCTTGTACTCACTGCCGTGGGCAGACAAGACCTTGATCACCTTGTTGGTAAGAGGGACCGCAGCCTGACCATTGGCCGGGTCGTGAGCAGCAACCATGAACTGCTCATTGAGCACAAGCTGAATAAACAGTCAATTGCGTGTCGCTTAATCCAAGGACTCGGTGAGCTTACCAAAACTCGAATGGTGGGATAGTGATATGGGTCATTGACGTCGTCCGAAACCTGTTCGATAATCTCAAACAACATCTTGACAAAGTCATCATCGACAAGCGCTGTGTTCACGTGGCGAAATCAGTCTTTGCCAATGGGAAGCCGAGTGCCGTGTCTTCGAAATCGCCTACGTACCCAGGTCACCTATTTTAATCTTTTGTATGCGCGACATCTCGTACAGCAGCTCCATGAGCAGTCTGTGGATTCCTTCGTGGTCATGTCGCTTCGGACTCGAAATGAGATGGATCAATCTTGGGAATGCCCCTTCGTCGTTCAATAGCTCGTATGTCCTTTCGTGTAATTGCGCATGGGTGATGAGGAAGGACGTTGATACTAGCACGACGTTTGGCTCGTCATCCTGCGCGCGTAATGTATCAGCCTCTGTTTTGGCCTGCTTCCCGCTTTTCTTCCACCAACCTCGATCAGACACTGAATGAATTGTCGGCGGATATAGTCGGCGTGGGTCGCGAAGAGTGACGACTCTTGGAGCTTGAAGGCACAGCGAACGAGATCATTGTCGCTGAGAAGAAAGCGTCCTGGATTTGGTATGGGAGTACGATGAGCCTGGGTATCTTCGCTTCTTTTCTCAAGGTGTGGTACCACATACCCCGACAGAACCCAATGAGTTCTATGTAGGATCGCAATGTATCGTCGATGCTATCATGGGTAGTGCATTCTCGGGAGATTGTCTCTTCGAGAGCTAAAGAGTCAAAATCAGTCAGACAACCTGGTCCTGGACTGCGGAGGGGGGTGTGTTCGTACCGGTCCAAAACTGGTCCTCGTCCTCGAAGTTATAAGAAACCTCGTGTTCCATGCTACGTTCAGCTTCATATCGTCTTTGGTAGATCAAGGTTGGTCAAAGGAGCGTGTGCAGAAACAATTCAGATGCTCCCCTCATACGATCAAAGGCGCAGAGATGTCGGGGCAACAGAAGCGACCGGTCCTATAGCAACACATGGCGACGAAGGAGCTGTACTTGTCTGTTGTTACGGAGGGCGAGATGTTCACAAGTCACGGTGCTGGGTGCGGATTTGATGTGGAGCGAACTGATTCCAAGTTTGGGGTAGGATTTCGAGGACGCCAGAGGAGTTCCGAACACATGACATGACGCCCAACGTCACAATGTCTCTAACGGGTGACGGCAACGGGGATGCACGTGGGAAGAAGTGGGCAGGCAAGGCAGGCAAAAAAGAGCCGGCCACACAAGCTAAGACGCCTAAGCGGTCCAAGTAGGTGAACAGCATTAACGAGAAGCAACGTTGCTTAGGCATCGGCCCGGATCCCCGCGGGTCAATCAATACTCTTTCGCCTGCCCACGATCCTCCAGCGTGACCTAGCCACCTCATTAGGGGCACCCAAGGGGCCTATTAGCCTATCATTCTACCTTCTGGTACCTGTCATGTCTATGATACTGGGTAGCTATATGCAACCTAAAGCACGCTCTGTGTACCCGGTATACTTGTAGTCACTACACAGAAGTCCACCTCCACCTATATACGAGAGTGCCTCGTACGCAAATTCTCTTTTCAGCCTTCCGGTCCCGCCCCCTGTCCACAACAGGGGGACAATGGTGAGTTGCCACAACACACCTTTTTTATAGCGCCGTCTGTCGAGTCTGCTGATAAGGAAAGTATCCAGAGAAATGTAAGGTCCGCTGTCCAATTTGTCCTTACTCCAAACACCGTATAAATGCTGTGGCTATCCCAGACTTTTTACACAGAAGATGCTGTCTCCCTTGGTGTGTGCATATTCCGATTAGTGTCATCATAGACAAAATGATCACTTGGGTCGTTTGAACGGATGTGCTTCCGTATTGCTGCATCCATCTGGTTAGTCGGTACACCCTCAGCAGAGCCTTGTGGAGATCACTTACAAAACGTAGTCGTCGAGGCTGATCAAGTCCGGTTCACTGAACAAGAGATAGTAATATTTCAACGTCTCGGCGAGCCAGAAGGATTCCATAGAATCTTGCTGCTCCATCAGTCGGCTGGTCACGTCCCTGATGCCTGCGTGGGCAATCTCCGTCCTCGTTGCCTTGTCGACTGCGTTGAACATGGCCCATCCCTTGTCTCTCCAAGTCTCATCTCCTGTTAGCCGGTACATAATAAAGACTGACTCGATGGCCTCAGGTCGGAGTCGGTAGTCCCGCGCCTTGATCCGTGTATACCCCGGAGGTAGTCGCTCTTCCTGGATTTTGGCCGCAACATATTCTTCGTGTGACAGCGCGACCCGCGGTGTAAACGAGAGAGGGTGCACTTGTTTTGCGTACGTACCCGCATCATCCGAGGAAATCGTCTCTGTCCGTTCTTCTCCTTCGAAATCTGTCTGCGGGTTTCTCTTCTTCAAGCGGGAATCCAGATCCATCTGTGAGACAACGAACTCATCTTCATTATCCAGGACATCGTTCAGGCCAGTTAGTGGCTGTTCATATAGCTTTTGTTGATGCACATTGTAAGTCTCAACCGCCCGCATTCTTTCTTCAAGCCTCGGGTCCAGCGCTTCATACCATCTGCTTTCATTCCACTTGCACGAGGTGAGACTCTCGCAGGGCACAAGCTCGAATTCTTCGGCCATGACACCCACGGGTGTGGACGCGTAAGCCCACACGCACGCGTTGGTGAGCTTCTCCGCAATGACCATATCCGAAGGGATGTCGAACAGCTTAGCCCCCAGGCCAAACATGCCTCCAGCAAAACATCCCAGGTGCGTTCCCTCATAGATTGTTACTTTCCTCTTGGCAGGATCCTTGGCCTTGGGGGAGATATTCTGCTTCGCCAGAAAAAGAATATCATGGTTCTCCTTTGTCATAGGTCGAAAGAGTAATTCTTCCCGAACAATCTTCATGGCATCAAGGTATAAACGTTTGTACTGCTCATTCATGCCGCTCAGCAGCGCATATTCCTTTGGAAAGTATTCATACGTGGAATCCGCCATCGAACCGATCCCGTAGGTGTGGGTGGTCGATTCAGGTTCAGTGCTCAGACCTTGTGCTTCGCAACGCTCGTGGTCATCATTGTCTTCGTCGGCGTCGGCGTCGACTAGCGGCAAAGGCTTATGCTCAGCCGCATTGACCTTGCTATCCTTCATCGTGGATTTTTTGGCCGAGAGTGATGATGAAAGCTGTTGTCGCTTGGTCAATATGACCGAGGGGCTATCATCGGGCTCGCGCGAGCTGTCCGTGTCTGGTCCCTCCTCCGTAGACACAACTGCGCGGCTATCTTTCAGGCCAACAGAGGCGTCATCTTCCAACCATTCATCCTCATCGGCTGCCGATTTGGAAACGGCTTGGGGCTTTTTACAGCCGGATGCGTCCAGCTTCAAGGGCCACAGACCCGGGAAAGTCGTTTTCATCTGCCACTCCTCCAGGGCATTGGTGACGCGTGCAATAGCATCGTAATACCTGGTTTCCCGGGTAATTTGAGCCAGTCTCGTGAACTCAACTGCGAGGGAGCCTATTTCTGCCAGCACCGTGTGCTCACTGCCCCTGTGTGGCCGGGACATAGAGGATGGCGTCCAGTGATAAAAAACTGCAGGCATTCTGTTGGGCGTATCAAAGGCTCCCATCAGGATATCAGCGAGTTCAACCGCTTTGTCAAGCAAGACTGGATATTTCCCTGAGCTGAGATCGTAAGCTGCAATCAACCCTCCAAGATAGCGGATCGTCGTCTCGAAGAGAGGAATGTCTTTTCTTGCCGACGTCTTGAAGTCAATCTGGCTTACTGCCGCAACTGCATCGTGGAATTCATCGCGCAACCCCATGATCCAGAGAGCGTCCAACGAGTCCACTAGAGTCGCTCCCCACCCATTGAACGGATCTCCCACGTCTTTCGATATGGGCTTTAGCTCATCGTGAGGCAGAGAGTAGTTCTTATAGCCGAACCAAGCATGCTCGAACGCCTCCCGGATCACGGCCTGCTTCTGAAGGCGATGTGTCTTTATCGAAGGGTTCTCTCTCCCAAAGCTATATTGGACTTTGGGGAGCACCTTGAAATCGCTGTCAGTCGGCAGTGGAATCAGACTCTCTGCGGGTATTGGGAAATGCTCCTCTTGTTGTATCCAATATGCTCTCCCCTGTTCCACGGGCTGAGGATTGACTCCATGCCTGCTTTGTCCACGGTCACCAGCTTCTTCATCATCTTCATCATCGAAAGGCGGTTGTTGGGTAAGCAGCTCGTCCTTGGTCACGGTAGGCTGTGCAGCGGTCGAGGAACTCGAGAGCGATGAAGTGGTCACTTGTAGAGGTGGAGGTGCAGGAGCGGTTCCTGGTGAATTGACTGGTGGTAGGGCAGGATGCGCCGGTTGTCCTTGAGGCTGCTCAAGCAGTTCTGGCGCGGAAGCCGGGTCAGAAAGCGTCTCTGAGAAATCTGTGCTGGAACCGATTTGTTTAGTAGCATGATCGTTCCTCAGGCCCACCAGGGCCTCGAGTGAAGGGTTCTTCCAGTCACTGACTCGAGTCAGCTGGTAGACAGACACGATTGCAACCACAGCCACTAGCACAAACAACCGATAGCGTCGGAGACGCATCATCTTGCACCGTGTGTTTGAGCGGTCTCAGAGCAGGCGTTGGAGATCAGAGTCCGTTGACAATGTGTCACGGCCCACATTTGACAGACACTGTTTGGGGGACTGAAGTCCGCCGGGGGGGTTTTGATACAGCACAAAACCAACGCCAGACAGGGTCATGCCAAAGGACGCAGGTCCGGAGGTGATCGATTGGCACCAGGCAAGGCAGGAGGGGAAGTATGGCAGCCTTGATCCTCAATCTGTAATCTCCAAACGAACTTTTGAATAGGAGACTTCAAGTTCTGACAAGCTCATCCCGCAAGCATCTACCGTAGATCAACAACTTCCGGAGATGGCACCGATGGGTCTGTAGGATGATGATGGGCAGGATGAGTAGAAGCAGGAAGCGACCATTTGGCCGCAGAGGCCGCCAATCAGGCACCATTACGAGTTAGTTCATGGTCGTAGGGCTCCTCTCCACTAGCAACTGCGGACGCCAAAAGCTGACGCTTGTGGGGGGAGAGGCAAGTGGCACGAAGGCAGGAAGCGCAGGGAGGCATGGGAGGCTCCGTGGCTCCTCTGCGGGCTTGGCAAGTTTGTGACATTTTGATTAGTAGTGGTAAGTAAACCACCTGTGGCTGTGGGTGGCCTAGCTATTGCCAAAGAGCGGAAAACCAGAGACAACATGCACAGATACTGTGTAAGGTGTGAAAAAGGGCCCCCATAACGCAATCCAGACAAAACATGAAAGAAGCCAAGGTGGGCCAGCACATCCAGGTATCATCATCTCACATTGTCCCGTGTCATGTATGTCATTTTGTCTGGCCCAAAGCCCCCTCCACCGCATATCACGGCATCCTGCTCGTACCCAGTGCCTCGTCAGGGTTTCAGCAAGACACTGGCCTTCTTCAGCCTCTGTTCTAACTCCACATGAAATGTCTCGTGCCGACCGAGATGTTGAAACCCATAGAGCGGCTTTTTCTTCAGAAAATCGCCCACGATCGAAGTGAACACGATTACCTCTTTGACCAGACTCCCCAGCAGGTCCTGGTCTGGCGTGGGAACAGCTGACGGGACAGGGGTGTCGAAGAAGCCTGGCATGGCCTCAAAGTGGACTTGTTCTTGGAGGAACTGACACTCCATGTGCACAAGGCCACACTCCTCCAGTCTGCCTTGGCAAAGTCGTTCACACAACCGAACCAGGTGATTGATGATGTTTGAGAGTAGCAAGTGGCACGAGTAGTCAGCTCGGACCGATTTGCTGCGTAATATCCTTCGTACAGCAGCGTTACTCTTCTTCAATAGCTCAATTTGCATCTCCCGTGGCTGGGACTCATCGGACGAATGCTTTTTGAGATGGGCGAGCAGCTTGATGCACACAGTCTCTTCATCTTCCAGCCCCGGCTCGCCGTTTCGAGGAAGTGGTGCGCCATAAACTGGGGGTTGTAGCCTTGACGGGTCAACCGGACACGAAGACTGTCTCGACAGAGGCCGGGTTTCAAGTTGAGCGGGTGACAGATATCTGGTAAACTGAGGAGGACTGAGTCCCGGTGTAGGTAGTCCGCTGTTGTTGAAAAAGCTGAGGTCACTGGCTATTGAGTAACTTCGGTTGTCTGCCATATCCAAAGCGCCCATTGACTCTGTAGCTTCGTCGAAAGTTAGAAATCCAGGATCGCCGTTGACGATAAAGGAGGACCAGGTAGGGGGGTTGCCCTGTCTCCTGCCCGGTTCATCTGAGCCATGGGTGGTAGCTGGTGACGGGATAGACTGTATAGGGAGCGAATTATGGATGATCCACGACTGGGAGTTGATGGTGCCGATCGAGTCGTCAATGGGTCGCTTTCGTCGTTTGCCCACCACTTTCCCGACTCGAGATTCGCTGTAGACGCAAGACAATCTTTTTTCAGAGCACCTACGACATCCTTCTTTATTCCCGTCACATCGAACCTGGTTCCGTCCATGTTAGTGGAGGAGATCGCGAGCAGCAAGGGGTCGGAGCACATTACCTTTGCCGAGAAACAGTGGTTACAGGCAGCCCTAAGTTTGATAGGCTTGGGTTCCGTTTTGGAGCCGTTAGGTGTTGTCTTCGTGGAGGACGGTGAAGACGTTGAGAGGCCGTTGGTAGCAGGAGTTGCCACAGTTGATGAGGTGGACGAAGGTGGCATTGTTATTTTCGCCCTTTTTTTTAGATGTCAACCGACATGTCTCACACCAGGAGTGCAAGATACCAACCCAGATTCAACAGCCATGGTGGTTTCCTGCAGATGGACCCAACGGAACGGGCGCGCTTAAAGGAGAATCCCAATAGTCACTAGGGACAGTATCGTAGTGGTCTGGTACAGAACAGCCTGAAGTCCAGAAAGGAGCGACGGCCAGGGGAATACTGCAAGTGCCAGGATCTGGTTATGGAGTTATGCAAAAGAAAGGCGCAGAGATACGATACTGGCGGCGATCGGTCTCTCTAAATCAACGTGGTGGGAATAAGCATGGAAGCGTAATATGAAGCAAGTACAAGCTAGAAGTCATGGATGGAGAGGGCTGATTTATTATTTCACGTTGGTTGCTTTTGCAATAATGTGGCCCCGGGCGATTCAGGGTCGAGATAGGAGCTTCAGTTGCTCGAGGTTAGAGGATCACCTAGTGCTGTCAGTAAATAGTGGGTTTTTTGATCCATTTGCCGCGTGGGATACGAGGGTTGATACCGGGGACGGGGATGGCATTATGGGCCATTCAGGTCAAGTGGCAGTGAAACCGCTTTGTGCCACGATGGTGGTCGTTCCCATTTCATGTGGTGGTTGGTACTACGTAGTCAGCACCAGCGTCCACAAGCAATCGAAAGGGTGAGCCAGGGAGGCGGCAGATGAGATGAAGGGACAGGGGGTTGACCACGGACCAGGGGGGAGGGGGGGGCAACAGCTTTGCATGGACCGGGGTACTTCGCATCCATTAGCGTCCCATACCTAAGCGGGAATCTGGGCAGCGCCTCGAGCAGAAGCGGTAACCCGTCTGGGTCCATTTGGATCCATCTGGGTGGCCGATTATGAACTCGTACCTACTTGTAATGGACTCCACCCGTCCACCTGGGCCACCTTGGAGGATGAACCTGCATCTCGCTATTGATCCGTCAGACATAATCTTCTCAGCGTCAGTGACAAGTTCTGTTTCCGATAGTACCCAGTGCCTGACTCGTTCATTCGGGCACTTGCTGATGCTAGCCCGAGGGCCAAAGACACTGACCCTGAGGTGCGGAGCATTGGAGTCGAGTTGATAGCATCATATAGGAAAGAAGAGTAATGAGTATGACACCCAGCACCTCGTACGCGGCTCGAGGAAGTGGCTTTCAGCCCCAAGGTTGAACTTGAAGTCACCAGAAGAATGGCTTGCTGATCAGGTAATAGGCTCTCCTTTCCCCTGGATATTGCCTTTGCAATCCTGGGGCACATTTCCCAGGCGACGTGACCAACTAGCATCACAAGACTATCACAATCACATCGTAGGCTCCAGTGCTGTGAAATGGCTCTACCCTGGAAACATGGTGCGATTGCCGACAGCAATTCTCCAAGATCCAAGAAAGACGGAGACAGAGCCTGCACTTTAATGCTGCCCTGCTTTGCCGCAACGGTTCAACATGGTTTACCCCAATTCATCTGGCATATTCAGATAGAAATGTGTTGAAATTTGATTAGTGCCTCTGACGCCGTTGAACGGTCTAGAGTATCCAAAAGAGGTTAGATCAACAGGGGCTTCTGCTAGCGCCAAGATCAGTGGCTGAGAGCTAGTGACTTCAGCCCACTTGCCCCACCAAAAAGCCGCAGGAAGTTTGAAGCCTTGCCTCCTCGTTGTACGTCCAGTTCAATATCCTCGATACCTTTTGGCCTATAACTTTGAAAGGCGAAGGTGTTGGCGCTGCGCTTCCAGAGAGAAACCAACAGCCACATGTAAAAATGGTGCGATATCTCTATTCGGGGCAGGGAAAGGCTACCTACTACCATGTGGTCTCAGCCTCGTTCGTGCCCCTTTCACACACTCAGCAGCCCTGCACTGCGCCTCCTGGATCGATCGGGTCTGGTGAGACTGTAGTTGCAGCAGTTGAGCATCCCTATCCGCATGGCGTTCATGATCAAACATGAGTACCAGGTAAACACTCTGCTTGAACTTTCTTGATGAAGAGCTGAGCTGAAAGGTCCCCCACCTTGACTGTCACTGCGCTACGCCCTACAGGAAAGTTTAGCTGGTGGTCAGCACAAAGTTACTGGTATATTCGAAGGTACGGTGTATGTTAATTGCACTAGTCAAACCTTTGTTCCAAGACCTCTATAGGCATTCTAAACGTGAACCCCGAGCCCGTACCTGGCTATCAGATCGACCCCAAAGTCAGCTTCAGCCAGCGGATGTTGCAGCCATTTCATACAAGTCTCCCGCAACAGGAAAAGGCTTCATCATCATCGAGACGTCGGCCAATCGAGATCGGCTCTTCTCCGACATTTAGTGCCTGCACCAACAAGTGCAACAGCGTACCGATACTGCTGTGTGTCTGGGGTCTGTGCCTTCCGATCACCCAGACCGTCCCTCGAACTTGTCGACACAGTTACTCCCAACTCCGGTTCAGCTGAGGCAGTCTTGCCCGTGCTACTGTTCTCTGCCAGAAACCCGCAATCTCGGCACTCGGACGATCTCTCGCCCACCATCGCCTACCATAGTGACCGCCACGCTCAGGCGTCTCTCCCACCCCTCCAATATGCCCCGGCCAATTCTTGATCTTAGGGGCATTGCCATGACATGAGATTCGTTGGGGATAGGATCCCGTGCCAGTGGCTGCGATTGTACCGGAAACAACCAGGGCTTGGGATTGCGTGGCGGCCTCTGTAACCCGCCGCTCTCGCCTTGTGCCATTGAGTTTCGCGGGGCCAAAGAGGGGAATTACAGATCTATGCAGTAGTACAAGGGAGTAGGTGTCTCTGCTCACCGTGGATAAGGTATCAGGGCGTCAAGGCATCAACGTCCAGCCCCTAGCTACATACTTTGGCCTCGTGAGCTCGTACTCCGTATAACTGTCGGGGCAAGCCGGTCACTTCCCCCGGGGCCATACACACACACACACACACATGAAAAGCTGGCATGATTCAGCTCATCTTGTCTGACAGGCAACGACATTTTCTGACAGACAGAAACAATAACTAAACAGTGCTCAAACAAGTTAAATGTGAAGTCTGGGTTTGAATCCTTCCCACCTCGAATCAGCCTAGATGACCTTATCCAAACAAAGGCCCCTTCTCGACCAACTTCTCGCATCCTCCTTTGCTCGCTTATCCGTACACCGTTTTTCACTCTCAGCCGCAGGATAATGCGGATCAGCTGGGCTAAGGTTGGCTGGGTGGGGTGAGCGCCAGAGAAACCCAGTCTATACCAAGAGTTTGCGAACTAAATTGCTTACCTGATAATCGACCCCAGCCCGACTATTTATAAAGCGCCTTCTCGTCATGAACTTGCGGCACGCGGTACGACCAACGGACAATAAGCCACGGGGCTGCTCGCACAGAGGCTGTTGTAAAGGGCGGCGAATCTCCTGCTACAGACACTTTACCTTTTCCGATTGTCCCAAGTTTCGCAAAGGGAAGGAAAAGAAGCAGATTAAACGAGGCAATAGCGCACGACTTTGTTACAGCTGCCAAGTCGCTTGAGGGCAAAGTACGACCATTTGCCGTATAATCGGCTTGATTTTTCCACCAAACTCGCCTTTGTCAACACTCGTACAGCATCTTGTGACAGCCAATGTTATAGTTTAGTTGGTGGATTCCAGAACTTCTTCGTATGAGCATCGATAGTTGGTAGGACGGGTCAATAATATACGAGGGATTCTCCTTGAATGACCACTGGTACAACCCCAACCGCCATTAATCTAGCCGAGAGAGAGAACGACTTATTGTTGATTCTAGACTGGCTGGGCAAAGACCAATGCCACCAGCACGCTTACTCGGTACAGTTGATGTCTTCTTAACCGCACATTAGACAGCTCACCGCAGGGACTAGACAAAGCCCCAATAATGCCACTACTGTTTCAGCGCTACCTTCAATGACACAAGAGAAAAATGCCATGGCATATTTCTGGAAGGGTTACTTTCCAAAAGGACGGTTGCTGACCAATTCAGATTTGCCCGTCACCATCGTTGATGGGTGGCCCTTGGTGGGCGACTTGCCGTCCAATAACAACCCTACGATGTCCTTCCCCTCCTGCCGCACTTCCCTCTGTGCCTCTTCACACCGCATCAGCCTCCCAGTTGCCGGCCGTAACAAATGGCCGGATCGCCCAATTGTCCAACCAGCGGGCTGGACCATCCTAGCGCTCGTTTAAAATGTCGGTGCCTGAGTGACATTCTGGTGTCTCCCCATGAATTTCGTTCGTGGAGGGGGCCCTATTCGCACCCATCAATCCGCAACGTTGTAAATCCACCAACCTCCTCAGCCTTGTTGATGGATTCCCCGTCTTCGGCTCTCATGCAGTCACCTGATCCACCGTGTCATATCGCCACGAGCATTTATCAACCAAGGACCGATTAAAAACCCTTGATACTTGTTTGCCAAAAGGTAAGCCATCGTCTTGGCAACTGCAGCGTCATAAGCCTGGATTACCAAAGGCTAGGGGTTCGCAGGGAGACGAAGCCTGTCAAGCTGTCCACCCTGTCGTAGGGCGTTCTCCGCCAGGCAAAACTTGGCCCGATGTGGGAAAACAAGGATCGTGGTAATTATGCCATATCCATGTCCATTTTATCTGCTTGTCATGATTTGACCTGCTGACATGCCCTGCAAAGGATGCAAGTGAGATGGTGGCCAGAGGGTTTGTTTCGTCTCTCCATGTCTTAACAGCCCATCCTTTTTCGGTATCAACATGGTTGCCAGTACACAAATACACAGATCTTTGGATCAGATGCCCGTCAGAGAAGGCGTGCCGTACGTGTTCCCACGGTGAAACAGCGGCAAAAAACATCTCACTAGGCAGCGTTCGAACAAAACTGTACTATTACTCACGACCGGCATATTCATGCTCATCTTCCTTCGTCAGAAGAAGTATGACTACATATTGCCCGTGGCCAGATTGCATGGTGTGTGGATACCAGTTGTTTTACTGTGGATGGCCGCCACCAGATCCTGTCTCAGAACACTACTCATACGTGGTTGAATGCTTGCAAACTCGATAATGGCCTTAAGTCCCAAGCATTCACGCGCAGATCCTGTCGTACTACGTATTTTTTACGTCGGCAATACGTCTATCCATGTCGAGCCTAACCTCCGAATTGTCTGGATGTAACAATTCCAAGCTTTTCCTCGGCGTTGCTTAACAGAACAAGGTCCTAGAGGGCCTTGGACATGGTGACGTGACATGCTTGAGCATTTGTTGTCCGTCCAGTTCGCCCATGGTCTGACTCAAGGGACCACGATTGTTTGATGCAAATACCGACCAACCCAAGTCGCCACCGCCCACCACCTTGATATGTTGTCGGCGGGACAGCGGTCGAATCACTCTGGCTCAAGACCACCCGCAAGCTTACAACTGTCAGTTGTCCACATGCGATCCTCGAGGATGGAGCAAGAGCAGAGCACTGCCATTCAGTTTTGAGTAGATGACAAGGATGAAAGGACCCTCCGCCAAGTTGCAAGTGGTGGGAAAGAAAGCAAACAAGCAAAGCAAACAATCTGGAACAACACATTTCGAACCACATGGGTGGCCGATCGGCCATCAAACGGCCCCGATCCCGGTGAATAGGTAGGGCCACCGGGTGGGAGTTTCTTTCTGTTTCTGTTTTGCCACGAAATATGAGCCATGCATGCATGTCATTCAGGAGGTGTGGAGAGAGGCCTGTGTGCCTGGAGCCATTCTCAGACAGACGATGCGCTTCGCAATGCAATCAACACGTCTCGCCTCACTGGAGACATCACACACCTTTCTGGTTACAAAATCAACGATGGTGGCCCATATCGAGGGACTGACTCCCTTTGGCCGGCCCACACGTGCATCCAACGACGAGGTTGCAGCGTTGTCCGGGGGTTAGCTGACAACGCAACTTGTCCCCAGACGATGGCGATCGCCACGGAGGGAACGAGGAGGGAGGGTGGAAAGGAATGGGCACGCTGTGAACGAAGAAACGAGAGAATTGGACACAATTCTGGTCGTTTTCTCTTCCATCGCTGGCCTGGATGAAATGCTGCGCCCCAGTCACACGTCGTGAATATTGCCATAGCCGTGAGTCAGGAGGGATGTTGCCGCTGCACCGTCAACCTACGACTCGAAATCGTTCGACAAGATCACGGACAGCAAAGATGAGTGTGGCCTTACAACGCCATGAATGGCACGGCTTCTCGCCGTCACAGCGCATCTGTGTGCTTGGTTGATGGCTGGAAATTGGACATTCAGCTGCTTACCCGTACTTTGTCAAAGGATTCCATTGGCCTTGCCACGACGAGGCGGCAGTTGATGAAGAGAAGAGAGTAAAGCCCGAAAGGATGGATGATGGGTCAATGTTGGTCCGCCGGGGCAACAATCACGGGGTGTTGCTTTGTCATGGAGGGGGTCTTTTTCCCTTTGTCTGCGGTGCGTTCAGCCTCAACATTGTTGCCGTCGTCTGTCACATTCTTGCTAGAGCTCCTACCGCTATACGACCACTCTGTTACTTGGTAGCATTTTTCGTTCCTCGGTGAGAAGCTACCTGCACATATTTCTCTGCTCGTATACGAATATGCAGGGGCCAGCGCACCGACACGAGTACGAATACCTCGTAGAGGGTCCCCAATCGACCACCCCACGTACACGAATGAGCGAGAAGGACAACTCTCAAACCTTACAATATCGTCCTCGTCGTCCCCGTCTCATTTCTTCCTTTCTTCGACCCATCCAGCCACTACATATCATCTTAACCCCGATGCAGCCCGCCCCACGGCTTTGTTGACAGGCTCTCTACAGATAATCGGGAATCCTGCCGCCCCCGCGCGAATCCTTCCCACAACACATCCGTCTTAGATAGCCCCAGCCCTACGGAGGTATGCCTCGTACATACCTAAGGTCATCTATCTACACAGCCAAGTACGTACAGTAGCTCGCTCGCTCGCTCGCTAGCTATCGGGCTATCTTACCCAAGTGTACGGAGTACCTACGGAGTACCGAGTACCGTTTGTGGCCGGCAACCGGGTTGTCACGCTTAGGTTCGGTTCCGCGACGGACGCGAAGGCCGAGTACAGAGTTCAAAGTACAAAGAGAGGGGCTGTTTGTTGGGGTCTAGTGGTTCGAGTATGGGTACGAGTATGAGTAAGAAGACAAGCGAAGCAAAGTGGTAGTGTCGGCCCCTAAGCGCACTGCTGGCACTTGTTGGCCGTCGGGCACTGCATCATGGGTATGGATGGGTATACTCGGATCCTAAAGACTTCTGCGGAGCACAAGGTACAACAAGTTGCTGGTAATAACATAATATGTACCATCTAATTACCCAGACGGGTAGGTGGTTCAGGACCAGATAGGCAGGTAGGTACCTACCCAGGTACCTGTACCGACCCGGACCGAGTAAGCCCTTAAAACCTCGTGTGGAGTACATGTACATGTACATGTACATGTAATTACATGCACGGTAGATATGTACCTGTACCTCGCACCCTCGTACGATGATGTGTGATGCGAGTGAGATGTTAGATGTATGTATGTATGTATGAAGCGGAGACGTGCGAGTCCCCTCTACATATTAGAGGTACCATGGACTAACATGTGTGTGTACTCGGTACATTGCACTTACCTATACGAGAGGATGCAGGCAGATCCGTCGATCTATCCACTTCTGTTAGGTTAGGCTTGTCTTGTTGGAAGGTATTTGGAACTCGGTACCTCGTACTCGCGAATGCCATCCAACAGCGCTAAACTCGCGCTGAGCCAGCCCGCCCGCCAGCCAGCCAGCACATATCTTCCTCGCTCCCTTTACTTGCATCTCACATATCCACTGGGGACAAGTACACGGCCCCCACTCCCGCTCTGGGAACTTTGAGGGTGGACGACCATACGAAAGTACAGGAGATACTGTATCGTATGGACTCATACGTCAATGACCCGAACGAGCAGTGGGGCTGGGTCTGTACCTGTATCTGGATCGTCACTGTTAATATCATCCGCTCGGTTCACTGCGTACTTCGTACTCTCGTAGATAGGGTAGGTAGCGAGGTCCTCGATGCAAGTTGGGGGCAGACCTCCAGGATACAGTAGAATAGAGTGGGAAATGGAACAAAAAGACAAAATACGGTTAATTCCCCATTGATCAATCTCCATCTCCATTTCCATTTTCATCACCAGTCCAAGCTCAATCCCCAACCTCAACTTCAGCTCCGTACTGCGAAATGCTATACTCGGTCCATGCTTACTGATACATACATACCTACCTACCTACCTATGTACCTATCTACAGAGTGATGCCAAATACCTACTCGCCGGGTACCCCACAACTCAACCGAAGGACTCGCGCGTAAGGGATCTACGAGTTGCGTCCACTCCCTCGCGGGCCTGTTGGGTCCAGGTCTGGATGATGACGGGCGCACCCGGTCTATGCCTAGTTACTCGAGACGGGACACGACAGGGCTGACAGGACGGGACAGGATGGGGCGTTGTAGGTATTGTCTCCACAGGGAAGGATTCCATGAGATGAAAGGCAAAGAGAAAGAGACAAACAAAGCGGACAAAGGGACCCGAAGGCGGGAAGAGGGAGGGAGGGAGAGAGCTATCACCCTCATGAATGTCGAGGTCTCATGTAGACCACGCAATGTATGCTGGATGCACGCGCAGGCAGTCAAAGATCTTTCCCCCAGGATTCAATAGTGGAAGCATCACAAAAATTCACAGTTGAAATCTTGTCTTTTTCTTTTCATCTGGACTGTTTGACTCCTTTCTGAGTGAGGAGGACTTGCAGTATCCTCGCCCGTGACCTTCCTACCCTCAAACTCCTGCTGATGCATATACCAAATACTGGCTGGCATGCTGTCTTCACGAGCGTTTCCTGCTGCCAGCCCCAACTCTCGGCTGCCGGATTCCAATCCGAGACAATCCCAATACCAGGAGATCCCCCTGCGGGTTCTGATACTGATACAACTCATTGCAACACCAATGTGTCGCCAATATCCTTTGAGCTGTAATCTGGCACCAAAAGCACAAGACCTGTTGCCAAATGAAGGAGATTGACTTCTCCGGCATCATGGAAGATCCCAGTTTGATTGTGAAATCAGCCCTGGTCGCGCCTGAGACCTGAGACCTGAGACCTTGTTCTGCTCCTGTTCTCCCCGTCGCCGTCTCCCCTGATCATGGTTCCTACTCCTCACTCTTCTACTCCCAAGTGACCCCAACCTTCACATTTCAAAGGCCTGTCGTAGTACCCCTTGCCCTTCCCCCTTCCTGAGCTTGAGCTTTCTGAAACTGCCTGATCAATCCTAGTGGCCCCATGGGTTGCATGATCGCCCGTGCATCCCGCTCATTCTCTTCATCTTCACTACCCGCCCCAGACGAGGAGTCAACCTCATATTTCCAGGATCCTAGATCGCCCTCATAAGTGGCCTGATTCGGGACGCCGCTGGCCGCAGACGAGGGGTGATCTTGAGGCCCTCTCGCGTCTGCTTGAAATGTGTCTGTTCTTTGCGGCTGAAGCTCAGTAGAGTCTTCTTCCTCGGCGACATCGTCAGGAATCTCATGTCCCCGCTCAACCGCGCCAGTCCGCCGAGGCTTTGAAAGAAGAGAGCCACGTGGCCGCAGAGCTTGTTGAGACATAGCGAAACCACTTGCAGAGGGCTGATGATGTGGGTCGAGCAATAGTGATTGCAGGGGAGAGCCAAATGGCTGGGACTGACCGTGGCCCTGTCCCGTGGCGGTATGCTGAGCGCCAAATCTGGGAGTACCCAATGCTCCACGATGAGGCGATGTGATCGATCCCAGACCCCCGCCGCTATGTCGATGCGCATGCATACCGCCACCAAACGCATTTCCGTGATCCGAAGCTGGGAAGGACGGTGAAGGTAGTCCCGGTATAGGTGGTGGCATATTGAAGTTGAAACGCCGCCTGGATGTGTGATACGGAAAATGGACATCTGTCTTCGGATTACGCGCGTAGTCGTTCATGAACCCCCAGTAGCTGTGTTCGAGCTTATTGTCTTTGGACGCAAAATAGTCGTCCCGTAGGTTCGTGTTGGCATTGGTATTAGCAACACCTGTGGCAGCACCTCCTGTCCCGGGCTCCGACCCCCCCGATCGTTCCTTGGGAGCAGGCCGCATCGCCTGGTTCATGAAGCGGAACTCGGCGAATGTACAGACGTATCCTATACCATCGACATGCACCGTGAATTCCCGAAAGAAGTCAATGATCCGTTCGCTGCATTTGGGTAGACTCAACCACAGCACAAAGGGCGTGAAGAAAATACTGAGCACT
Source organism: Fonsecaea pedrosoi CBS 271.37 (assembly GCF_000835455.1). NCBI lineage: Eukaryota > Fungi > Ascomycota > Eurotiomycetes > Chaetothyriales > Herpotrichiellaceae > Fonsecaea > Fonsecaea pedrosoi. The sequence continues at coordinate 2,062,496 of NW_013550608.1, read as the reverse complement.
TCTTCCAGGAAGATGACGAGTTTCATCTGGTACAGTTGAGAAAACTCTTCTTTTACTTCCACAGTATGAAGACGACCTGCCCAGTGCTGCGGTTCATAATGTGTAAACTGTATCACCTCTCCGATGGAAAATGCCGTGTCGTAGACCATGTTGTCGTCCGGCAGCAGACCACGCGCAACAGCCCAGATCGACCCGAAAATGCCGATATAGAATATTGTAGTCCGGCCTGGCGTCACTTCAAAGTTCAAAAAGTTGTCTTGATCCAAAATCGTCGCGAGGCCAAGAACGGACACCACAGCTCCAGAAATCAAACTGACGAACCTGGCAATCTGAACCGTCTTGTCTTTGGGGAACTGATTGATATATCTGTCGGCAAAGGGATACGACATGTTGATACGCCGACGGAACAGGTGGTGTAGCTCGTTGAATTCTCGGAACTTCCACTGTGCAAAAGGTGTATATTCTCTCATGCCAATCTGGGCGGGGTTCTTCTGGTAGTCGTTGAAATTTTGAAAAAAGTGCTTCAGGACGAAGAACGTGGCAAGAAATGGTGCAAAGGCGAGACTCGTAAAACCGGCCAAGATGAAGCGTGAACGGAGTGCGTTCGCCAAGTCTTTCCGGTGCGTATCCTTCAGGAACAGAGGTCGAACTTGTCCTTTGCGATTGAACACAAAGTCCATAATACACAATTCAATGTTCCATTCCAGTGTCCGAGTAAAGAGCTTGCGATTGCCGAAGAAGGGGATGGGGAGAGTCAGATCCAGTATATCCTTGTTGATCATGGCAATCATGTAATTCTGTCTTCTCATCAGTCTGTTGGCAATGTCGTGCGCGTCCATTCGTTGCTTGTTCTGTGACTTGATATAGCCACTGCTCTTTTTGGACGTCGAAGAAATGGTAGGGTTCGAGTCTCGTAGAGCCATCAGGCGACTCACAACTTCTTGCCACGATATCGACTGGATCTCCGGTTCAGGGATGTCGAGGAGGTAAAAGTAGAAATCATGCATGTTTTTCAGGCGAGGGATATCGAACAGGTATAGGACCCCTTTCCAGAGCCATATAAAAGTGGTGAGCCAGAGTAAAGCGTTCGGAACAAATCCCATTCTTCTGGTACATTGCGATACGAGGATATCTGACATCGTCGTGCTCCCTCTGATGTCTCGATAGTTTATACATTGGGTGAGAAAAATAGAGAAGCCAACCACAAAGGCGACGGTAAGGAGATTGAAGAATCGCATGAGAATCGTGGACCAGAAGCCGTGATTCAGGTAATAAGTGTAGACCTCGAGCAGGAAGTTATCCAAATCTGTCACGTTGACCCATCGAAACATGGCTTTCTCCTTGGGATCTGCACTGGCGAGGTTGCCGCCAACAATCCCTCCAGCAGGCCTGACTTGAGCGCCCTTCTGGCCGCGTATATTGGGCTTGGGACGGTATCTCGTGTGGAAGTCTTGAGCAGCGGTCGAAGGACTGGCATTGCGACCTTGTAAAAGGCCTTCTGGCATCAGGCTTGGAGGAGGGGGTAGGGACATGGAGCCATGATCAAGACCAATTGGGTTGTGATCGATCAGCAACGACGCCGGAACATCGTCATCCGCCTCTTCCACATCCAAGAGTTTGTGAGGTCTTGGAGTCCGTCTTGTCTTGTTCTGGTTCCTGCGTGTATCTTTCCGCTGCACGTGAGATTCGGGGGAGGTGGCGCCAGTAAGAGGAGCACCACGACCATCATGACTTGGGCTTCTCCAATGTGACCGAAGGGGGGACTGGTGTAATTCTTGATTGCTGTAGCCATCTCTACCATTTGCTCCATCTGCAGTCAGCCCTGCGGTCTCCTCGACATCGAAATTGTCCGAGTCTTCATCTTCTTGCCGGATGGCGTCATAGATGGACGCAGAAGGGTTGTTGGTGCCCGTAAATCGAGAGATGAAGTTAGAAGTCATCGTGGACTACCATGGACGACAGGATGGTCGCTAAAGGAGCGCGTGTTTCGAGGTAGGAGACGAAAGGAAGTTTCCAAGTCAGTGGACAGAGGTTAAGACATGATTCATCCCGGCGTGTTTTTGCCCGCAACTGTCAGTGCAAACGCTTTTGCGCAGGCACATGACAGACTATTCTAACAGGCAGATGAGGGAGGGTGGGGTTTCGGACTTCTGTGCAGATGATTACTGCAACGTAGGAGTAAGAATCGAGGTCATTCGTGATGCACGGAATGAGAACATTAGGGGCAGGAAAGGAAAAGGATGGAGGGATGCTGGGAGCTGGTCCGAGTAGGGGCAACGAAGCGGCTCAAGATCGCCTTGTGTAAACATTCCCCGGGAATCAACGCAGGTTTCACTAGTTGGGCGAGGCTGCGCCCCGCACTTTTGACGAGGCTGTCTAGTTGCGCTGCGCAGTCACGTCAACACCACTCTTATTTGTTGGTCTGGCAATTCTTCTGTTCTAACCTACATTGATTCGACTATATAGTGAGGTACATTGGTTCGTGTCGTCTATCCTTCTTCGCAAGTCAAGGAGCGTCGCCGCTCAACTACATGATATTTCTTTCTAAAAGAAGAGTGCTGCCAGAAACGAAACACCGAAACATGCAATCACCCATTGTCGATGTTGTTCGACCTTTGATCGGTCAAGTTTCTCTAGGTTACTGTACCCAGCCGCCAGTACAATAGTCAGCAAGATCAGTCGATTCAAAACTCCGGTGATGAACTTGAAACATAGTAGTGGCAGAAGCGTCATCGTAAGAATGCAAATGGGCACGTATTCTAATGCTGGTCCGGTGGAATGCGTTGGGGTGGATAGAGTGGTCTCTTTTAATGATATTAAATCCTCGCTGTTGTCCAAAAACTTGGATTCTGAGAGCGAGAGCGGGCTGTGCTCGTGCAGCCATGTCTGGAACTGCGTAATCTCGGTTGCTGTTGGGGATGAGGAGAGTACGCGGACTCGCTGTGACGCCGAAAGAACCTGATCTAGCACCAGTCAGCGGATCATCCTTCGATGTGAGATTCCATGACGTACAGTATTGTTCAAGCTTCATTGACAGTCGTCCCAAGACATGTAATCGATGTGCTGGTACATCTGATTGACCCCATTGCCAGCTCAATCTTCTTGAAGCTGGCGACATGGTGCCGTCAGGATGGAGCCGGCTGCGACCATCGACAGAGTCCAGGGCAGCCAATTGTTCTTCCATCTCGATGATTTCGTCTTGTAATTGTAGAAGCAGTCGAAAATAGATCTTCTTAAAGTTGCGAAACACTGGCGGAAGCTCCCCCGACGCCAGTTTATCAGCAATGAGATCATAACCAGACAAAACATTTCGGGGCAAGCAATACTCTTTGTCGTATCCGTCGGGTGTTTGTGGCATGCGTGCACGAATCTGCACAGGGCTCGGTGTCCTGTCAATCAGTGCCGGGGTCGGAGGCTTATGAGTGGCCTGGGGAACCTCTGGATATTTCCATCGTAGCCGTTGCGAGCGATCGACTCCAATCTCCCGTGGTTTTTGAGTGTCTTCTTGTTCCTGGACGTCCTCGAGTAGAGGAGGTAAGTGGGTGTCGACGAAAGGGTCATTGTTGGAGTGGACAATGCTATCACCCATTGATATACCCGAGTCGGAATGCATACTCGGGACGATGCTCTCACTATCAGAGTCGTCCTTGATGCTCTCATTTTCAGAGTCGTCCTTGATGCTCTCGTTATCAGAGTCGTCCTTCTCAGCATGAGGCTCCTCTTCGGCGGCACCGGAGTCGGCAGCATCGGAGTCGGCGGCGCCTTGGTCGTCGTCCTTGACGAGAAAGGCAAAGACGTCTACGGATTCTCTGGACATGTTTTTCTCTGCGGCGGCATCTTTTGGGTCGGTTTTCACCGGCGAGGCCTTTCTCCTCCGCTCATCGCTTGACCTCTTTGGCCGGGAGGATCTACTTCGTTTACTCGAACTTGAGGTGGACTTGGAGTAGGATTCTTGCGTGACGGTAGATGAGCTACCAGTCGACCCATGGGATCCGGAGGTGATGGCAGTTAGGAGGGACAGCTTGGATGAGCGAGCACTCTTGTGGCCGGCATAGGTCTGGCTGCGACGCCGACGACCTTGATCGCGCACCGGGCCGGACATGCAGGATTGAAGAGATAGAGCTTGGCTCACAGGGGGGTTTCATGGGAGGACCGGGTTTCATGAAGGTAGTGGCGATAGCGAGGGTCGATTGCATCCAGCAGTGACAGAGAGCGGAGAGTCTGTGGCGAAGAGCTCCATCATTTGACAACAAGGGGAAGGGTGTATGAACGAAAGGCAATGTCATGAAAGCAAGACGGAGAGTGGTGCTGGAGGTAGTAGTAGTAGAGGTGGTGGTGGCAACGGCTATCATCAGTGTATCATGGTCATTCCTTGATACAAGCAGGACGAACCAGGAGTGAGGTGACAGGTTCGAAGGGAGGGGTACAAACATGTAACACCACCGCTCTGACCAAGTCGAAGGAGATGAGTTCTGCGCGCCAGGATGACGTCCTTCTCCAGAGCGACACGAAGAAGACTCCGAGGGAGACGGGGGGACAGCGAGGTCGGGCTAGGAAGGGGCTCGTTGAGGCCTGAGAGAGGGGGAAGGGGAAATGTGGGAGGACAAGGGAGCCTGTCAAAGAGGTTTGCCGGGTTTTATCTGGGCGAATGTAAATCGGAGATCAAGATATTCGTGCCCAACGCCTGGCTTGAGCGGGTAGATGCCAACGAACAGCATGCTGTCTGTGGGCTCGATTGCCACCGCTGCTCATCAGCGACAGGATCCATGGGAGACCACGCATCGGGGAAAAATCGAGGTATGCACGACGGCGCCGCTCGGTCTGCAAAGACTGTTGGCTAGTGGACGAGGGGGATATCGGATGAGGCAGAAGATTCCAGTGAGATGATGATTGATCCAATAGACCGACGTCTCATGATGCTGCGAGATGCAATTGGCCGCCTGCGGTGCAAAGAAGAATGCGTGGGATGTTTCAATCACCCCCGTGGCACCCTCTCTTTCTGTACCAGTATCTTCTCCAGCCGAACAAAGACCTAAAGAGCACCTAGATCTGTCGGCAGCCTGTTGGAAAGGGAAATGGCACCAGATGGAACGATCAAAAATAAAAGACTAGGAAATCATTGTCGATGGCCAGTAGTCGAATAACGAGCCAGAGAAAATGAAAAGTGAAGTCAAAGTGGCTCAGCGCAGTTTGAAGTGAGAATTCCGGCGACTCTGATTGAGCCAGCGAAGCCGCTTAGGCAGGCACATGCAGGGTGCTTGAGCCCGCCGCCGGCCCTAATGCCTGGTACCGATTGACATTATTAGAAGTCAGGCGGTGAAAAAAAAGAAAAGAGAAGAAAAGATTAAAAGTCAGCACTGGGGTAGCGGATGTAAGTCCATGGGGTGGTACATATAATAGGCGACATGCCCCAACTCTGACTTGTTCAACATAGTAACAGTAGATGGAGGGTCGACTTGTTATATTCGCCAACGTGCAGGATTGTCTCGGGCACCACCATCATGTCTTGCAACCCAAATGGCACATACCCATAACTATCTCTGAGCCTTCTCACAAACACCGAATCCCACTAAGCACACGCTCACTAGACAGAAAGCTAGAGACAATCCACCAATGCATCTCTCAGCAGGCGAGACACGAGTCAGGAAGCCCAGAATCTCCAGCCAGGAGTCGCCCGCGCTCCCTCGCATAGATCAGGATGCTTGCTCTTCCACTTGTCATCCGCATCATCAGGAAACCTCTCCTTCCCTCGCGGCACAAATCGTAGAGGGACGTGTCCAGCTCTCATCTGTAGAGAAATGATGACGCTGAGGCCGTTGAGCATCAAGTCTCTCGCTCGCTGGGCAGCCTTTTGCCAGACCTCCACGCGAGCATCCTCATCCATGGCTATGACCTCGTCGTCTGTTGCCCACTGGTCGACGGCTAGTTCGACCGAGTAATTCTGTAGGATGACTGCCAGGGTGGCCAATACCTCGACTTGAGCAAAGCGTCTTCCGAGACAAGCGCGATACCCGTCACTGAATGGTAGATATGCCCCTCTGGGTGGCCGGTAAAACCGTTCCGAGGTGTCCGCTGCCTCGTTGATACCCAAGCCATCTGCAGTAATGGTCTCGTTAGGCATTTCCTTCTTATCATTGGCCGGCACCTGTTCCACCTCGCTACTTTCGTCCAAGAGCCACCGCTCCGGATGGAATTCCTCAAGGTCATTGTCGAGGTTCGCCGCGGGATGTACGACCTTCCCGCCCGGCAAAGAGGGTTTGCTGGTGGGCCAATACTTGGGGTTCCGATGAACATTGCCTGTCGCTAGACTGATATAGACTCCACTGGGGACCGTGCATGTCTTTCCATCAATCGTGATCGGTTGATCAGGAACTCCCCAGGTCGACTTTGGTATTCCTATAACAGGCGGAACCAGCCGCAGCTCTTCTGCCAATACCGCACCGACCATACCGCCAAAAAGAGCAGGCAAGTCACGATCATAATCCCACTCAGAGGGAGGCCTTCCCTGGAATATCCGATCCAGATCCTTTTGGGTGGCCCTCTGGCTCTTCGGATAGAGTGCTAGGTAGAGCAGGGAGAAGTGGATGGAATTGGCGGCGGTTTCATGTCCTGCAAGGATCAAGACAAACATGTTTCCAAGCACTTCGGAATCCGTGAGAGAAACATCTTTGCTCTTCTCGGTTGTCAGTTGACCTTTGACCAGCTGAGCCAACAAATCCATCTGGTCCTTGCTGTTTTCATTCCCTGCTTCCAGTGTCTTCTTTTTAGATTCTACCGCTTCTTTCATGTAATTTCCCCATTCATAATAGGCCTCGTTGGCCTTCCGGAACGACGTTGACGGGATGCTCTTGATCAACCACCGAGGCAGGAGAAACTGCACCAGGATATTGTCCAGCAAACAGTGGATGGCATAGGTGTAACTCATCGAATGCCCACGATCTCGATCACCCTGGTCATTCTGGATCTTGGACTTGTCAACATAGTTCACATCGACGTCGGCCTCGGCATCGGCGGAAGGCCATTCCAATTTCCTCCCAAAACCGGCTCTGCTAATAACATAGAGGCTCAGGCGCATGGTATCATCCATGACCCGATCAACCGTGATGTCGCCTTTTCCTTCTGGTCCAACCCACGAAGCCAGCATGTCTGAAGCTTGGTCGATGCTCTCCGCCCAGACGAGGTGGTTGTTCTTCTCCGTAAAGGGCGGGCTGGTGGCTTTGCGGTGCTGTCGCCAGACCGCGCCCTCGGTTGACACGACATTTTTACCGTAGATGTCGAGGGACCGGTAAATAGGTGTGGGCTTGGGAAAATCATTCCTCCTGGTGGTGATCTGGCTGATGACGGCGGGATCGGCAGTGTGCATCATGATACCTCCAGGTCCGACTACAAGAAAGGTATCGGAACCGACCTGCTGGAAGACCTCGATACTGCGCCGGTAATAGAAATCTGGGACACAGAAGTCGACCCATTTGGTCCAGCTGCTGGGGAGCCTGGCAAGAAATGGCAGCCATAATGGGTGGCTGATGAGCCACCAGGTGCTGAGATAGTATACCGGAACAACGACATACGGGATGCCGGATTGTTTCGCCTTGTTCACGTTGCGGCGGAAGCGGATCAATGAGTTGACCACGCTGTACAGAAGGTAAGCAGCCAACCCAAGGCCAAGTATCGGCCACATCTTGTCACAGGCGTGTCTGCTGGACGAGGATTGACCGGGCTTTGAGATGATATTTTCTGGGCAAGCAGAGGAAATATAAGGACCACTCCTCCAAAGGAACAGAGAGGGTGGTGATCAAAATAAACGAAGTTCGAGGCGGAGTTTGTCTGAGAAGTGTTAAAGAGGAAAGGTTAACGAGGTTTCGAGATGCGGTGGCAAATAGCCGATTCAGGGATGGATCAGAGGTGTGCAAGTCGAGGTGACATTGGTGAACATTGGCCAGAAGTTGACCATAGATGAGGTAGTCACCAGTCCACTTGGTAGCAGGCAAAAATCTTTATATCTTGATAGAGTGCTTCAGGGTTCCGTCGAGTGGAAGGATCCTTTCAACAGCCGAGATCTCAACTCAGCATCTCGACTGGTGGAAGTCCCGTCCTGTGTCCATGAATCATCAGCCCCGGCGCGACAGTCAGAAGTGAGCATGGTACCAAACAACGACTAGATGACGGTTTCTCGCTCGCTCCGCCCGCCATCGGAGGGGCTCCTCTTGGGAACTCTGAAACAAGGTGAGCATTTGTGAAGAGGGCACAATTCTTGGTGGGAAAGTTGTCCTATCAGTCAGCGCAAATCACGACAAGTCAATGTCAGCACTACTTGGGCGACACGAAAGATCGAAGCGAGCCTCGGTTAGGCGGTTGCGCGGTCTAGTGAGGCCTGAGAGCCTAGTTACTGGCGCCCCGACAAGGTCCACTGCGTCGCTTATGGGCCTCCTGGCTATTTCCCTCCAATGGCTAGGCCAGCCACCCCTCCGCGTTGCATTTCCCATCTTCCTGCGGCGCCGCCGAGCAGGATCGCCCTCTTCTGCTTCACGGGCATGCACCCCTACGAGTACCGTCTACGTCAATCAGCCTTAAGACGATGGTGACGAGGGTGGTGCAGAGTGACAAGGCTGATCCTTCTTCCGGTGATACTGCATCAATGGGGAAAGATACTCCGAGATACTCATGCCAAACACATGCACACCCGGACGTGAAATACAATAAGGGACACCAAGGCCGTCGAAATTCTGGAGTTGCTACCAAAAACAGAACTGTTCACCTCCACCTCATTTCTAGAGCTGCTCCAACAAACCGGGCTGACTGCCAAAGACGACAACATCATGAAACATCATGCATGCGATCAAAAAGGAGAACCTCGAAAAGCAGAACAAAAAAAAGGCACATTGCATCAATCCCATTCCCTGCTATTTCCTGATGCCCAACTTTTCCCTCTCCTTCCTCTGCTCCTCGCTCCACCTCTCCACTTTCTAAGCGGTTGCTTGCTCCAAATGCGTTCCCTGGGCCTCTGCCGCCGGCTTCTCCGTCGGCACAGGATCTGCGACTGGATCAGGAACCTCCGATGTGGCTCGGGTGCTGCGGTCGTCCATGGGCATCAGATTCGTTCCTAAACCTCCGGCGTTGGAGTGTATTGGTTCAAGATGAGGCTCCCATCTTTGCAGCTCTTGCTCTGCATCCGCAAGAACCTGTCTCGCCTCGCCGGCTTGGGCAAAGGGCTGGCGCACATCTCCCGGCACCACTGGGGTGTCGTCTAACAGATTCAAGAGGCGTCGGCCGTACTTGGCCAGGATGATCTGTTTCTCTGCACGCTCGATCGTGGCCGCGAAATGTAGATCATATGCTTCCTTGACCTTTTGGCGGGTCTGTATTGGATATATTAGTAAAGACCGCGACTCGCTAGGGTGGTCTTCGTGAGCTTGGGGTTTCTTACGATATTGGTAAGTTGAGCCTCTGCGACCAGGTTCTGAGCTTCTGCTCGCACGAGTTCTTGCTCGAGTGTGACCAGCTTCGGGCTAGACGGTTCCTTGTACTTGAGTTTTTGGATTTCATCGCTAATCTTGACCTTCTGGTCCCGACTTGGCTGCACACTGGCCTCGATGTTTCTGATCTGCTTCAGGATAGATCGGTAGTCCTCGAGATTCTGAGCAAACAAATCCTCCTGCTCTCCTATTTCCGACATAATGACCCCAATCTTGTCCGAAATGTCCGAGACGGCATCGTCGTTGGTAGCTTCGCCCCAGTCGGAAAGCTGGGAGGCAATGGAGAGGCGCTCGCGGCCGGCAGTTTCATAGGCTTCGATGCAGTGGTTCTCGGTTTTGATCAGCTTGAAGAGTTTCTTGGAGAGTTCAGCCTGGTGCATGCCGCGGAGGGTCGAGATGGAAAAGGTGTGTTTGGAGGCCTCCTTAGCATGGTCGTCCTTCTTGCGGGACCGGATGGATAGAGCTCGATTCATGGCGGAAGTGATTGGGTACCTGCTTGGAGGGTTCAAATTCTGCGGTATGTGAGCGTTGATAACATGCGATGTAGGGCGGGCAAGCTTGGAGGAGCTACAAGTATGCGCTATAGGTTGGAGAAGACGGACTGAAGGTCGTCGAGACAAACTGGGTGCGGGTGTAACAAGAACCCCTCGAGGCCCGATACAGCAGAGTGCAGGAATGCGCCAAAGGGCAGGAAGAGGGCGGATGACGTATTGCACTCTGAAGCTTGGAGGGGTGCCTTGGCACACTTGGATGGTACGATGTCAAGCATTCAGTATTCCCCCACCTCATTTGCAGCTCGTTGCGTATGGCGAACCTTGCTAGGCCATCTTTGCTTCGCCAGCTTGTCGTTCAATCCGGTTATCTCGACACCCACTTGATCGTCAACATGAGCAACAAAGGCAGGGGATCATCGTGACACCAAATTAAATTATCTTAGCCAAAAATATATCTCCAACGTGTCCATTATTTGCACTGACTGTGCAGTCACTGTCTCCAAAAGCCCAGCCTCACGATGCCGCCGTAATGATATCATACACTTCATCCCGCGGGTACAGACCTCAAGCTGCTTTTGGTGGCACATCAGTAATAAGTGCGGTCTCTCTCCCTCCTCTGTTCAGTGACAATCCGTGTCCTGCTCCCGCTGCGTCGCCGTGGATCGTAGGAGTAGTCGGAATGACGTTCGGAATAGTGGTCGTGGCTGGGTCGGTGGGCAGAGGTTGATCGTCTGGTGACCGTTTCTCGGCGATTTTCTCGCCTGTAGGTGGCAACCTCTGGCCTTGACACATATTCTCGAGAGTAGCGAGGTCGTGATCGCTCATGTCGTCTGATGATCACAGCTTCATCTCTGTCACCGCCACCGAAGCACATATTTGGAGCCGAAATTGGGTTACGGCTGTGCCTGTGGTGCCTGTACGTAGGATGTGTGCCACCCAGGGGATTGCTGTTGGGAGTCTCTGCGTCGAGTCTTGTGGAACAAATGCTTGCTGAGGCACGGGGGACGAAAAGGGGATGGCTTGATGTGTTCTGAGCTGGATTGAGGAAAGACAATGCTGGGTAGTAGCAAGCGGGTAGTCAGTTGAGAGCGGACAATGGGCCGTTCTCATATACTCAAGTGGTGTGCGGCAATAATAGACAAGGCAGAAATTCGTTACATGGAATTTTTGCCCTGACAACCTGATTACCTCTGACACAGCCGTGCCTACGTAGAGGGTGGATTCATTCTCCCGCCTTGGACGACATCATCGTCCTGCGGCATGGCCACCTTTGGGGCCACCAGGGGTTCACCACCTAATGACCTAGTGGGCCTACCACCACCACAAGGCAAGAACCAAAGAACTTGCCAACTTAACACGGACGAATCCTTTACTTCGCAGCCAGGGGATGCCTTGCTCGCAGATCTCAAGCCTGACTACTTGTGGCCTCACCGGCTCGAAACATTTGACGCCTTCCCTAGGTCTTCGCGAACCGCTCCTGCAGGCCCCCTGCCCTCTATTCCCACCTCTCGTTGACCTTTATGCAACATCCATCGACTCGACGATTGGAACCCAGATGCTGAAGGCATACGCCGGACAGCCCAGTGTGCAGTTCCAAGGAAACGTCCCGTTCGTCACTCGATAGGCAACCTCATCTGTCCTCGCGGAGTGACGATTACCAAGTTTTGTAGTCTTCTTGGGACGGCTAGTGAGGTGCCTCAAAGATCAAGGGAGAACTAAAAGGCCAGGTTGACGTGGGAGCGGAGAAAAAAGGAATGCAATATTCAATGATCAATTCATTATTGGTATAGCAAACCTCCACTGCATTAAAATCGGCGATTTTTCTGCTCCCCCCCCTCCCCCCCGGGTCTGGTATAGACAGTCCCATTTCATTCTCATCACCACCTCTCTTTTAACGAGATTAAACGCAGGCATGTCTCCAAGAATCGAAGAACCGAACATGTTGTTACCGCCAGGGATAATAGTACACAAGACGCAAGGATTTGAACCAAGTTCCTTGCACCTTTCCTTTGTTTTGTCCCAGCCCGTACCTTTTGCGCCTATCCTGTTTACCGAGAAACCTCTATAGTCTGAGAGGAACTATCGCCCGGAGCATTGCTGCTCCGATCCGTTGCACCGTCGTATCTGCCATCGTATGGACCCCGAATTGTTGCAGCTGCAGCTGCTATCGGTGTGCTGGGGGTCCCAGAAACCTGCCTCTGCTGATAAGTGTACGGTGTCTGTGGTTGCTGACTTTGCGGAGTCTGATATGGCCGACGCGGGTATTGGTGTCCTTGCCCCGGAACACCATTGATTATTGGCTTCTGCGGTGAGGCAGATCGCGCCAGTGTGGCAGCATTGTCTTGTGCCCGTTGTTGATATCCGGGTTGAGTCGGTCGATACCCGCCCGGGGTTTGCGGCTGTGTCTGGGTCGGCGCTGACGCGTTGCTGCCATAACTTCCATAACCATTCTGCATGGAGGGTCGCTGAAACTGTTGTATCGTGGGTCGAGACGATGAGTAAGGGGTTGCCGAAGCTTGATATGCATTTTGCTGATAGGCTGGTCGCGCAATGGTGGGGGTTTGATAACTCTGTTGTGCTCGAATGCCGTAAGCTGCAGTGGCGGGCACAGAAGCATTGTAGTTTCGAACTTGGGTGTTGTATGCTATCGGAGTCCCCTGTGTTTGAGAATAGTTCGGGCGAACTTGTTGAGGTGTCCCCGTCGTACGGTTTACTGCCGTTGTGTTTTGGTGGGCTATCTTTTGTCGACGCGTCATGTAGTCATCTATTTGTCCTGTCCCCGGATAGTCTGGCACTTCGACAACAAGTCTTGTGGAGATGTTCAACTCTTCGAGTTGATCGCCGTTGAGTTTGGCGACGGCAAAAGGAGGCAATGACGAGACTAAGATGTTCAGTTGGTCTCTCAGCATCTCAAAGGTGTCGATTTCCGGGTGTGTTGGCTTCGGTACGGCGCCAGACACAATGGTCTCAAGGCTGCGGTTCCTCTGATAGGAGCTGAGTGTTTCAATCATTTCGGAAACCTCTCCCAGAAGTTTCTCAACATCCTTTTCTGAGGCTTCAGGTTGGGCTTCTTCTGCCTCGTCTTCTTCAGGCTTGAAGTTCGCGACCAACTCGGCGAACTCGTCTTTGTCTTCTGTTCCTCCATTTTGTCCATCAACAAGTGATGTTACCGTGTCCCTTGTCCTGAAAAGCCTTGACAGCTTTTGCTCGCCGTGATGTTGCCACCATTGCCGACTTTTGTCTTTGGCAGAGACAAGAGAATATGCATTGTCTGAGGTTGGCGCGAAGGAGCAATAGACAGAGCTGAACAATTCATCTGCAGTCAGGTCATGACCATGTCGCACGCTGTTGGCCTCGAGGGCTGCTTTGAAATCATTGTTTCTGGACGTCGGCTGTACCTTCCTCCTATCCTGCTGTGATTGGGTACTTGTGGTAGAATATGAGAGCCATGAACTCGTAGCCAATCTCGCAAACTTGTAGTCGTGCTTGTTCTGGGGTAGATTCTCTGTCCGGCTAGAGTTTGGAATGAATTCCAGATTGTTGCCTCTCGCCACGTCCCTTGCCGTGTGCGGCAGATCTAGAGGCTTGACTCGGCCGATCGGACGAAAGACTGTCCCGAACGACCTCCTTTCTTGCTTCTTCGTTGCATCTTGATCTCCACCCAATGACGAGAAGTCTGTAAGTTCGAATCCGTTAGGTAGCCTTGAGCATTCAGTCTCGGGTATAACAGCTGCACAGTCATTTCCGGGTTGTTGAGGAACCTGGAGGCCCGAGAAGAGAATCTGGACACCACCATTGACTTGGCTGCGCAGAGAGAGGAACTGTTTAGAATTTGAGCTGATCAAGTCCGCCCCCGGGAAGTCTTCACTTTTGATTTTGGCGACTTCTGAAGACTCAGTTTCATACTTGTCGAGCACATTTATTAGCGTTGATAATTGCCCTTGGACATCGGTTTCGACGTTGCCATTCTGTGTTGTAGCAGATATGTCGGTGATCAGGGCATCTTGAACACTTCGGATATCTTCTTTCAGGGCGCGGAAAGAGTCATATGAGCCCGTCAAAATGCGATCCTCGATAGTATCGTTGGCGGATTCTGACTTGACAAGGCGGGCCCGTTTGATGTCAGGTGCTCCGGACTTCGATGAAGACAAAGGGTATTTGAGAAGCGACGGAGTGGTGTCATGTCTATACCGCGTATTAGTGGTCTGTCACATACGTGGAACAGCTAAACGTACTTGCGAAGAACTCGCAGGACATCTTGTAGGGTCGATTGTAGAGCAGTGTCTTTTGGCGCAACTTCGGGGGAAACCGTGCGCTTCCGCTTACCCAGGTGTGATGCGGAAACCGTACTGGTATCTTCGTGCTTTGCGATGCCGTTGACTTCGGCCATACTGGGAAAACGTCGTGATGAATTTGAGGAGCCCCGTTGTGATGCTGTTGGCGGGCGACAAGCCGGAGTGGACTAACCCAACCACATGCAATTTCGATGTATATCGCGATATTAGTCTCTTAACATGGTTCAGACCCTTGATGTGTACAAACAACGCGCGATTTTTTTGTTTTGTAACAGGTTGGCTGGTGTAATAGTCTCGACACTGGCAGAAGAAAAGGGAGTGATGAGGGGGTTGTCCACACGCGCTGCGGACTTGCAGGATGACTGGTACAGGAACGCAACGAGAGGAATGGTAAACCGAGTTCGGCCGGGTGCAATGGAGTAAGCCACCAGGAGCTGCTTGGCTGTGGATCGCGAGATGAATCTACCTGACTGTGTTTTTTTTTCGCTGCGGACGCTCCGAATCTGAAGTCGATGCAGTTTGACTGCGATCGACTGACAGCCGCAGTTGGCCGTTGGCTTGGCGCGCCTGCGTGCCTTCGCTTTGATCTTCGCTGTACCGAGTACAGCTCGCCTTTCAACTCTTGATCGAATTTGAATAGGAATGATGCTCGCTTCGGCATCTTAATCCACGTCTATCACGCGTAGCTCTTCTCTTTTTGAGGTTCTCAATTGCTTCTCCGCTGAAGCATCAATGGATGCTCAGCGTCCACCGTGTTCGTCTTCCGACCGGAAGGCCTCTTGCCTTCTCTTTCCTGCACCTACAGTTTCGCACCAGAGCTGCCCGATATCATTTCCAAACCCGACATTACGGAAGTCGGGCCGCAGGCACAAAGTCTGATACTCCAACGCCGGTTGTATCGGATTTTCTAGCTCACCAACAAGCGCTGTTCCCTACAGAATTCTCCGAGTTTTCCGAGTACATCAGACAAGATGGCGGGAGCTGTTCCAGCAGCCGCCAGAATCCTCAAAAGGCGGCAGAGAGTCACACAGAAGACATAGAGGCGGATAACAGTCGCACGTCCCAACCTCAAACGGATCATTCACAACGCTGGTCACCGCTTCGCAGACGATTCGATCGAATTTTATCCTTGTTCCTTCCCTCTCATCCCAGACGGAACAGGGTTGACCTGTCCTATACCAATGTCCTCCACTGGCAGATGAGCAGCCGGAAGGTGGGCGAACAAGCTACCACGACATTCAGAAGCTCAACCTTTCTACGCAAACTTCTCCTCGATTACCTTCAGAACATCGCCCCCCTTTTGCATGACGCTCAGGACGACGAGAAGGTCTTGTCTGCTTTAGGAACTACTTTTCCTCATGAGTCGTTGAGAACTCTGGAGAATCTCGGCTACGACATTACTGATATCGCAACTTGGGCGTGGATTTTCTCATCGGACAACGTTGACCTTGCCTTTACGAGGTACCTGATCCTGGCCCAAAAAGTACGTGAATCTGGACAAGGTCGGATACCGAAGTTCGTGTTCTTACAACTCCTTCGCGCGGAAAACATCAGTCCTTTTGCCCTGAAGGGATTCATAAAAAGTATTTTAGCCGATTTACAAATCTGTTTGGAAGCCAAGGAGTATCTTGGCTGGTCTTGGGTTACAAGAGTGTGCCTAGTTGTTCGGTTACTGCGACATACTCGGTCAGTGGCCCCCGAGTGCTTCGAGGATATCAGTGTTGTCATTAAGCACCTTTTCTCGGACTACTACAGTGTCCATCCTCGTTCACTCGAGGGTCCGGAGTTGTTGCGCCTTTCCCACATCTACAATCGCTTCTTATCATTAATATCTCTGGCTCCCTACAAAACACCATACAATGCATATCTTTCACAGCAAAATGCGCAGCTCTCACTCGTCCGTCAAATGTTCGAGTTCTCCCCGCAGCTGCTACTGACGCGTGAGGGCTATCGCGCTTTGATTGCAGTCCAACTACTGCATCCTAAAACGGGGCAGGAACGTGCCTGGGCTGAGGCTAAGTCTCTATCTTGGCCCCCTTGGCGTCATATCAAGTCAGGAATTGAACAGGATCTCGAATATCCTGGGAAGGAGAGCCGTGTTATCAAACTATTGCAACGAATGAAAACAGCAGGGTACTCTCATGGCGACTGGGAAAGGAGCGCTGCTGTTCTCGCAGGGTGGGATACGGACAGAAGCCCTACAATTCAAACTCGCGCCATACTGATGCGCCAACGACGGCCGTGGCTTCTGTTACAGGGCTTTGGGAAGCAGGAAGAAATTGAAACCAGCGACCCACCGGAACTTTGGGCGGCGCGCATTCGAGCCACAAGGACAAAGCGAGAGGCATGGGCATCCTTTTGTTCCTACGAGAAATCCAAACCCGCCTCCCAAACGCACTATCAACCATATTTTGCGATGCTGGAGAAACTCATCAATTCAAGTATTCAGCCAGATTCTACGCTAGGCTGGAAATACCTCGCAGGCGATGTCAAAGAACCGTTTGAAGTCTCGGAAAATCCCCGAGAGGTCATTTATGTTGAGACTGAGGTTCCCTCGGTGGATGAATTCTATGAGCACATGCTGCGGGCCGGGGTGAAACCAGCTGGTCATCTTCTTGCCAGCCTTTTGAACCACTCCGTGAAGCTTGAAACTGGATTTGGGTACGTTCAAGCTAGCCGATGGGATGAAGTCACAAAAGACGTGCTCCGCCACGCAGAGAAATACCCAGCTTCCGTTATTCGGGACAGTTTGAACAAAATCCCCAAGTCCACTTTGGCTGCCTTCATTGCGCTTATATGCAAGAGCGGACCCAATGATTCACTAATATTTCGTGACATTGGAAGGATGGACTTTGTTACGGACCAATTGATCAAGAGAAATCATCAAGATGTGCCTGCTTTGACATACGCGTCGCAACTGCTGTTCGCTGCAGGCATCACAGACATTCGCGTCTGGAACGCCTTTGTAGAAGGGGCTTCGGTGAGCATCGGAAAATCACCGGCAAGTTACAAAGGTGCCGCAGCTAGAGCAGCTGTGTGGCGCCGCTTGAGAAGGATTCTTTCCCCTGAGGAGAAGAGTCTTGACATCCATCCTGACCTCGACACCTTCCGCCATTTGACAAAGACGCTGAACATGATGTTGAGGGACGTGAACATGCGCATCCCACCACAAAATCTTGGCTCCCTTTCAAAGTCGACGTTCGCTCGAGCAATCTATGGTCGCATGACAGCCTTTCTTCCTGGGCGTGACCGTACGCTCCTTGTCGTACCTGACTTGAAGGATCTCAAACTCATGATCAGCATCCTAGTGTCTGTTCATGACATCCGTGGCTTGCTTGTGCTTTTGAGATGGGTCAATGAGCATGCCATGGTGTTTGGGACAGAGAACATTGCCCCCGAATCCGAGTCTCGGAACACAGCGCACCTAACCCCGTCTCCACTCCGTGATGTACTCTGTGCCATCAGACTCTTCCTCGATGGTAGCTTATTGAGTCCTGCGAATTCTTCCTGTGGAGGAGATGGTGGCATGAGGTTTGAGAGTCCTTTACCAAGTGATGGCCGTGATGTCTGGGAAGCACGGGAGCACTGTCGCGAGCTGGGCTGGCCGGCAGACGACGAGGTCAGGGATTTTCTTGCTCGCGAAGTCAAGTGGGTGGAGAGGGTCCGGCGCAATGCGGAATTGACAGCTCGCCGGAAGGCTATGGCCAGTAGGAAAGCGCGGACCATGCAAAGAGACGAGGTGGCTGTTGAGATGGCTGTTGCATAAATAGAGCACCAAGACCGCGAAGAAAGTCCACCGAGTTTTGAGCAATGGCTACCAAATGATTGACAGCATGAGTTGAAATTGAATTTAAGCTGGAGATTCTATCGGCCTCTGCTGGAGCCTTTTTCCTCGAACTTACACCTCCATGATTGACGCATGCCACATGTCCGGTTCCATGATCTCGAGGTGTTTTCATGAGGTAGTGTCATTGGTCATTTATCATTCGTCATTTCCGCGCCCTCCTTGAAAGCCTTCCCCCCTCTCCATGCCAAGTATTACTTAAAGTGGTATGTATAATTCAAAAGTGGCCTCTCTCCATTCCCCTGCTTGCTTGCCTGCTTGAGCCTTTCTCACAAGTCCCCACCAGCATAGTGAGATATACATTATCAACATCATTATCATCAAGTCCTGGTCTAGGAAAGGCAAGCCGGGGTGTGTTGAGATTACGTGACGAGACGATAGAAACTCCGTCCGTGCCGAACGAATGTAAAGAGAAAGAAAAGGAAGAAGGGGTGCCATCTCCTTTTGTGGAATCCCGGTTGTCCATCCACGTCTCTAGTCCGTACTTTGCGGCACTTCAAGTTGGAAGTAAAAGGGCGACAGGGTAAATACCCAGCTCCAGAGACCCCATGAAACCAACTCACGCCATCGTAATCAATCCTTGAGAAGGATCTCTTTCCATGTAGATTAGCTCATGGCAAATTTGGATCTCGCACGCAGAGACGCGCCAAAGTACCAGAGCGCCCAGATGCCGATAACACCGCCGCAGAGTAGGCCGCCGAGCACGCTAATGCCTCGACCGATACCCAGATTGACGTACAGTGGGTGCGCGTAGATGATGCTCCCGGCAGCCAGAGCAGACCTGCATAGATCATTTGCTGCAAAGAGAGAGGCGGCATATTGTGGGTAGGTGAGTGGCAGGTACATGAAGATGCACTGGAAGAGTATGAAGGCGCCCACGGCGTAGAACGTGATGCCGAGAATGGACACGATCCAGTGGATATGCGGCGTTGATGTCCAGCCGAACCAAAACATTCCTGCGGGCAAGAGCGTGGTGGCGAAAAGAGCTGGCACAAGACGGTGTTCTTGGGCACGAAGGCCGTTCTTCTTGATGTCAGGTTCGAGGTAGAAGTACACATACGACACATAGATGAGAGTCCCGATGGCGCAGCCGACGACGATGCAGACAAAGACAACACCGAGTTCGCCGATGTTGAAGCCGTACATCCCGACATAGACAAGGGGGAAAGCCTCGAAGAAGGAGTAGTAAATCCCTGTTCCGAGCGCATTAGTCACAATGTGCATTCTGCACGTGGATGGGCAGCAAAGTGTAAGGGAGGGACTCACCATATATCAGGCTTGTGTAGACGTTCGTAAAGAAGACTGCGGGATCTTTCAAGAAGATCTCAATGGGCTTCCACATCTGCTCTATCGCGACTTTGGAGAATGACATGGTTCCTTGGTCGATCTCTCCTTGGCTCTTCAAGTTCGGATTGCCCGTCAGTTTTCGGAGACGTTGTGCGCGGCGCAAGAGGATGTTGTTGGCGGAGGTTTCGGGCATAGAGAGAAACATGAGGACAAAGATTGGGGACGACATCCAAAGGACTTCCCACAATGCCCAGCGCCAGCCTTCTACAACAACCGAAAAGCCCGACAAAAGCGGCCCCAGCGCAGGCGCACAAAATGCTGCAGCAACCCATGCCGTGAGAGCATAGGGAAGTTTCAAGAGGCCGTACATGTCGCCCATGGATGCGCCACCGGTAGCGAGACAAGGGCTCCCCATGAAACCGGTCAGGAATCGCAGCACAAGCAAAGATGCGTAGCTATTTGCTAGTGCGGTAGGCACGCAAAGGATCACAAAGAGGCCGAAGGAGATGATGTAGGGAATATTTCGCCCAATGGCTGGGAGCTCGGAGAGGGGGGAGAAGATCCTGAATCAAACCATGTGAGGGTCGTGAACAACACACAGGCGTTGGAGGGGCCATGCAGGATCAAACTTACATCGGGCCAAAGCCATACCCCAGGACATACATGCTCAGTCCCAAGCTTGCTTTACTCTGTCCCACGCCAAATTTTGCCATCACCTGAGGTTCAGCCGAGGTGTAGATAGCACTGGCAGAGTACACCGCAAAGGTGTACATAAAGATGAGAAAGGAAACCCAGACTTTCTTCCAGCTTCCCCAATTCTGGGGGTTTGCTGGATCATCAGTGGTATACCAGTCCACCAGGATGATGCCGCCCGCGGTTCGCTGAGGGGCGATAACGCTGCTTTGTCGACGCTCGATGGCTTCTTCTTGTTCAACTTCGAATCGTTCCCGAGAATATGGCAGTGTCTGTTCTCTGGTCCTCGTCCGCGTGGTGACAACTGTGAACTCTCCTCGAGCAGCGGAGTTGGCTGTTGGAATAGTACTCAGGTTTCGAGCTTCGATGTCCTCACGATTTGCATGTGACTGTTCGCGAGAAACAGGATGCGGAGCGGTGGTATGGCTGGTGTGGCGACTGACATCCACATCTGGGGTAGACTCGATCTCCTTTTCTTTTTCATTCACAGTGGCCTGTTCCCATGGGATGGAGAAGCCGGGGTCTTGTTCTGGAAAAGCAAAGAATCTGCCTTTGGTTATCCAATTGATTGCTTGCCCCAAAGGTGCGTCTTGGATCGCATCCAGAATTGCTTTCGCCATGTTGATAGTTCCGTCTCGTGAGGATTGATTTGGGCAACAAGGAAAGTCGAACCAGGGATGAAGATGAACGGATTGGAAAAGACCAGCAGCAGGTTCCCTTCTTATTGGGATGGTACAACTTCAGGCCTTCTTTTAGCGTTGCAGACCCCTATACTATACCTGTGCTTAATCAGATATTTGACCGACGTTGTGTAGCTTATGATGCGCCCGTAGGAAAAGTGGACATCTGGAGAACCTGCAGGGCAACAGGGCTCTTGTATTGGGCAGGATGATTAGTCGAGCCAGGGTTGAAGCATTTCCACCATACAATACCGAATTGTCAGCAACTGAGACTCGAAGCATTGGCGTCGCCGTTGGTTGTAGCGGCCCGACCACTACTGCCGTAAGGAGAAAAATGTAATCGTGGTAGAGGACCAGACGAGGCTGCTGTACCCAGTAGCTGAATCTAGTAGTAGTTGGCGCCCCTTGCGGAAGAAACCAGCCGAGCAAATGCGACAGAGATGGATGAGTCACCTCACACCATGATTAAACCATCTAGAACCCCACAGGCTCTTTGGTTGTTAGATTTCCTCGGACTGAGCGGATTGGTAGACCTGCAACCCTTGCCGCTTGAATAGGTATATGTCACATGCGATTTAGGGGAGAGGCGCATTTCAGTTACTGATCTTACATAACCGTGATGCCGCGGTGGCCCAGTCGGGCGAATGGCGCGCCGGTCTCATCCACACCCGCCACGCTTGTTGGATATCCGTATCTTCTTTGTCAGCGAGGCTCGTTTGCGACGTCAGAGTGCATCAGTGAGCTGTGTGCCTGATTGGCAGTCTATTCTGCGTCCCGGATTCGGGGACTTTGACATCTGGATCTTTTCTGTTCAGGCCTGGTACCTCAAGTTTGATGTTTAATCAACAACCAAGAAATTTTCAGCTCGGGTTTTGATGAGCCAAGGAGCACTGTAGTAATATTGGTCCGTCTCCAGTTGTTCATCTCGCAGCCGACTCCCACAGTGTGAAGTATTTTGGCTTGTCCTCTGTGAATAAATATGGTGGGATGAATCCGTTAGGTAAAGCCACCATTTCAATTTCAAGCCTCACACCGGCCTTTTGGAAAACGGGTTGCAGTTCTCTGCATTTTTCGACCATCAGACGCTGTGCGAGAACAACCTGGTTGATTTGTTCCTCCGTTTCTCCATCCTCGGACACGGTCAATCTAGGCTCGTCGTCTTCTCTGTAATATTCATATGAATATACCAAGTTACTGAGAAGTTGTACTCCATGCTTCGCTTTGTCGGTCACGATACATGTTTCGAAAGGAAACCAAACCCGTCGCCGAGCGTGAAACGGTGGTCGATCGCCCAATGGAATACCAAACACTTTGAGAGTCTCGAGGTTCGGCGGGAGTCTGCGCCACGTGGCGTGATCGCACACGGCTCGTACCCTGATCAGGTTGACTGTCCGCACATCGAGGTCAAGTTGCTTGAGAGCACGGAAGGCTGATAGATTGAGATGTTGGCCGGGATGGCTGAATGGCTGATGAGATGGTCTCGAGTATCCCAGGCTCAAAGACAAGTGCTCAAGCGAGTGGGTACAGTGCTTGGCTATGGCATCCACAAAGGTCCCGGGTGATACGTTGCCGTGCATGCGACTGTTCCTAGTAAACATGCCGTCATAGCGGATGCCTTCACTAATCTTGAGCGATTTCAATGCTCGAGGGAAACTCAACAGGATTTCCAAGGTAGGCGAGAAGATATCGCATTCTTCGAGATGTAGGTGTTCGAGGTTCGTCGATCTGACGAGTGCCGGGTCACCCTGGAATTGTCGCAGCAGTCGGTCGGGAAAGTCGGTGCTCGCACACGACATTGTCAACGAGCGCAGATTCGGGTGCAAGAAGAGCATTGCGTATTTGGTCATAGAATAGATCTCCTTTAGACCGTCGACGAAGTGTAAGGTGCCTAAAATAGTGATCAGCTGGAGGATGAACACGATCGGGTCCAGAATACCTACAGTTTCGCAGATTGGGTAGGGCCCGCTCCACACTGTTGGGTATTGCCGCCGAAGCTGCCTCGAAGATGCGCTCATACCGGTCCTGCAGATTGACCCAGCCTACTCTCTCCTCGGGGAATTTCGCATTGCAGTCGGGCGTCTCGAGACACAGGTCTTGGAGGTTTCGCATCATGAAAATATAAGTTGGCAATGTGCTCAGGCCATTATCCTCCCCAAACTTAGTGGAGACGAGCAGCGAGCGAATCCATGAGATGCGGCGGGGATTTGCATGTAGACTGGCTGACAGGGCAGAGGCTTGACGACCACTGACCACCTCAATTGTGTGATACAGGAAGGGCTCCGCCAGGTCGTCAAAGTGCTTGGAGACTAGAGTCGCGTTGCACAGGGTTCGGAAATCGAGGTAGCTGAAGATGTTAATCAGGACCTCATCGGGGAGGTGTAGTAATAGCAAGGCGGTCGGTGTCTGTGCGATCATGGTGGTGGTGAGTAAGACGAGGGAGTGGCGGGAGATGCAGGAGGTCAATTTGCCGTCATCAGAGCTCTCGCACTATCAAGATGTTGGAATGATGGTCCGTTTGAAGTAAGAGATGTGTACAGAGTCAGAAAACATGAAGAGTAAGATGCCGGACGTGATTGATGATGATCACATGCTGTTCGAAGGAGGGGGCCAGCAAGGTGACGAGGTGAATCAGATCCAAGACCTTTGAAGGGGTGAGCGATGTCATCGCTGCCTCAGGCTAGAGTGAGTGTCAGAGTGTCACTTGGCCAGACTGGCTGGCACTCCACCACTGGGTGCAGCTTCCGCCTCGCCGCCCAACTGGCCCCATGAATTTAGCTAAAGCTGCTCTACTAGCGAATACTTTAGCCCTATAGCCCACTAGTCTCTCGCCTGGGGCCTAGGGTTAAACCCCCCGGGGTTGATTTTGACACGCGAGCGATGCACGCGATGTTCTAAGCGTCCTTGGAATTCGACATCAATGTATTTTTGAATTGCTGCTGCAATATTGCAGTCTACGGCAACTCTGTTTCGTGAGCCAACTCTAGTCAGTGGACTCGTGATTGCGCCAACGGACTCCCGTATTCTGCAACCATTAATCATGATTCTCCTTTTCATCTCCAGGCAAATGGAACTTCATCCACGGTTGAGAAGCCCGTCGAGACTGTTACTGAGTACAAGAGACGTTCGTCAACTCCTGGACGAACATAGCGTCATTCGACAGAAGGACGGCCTCGACCAGGACGCTACCAGAGCCTTATCGCTCCTGGGCAGCCTGTGGAAGCCACGATAACCCACAGCTATTTGGATGACCAAAAAACTCCAGGTGCTGTGATTTCCTGGCCCGAATGTCGTCAACAAAAACTTCGCTGTGTCTCAAGCGGGCGCCTCATAGCCTCTCCTAAACACTCGACCAAACATATCCACTCCAACCCTTTCACCTTTTGTCTCACTCTTGGCTTCGTTTTCTGCGTTCGCTGGAATGTCTACCTGTTGTCCATTGACCCTCCAGCCGCAGGCTGTTTGGGCAAACTTTGTCAACGCATCCCCTCTCAAATCCAGCCATCCGCTCAATACACTGAGGTCGATTTGTCGAAAGGTCTTTCCCACCTCTCCCGCGATACGTATTCTCACCAAGTCTTCGAATCCAACGACGTCGGCGTAGAGGTCTGAGTAAAGGTCGTCTGACTCTAGCGTAGACCAAAATGCCTCGTACTGAGCGGACTCGAGCAGGGTGTTTAGTCGGGTGAGCTTTTGTATTGATTCAGTGAGATCCGTGGTTGGGATCGAGGTGTTGCCAGGGCTGTAGGGAATAGTCGAGGGAGGGAGAAGCGCAAGGCAGAGGGAGAAAGATGGTGAGGGGAAGACGGTCAGCGCTTTGACAAGGATGTTTGTCGCAGTCTCGGGGTGTAGGAGTTGAGGATTGAATTGGTACCTATTACAGTCCAGGTTAGCATGTCGGTCGCTGCATTACCAAAACCGGTTTGACTTGAGGCTCTCCAAAGTATGAGATGGCATCAGATAGAGCTAATAATACAACTCTCCATAGTTCCCGAGGGACAAGTCAGGTAATAGGAAACGTGGTATGAAAATTCTCTTCATCATGTGAAATCGCCGGGGCTTTTTAAAAGGGGAGCGGCTAGCTGCCAGCACACGGGACTCCTTACAATTTGAGCAGAGCGAGACTTGCGTATGCGTCAAAGAACTTTTCCTCGCACTGCTGGTTGACGTATTCCTGGAAAGTGGTCGTCGTCTCAGGGTTATAGCGGTTGAGGCCGTTCAGGATCTCGTCAATGTGCGCAGGCCTCTCCTTGCATTTATCGAAGGCGTAACCCATCTTGTCGAGGCTGCCGCAACGCAAATCAAAGGTACTTGTATCGGGACAGGATTTTTAATTCCAGATCGAAAACACGCGGGGGTGATTGAGCAACCTCTGTTTCTTGACCGAAATAAATATGTGCTGCTGAAGAATTATTTCATTGCCCAAGTGCGCACTGCGTCTCCGCAGTCGTCCCAATTCGAGACACAGGCTTGCCGCCCTAGAGTATGAGGTACTAGCGCAGCAACTATCCCAAAGCAGCGGGTTTGACGCGATTCTTCCAGCTGGGAGAGGCTATTCGAAGCCCTGAATTTCATCAATGTTGGAATCAACTATGCTATGGCATCGGTTCGCGACGTTTTATGTGCCTGCCCTTTCCAGTAATATACAAACACACCGGAAGCAGCCCAGACCGTGAAATTTGTGTGTCCAAACTCTAATAAATAGAGAGACATAGATCATGAATGGCACAGATCCCCACCGAGACCCTCATCTCAGTCCTGGCGCCGTACCCAAGAAACCCTCTTGATATCATGTTACTAACCAAACTGCTGCACCAATGACAAGGGCTGCCATGAGGAGGGTGAGGATCCCTGCCCCAGCCTTGTCGCCCGTCGTGATGTTGTCACGCAAGGCAGCAGGATTGGTTGGTGCCGTGGACCCGGCGTTCGGGTCACTCTTCGAGGTCGCGCCCGTTCTTGTGGACTTGGGCATCAGAGCTTGTGAGTTCAAAACACTGCCAATAACGGACAATGCAGCCATCTGGAGGGGAACATTAGTAACAGAAAAGAGATCGTCAAGTTTAGCAAGTCATACCTGCTGTCCAACGCCAGTCGAGCCGTCCCAAGTGCTCGTGTACCACTGCATGCCGCACTCACGACCGTTGGCACCACCGTCGCATTGTCCTGCAGCTGCCTGCGCACTGGCCTGGAGTTTCGGAATAATCTGGGGGGCTGTAGACGGCACGAGCAGACTGGTCACAGCCAACCATCTCGCCAAATATGCCTTGAAGCTCTTTTGATCCTGGTCGCACACCAGAGTCGATTCACATTGAATTTCCGACAAGATGTTGCCCCCATATTGTGAGGGGAAGAACAATGTGAAGGTGCTGTTTAAGATAGTGTTGACTCGATCCTCCCAGACGGAACTACCATTTGTCAAGTTGTACATGTATGCGGAGCCCACGAGAAGGGTGCCGTAGTTATAGGTCCACACATATCTGGTCTGGTCTGTACAGTTGTTGTTTGAATCGGTGTTGTCCCAAATGTAGAGAATGCCGCTCGATGGATCCGTTTGCATCAGTGCGCTGGTTTCCATCCAGTCATAGACCATGTTCGCCCAGTCGGCATAGCTTGAGTTACCCGTCACATACGCGAGTCGTGCAGCCAGTTGGAAATTCCCTCCGTTAGACACAGCGTTCTTCAAATTCCACCCGGCGTTGAACTGGAACACCTGCCAGTGGAAGCCGCCGCCGCAAGTATTAGTGTCCCACAAAGCCTTCTGGTAGTTGAAGACGGCCTGAGCCAGCGACAACCACGACGGGGCGTCTTCTTCATCGGACTCTGGAAAGTTTGCTTCAACGGCATCCATGGCGGAAAAGGCCCAGAAAACCTGATCGTCGACACCCATACTCTTCGATTGGTTAGGTGGGTTGAAGTTGTTGTCAGGTCCACGCTGGAATTGCAGCGCCTGTGCCACCACAGGATTATACGAGGAGTCATTCGTGTACTGCCAATAGTGGATGAGCGAGCCAAACATTGCGCCAGCCTCCCACCAACAATAGATTGCCGGGTTGTTGGGATCGCAGCTCAAACCACCGGGTAAGAGTCCAGGAACTTGGCCCGTTTGGTTCCCGGTGTAGGAAGTCATCATGTCAAATGCCACTGACGAGGCAGCCGACGTCACACTGCTGGGATCATTGATATCGAGTGAAATGGCGAGTGCGCCAGGCACAAGGGCCAGAGGCAGGAGCCTCATGGCGTGTGAGTTGGAAGAAGATAACGAGAGTAAAGGCGGACAACCGACGGTGGTTGATGACGGTCAAACGGTGCCCCAGATTCGTTGCGCGTAAAAATATCTACAATGAGAATAGGCGAGGCGATTGAAATGGGCGCAAGCGATGGACGGGAATTTTGAGTCGACGCTGTGCCTGCACAGGCTCTCTTTCGGAAAATTCTGATGGTTGTAAGATGGAAAAGAATGGCGACGATTGTCTTGTTGCGGTGCGTCGAGATTGTTTGGATAAGACAAGAGAGTGAGAGTTCGAAAGGGCGACAAAGAAAGATAGCCCCAGTCGATCGATCCCTGACCCCCTAAAAAAAACTGGCCTACGCAAATGTTTTGGATCATGCGTCAAACGATTCCCAGTTTGAGCCGAGCGACCGTGTCTCAAAACTTGACCTCCACCCCGTTTGGTGGCCATTGTCCATCCTTCAGCGCAACATGGGCTCCACCGATGCCGAAGCGTGTCCTCGCGAGATTGCGTCTCGAGCACTGCCTCAACTGTTTAATATTGAACAACTGTCGGTACATTGGCTCCGGCTAACGTCCTCTACTACGCCGTGTTTCTGCCAATAATAACGATACTATGACACAGCAGAACCTGAGCGCTAGACGAACCCCAGTCCCTCCTGGCCCTCGTCCCTGCATTATTACTACTCCGCCTCGACGTGGAGAGAGGACGCGCAGTCCGCCCACAGTCTTTCGCAGCGTATAAACTCGAGCAGCTGGCAAGAGAACGCAGTTTGGAGGGGGAGGGGCTTCACGGTTCGCCTACTTACTCCGTAAAAGCTTCACGCATTTGGTGCCCAAGAGAAAAGCTTAGCAGCTCTTATAGAACGTGGGCCTTGGCTTGTGCCCCAGCCTAGAGGCTTGATTGCGCAGTCCCACAAACTCTGGGCGAGCTTGACTTGGCCTCCTCTAACGCACACCAGTTCTTCTCTGAGCTATCTCTCATGTCTCATGGCATTGCATTACGCTTTAGAAGTCGGATGCACTGCCTGACTGTCTATTCACCGGTTTGCTGTTTTCTTGATGACGCGTCTCGGATATCCAAGGCTGACACAGACCACTGCGACCTCCTTCGCTCAATTTGCGCGATCATCCGTGCCCACGTAACCAGCGCTTGACCGAACATGATCTGGTGCACTGATCAAACTGAGCTCGCCTCATAAAGACTACGATGCCTTTCTCTCCTGTCATCTTCGTGAGACGCGCGAGATCTGCGGACGATAAAAAGGCCGAGTCCCCCGAAAGACATGACGAGGAAGGAATCAAGATTATTTGCAGGAGATGACACAAGGGCGGGAGGTGCGCAGCGCAGGTAAAACAGGAATCCCATACACCAAGCAAGTCATTGGGAATTCAAATACCCAACCACTGCTATTGTGTTTGCTGCATCTCACCACCTTAACTCTCACAAAAAAGAAACCGAACCCAGCATCCTCTCCTCATTCTCCTCGTACCTAAGCGGCCGACAAATCCAGCGGACTTGTACATGTAAAAGAATTCACCTGAGGATTCTTGAATGCCTCAATCATGCCTTCGATGGCCGCGTACGCGCCCAATCCCGCCGTCGCCAACGCTCCGCCTGCGTGAATAATGTGCCACACATTGATGTACCATTTGTCCGCGAAGAATCCCTTAATCAACCTCTTTATACCATGCTCGCTCCGGACAGTTTGACCTGTCTGTTCATTGAAACCGTCGCCCGGTGTCATCGAGTTCCTTTGCATGGTGTAGGCAAGGTGGATGATGGGTGGGAACGAGTAACTGAATTGCACAATGCAAAAGGCTGCAATAACGGAGACGAAGCCAAAGTAGTCCTAATCTCATGTGTTAGGGAGTGCAAGAAAACGTTGTATCTGACCAGAGGGAGGACACTCACTGGAATAGCCGCCGCGACGATAAAGGCCACAGACCAGTACACCGGTACAATCGCACTAAAGAGATATTTCCCCGGCTTGGATGTCAAGGGTGGCGCATTGAACAATTCCTGCAGAACTTGATTATAGAGCACCTTGATTCCAATATTGCCATACAATCCCGCTGCGATCAACCCTGAAATCACGACCAACATGTCGCAGGCCGCTTGGAATCCGTAGGGAGAAAGACCCATGTAGGCGATGGTAAAGCTGTACTGGCCTTGGTAATGGTACACATAGCAGCCATAGATGAGGTAGACGGCATAGATGAAGAATTGTGCCGCCCACATGGCTTTGATGAAGTCCCATGGGCGACGCATCTCAGCCATGATTTCGACGAAGAGTTGCGCCCCGCCGTACGCGAACACACCGCTCATCAGGCCGTTGATGGCGCCGACGAAGTTGCTCGAGTCTGGGAGACCCCCATAGTGGATGATGGATGGGTAGACGCCGTTTTCGTCTGGTGCGATGGTGGCGGGATTGACGGCTGAGCCAGCGGAGCCAAGGACGCTGATAGCATAATTCGGTGGCGAGTGAGCCATGACACCCATGGAGATGAATATCACCAGCAAGTTGAGGCCCACGGCGACCATGGAGAAGACGCCAAAGTTTCGCAGGGTACGGACCTGGCCCATGAAGAAGCCCGCAATAACGAACAAGACGACGCAGACGACATAGCAGAGCCTGAACTTGGATGTCTGCGAGATACCCTGGCCGTTTTGGATGATAACTTGACCTGTGATGAGGAGTAGCTGGATCGATTGGAGAATGTTCACCACATATCGCGCAGTTGTGCCCATGGTGCGGTAAGCCAGATCTCCGTAGTTGCGGAGGGGATATTCATACGAGTCGAGGCCGAGATAGACTTGCCACAGAAGATAGCCAGAGTATCCAGCCATGAAGGCGAAGACCGTATAGAGAGCGACCCCCGGACCCCAGCCGAGGGTTCCTAGAGCAAATCCAACACCATAAGGACCTAGGATATCTGTAGTGATGAGATAGAAGCCGGCTCCCCAACTGGCGGTCCTCAATGCCCGGGATGCATTTCGCCATTCCTCTTCAGTGACCAGGCTGTGTCTGGACAAGATGCTTCTGCGTCGTGGCCGGGTGGGCTCTTGACTGTCGTGACCGTCTGTCCCAGGCAGCACAGATTTTTCAGTGTTTTCCTTTTCAGCAGTTGTGTCACTACCGTTGTTGACTGGCACTCCTTCCGCTGTGACTGAGGATTTCCTCCTGAAAACTTGCTGCATGATGCCTCCATCAGTAATATGTTGCTGGACTTTCTCCTCTTCCCTGGTGCGGTTGGCGTAGTGCACGTATTCCTCGAAAGTCACACCAGGATCGTAAAGCTTCCGCTGTGACGGACTGATGTAGGTCTCAGGTCGGCTGGGGTTGACAGGCAACCCACCATCCTTTGCGTCTGCTAAAGACATGGCGATGGAACTGAAGAATCCAGCACAGTATCTGTATGACACCAGCCAAATTGAACCCTAGGAGTTTGGTAGGTAGTCTCTTACAAGCGCGAGCACTCACATACAGGGAGAAGGAAGGAAACGGACGAGGAGACAGGACAGACCGCCGTACTTACATCAAAAGCTGCCACGCGAGGGCGCATACCTCGGCGTCGAGTCACACGAGCAAGGCCATTCCAGTAGCGATCAATACTACCTCACCTCGCGGTGGTGCGAGCAATGCATCCAGCTGGTGGTGTGGATATGGATAAACCATGATGCCCAATGAACAAGTTCGATGGCGAACCGAGTTGGCTGGGATCATCGACAGAATGAAGCGTCTAATCCGAATGTGTAGTCGCTTGACTGTCACACAAGCATTGTCAAGCTTTGCCCAAGCCAACGGCCCCGCAGCCTCGAGCTAGAGGTTCTTTGAGTCTTGTAGGTGGAGTGATGAAACCATGGCAGTGTCGCCTTCAGGCATCCGGCATATCCTATCTCCATGGTGCTGATGGTGGTGTACTCGCGGCCATGATTGCCCATAGGTCCTATCTCTGCGCAGTTTACAACTCAGAGAGGCTCTCTGTGCCCGGGAATGTGTCAAGCAATGTAACCTTGGGCCCTTGCGAATGCGTATTCCAGAAAACCTTGACATCGACGGGACGGAAACTGCCGATGATGTTGAGAGAGTCAAGAACAAGGCGTCCCATCTTGAATCGGACAGCTGCTTGTTCGTACCTGGCGCCTTCGGTGATACTCCACGGACGCGCATAAAACTTTCCAGATTGGTGGTAATGATGATTGTCGTTGTACAGGGCAGTGTTCACGGATCGATACCAAGGTAAGATAGTGCAATGGGGTTTAGTTATTCATCGATCGAATCTCCTTGATTGAATGTTACTTGTGTATGTATCTAGACTTCACCAGGCTTCTAGGGAATTCGTCACATCCTCTCACTCATGGGCACCAATACACCAATCCAGCAACGCCGCAGTCTTCATCCAGTATGTTCAAGTTTGATTCTTAGGGAAAGTGTTGTCTCGTTGTAAACCCCCACCATCGAGTCGCCCCATGTCGGCCCAAAGTCGGCGTCATTCGTAGGTTGCGTTGAAGGTCAGCAATGCCTAGTGTTCTTACTCTCGCTACCTTAGGAGGAGGTCTTCGGCGCTGGGCTCGGCGAGCGGAGCGGTGTTCTGGCCTCCGGAGTGCGGGACTGGGGTGTTTGCGCTTGTGATCTCGAAGGGGTTCGTTTCGCATGCTCGGTCTGGCACTATAGACCGAGCATGTTGCCAACCACACCCGCATGTGCAACACCAGCGACATGTTTGAAGTGATCCGCTAATTCTTTCGGGTCCACAAAAACCCTCCACACCTGGTCAGGAACATCCTTGAATGCATCAATAAATCTTTCGTTCTTGTTCTTGGTCTCCATATGAGGTGCTTCAACGACCTTGCGGATGTAGATTGCCTTGATCCAATCAGGATATTTGGCGTACATGGCAGCGTACGCCTCAGGGTCCGATTGCGTCGAATCACCGATGCAGATAAACTTGCGGTTCGGAAGCCAAGATTGGATCTTGTCGATGCGATCAGTCTTGTATTCTTTCACACCTTGAGTGAGAGATTGCAAGAGACCGCCCAAATACATCCACGAGGCATCTCGCAGGATGAGAGTCCCCGGAGGGTAGTTGCCATCGAGGAAGTCATGGAGGAAGGGATACAGATTATATGGAGAAGCCGACAGGTAGAACCAAGCCGGAGATTTCAGAGACTCATCAAGGACCTTGTAGAACTCGGGCATTCCTGGGGTCGTCTTGGGAACGTCGGCAAAGGTGGATTGCAGAATACCCGTGGGACTCGGGGTCATTGTCACTTTTACTGTATCATCGATATCTGAAATGACGCCCCAACCCTCGGGACCGATAAATCGTGTGTTGCATTTTAGACTGGGGAAGATGTCGCCCTCGCTTGTGCAGACCACCGTTTTTCCGTCAGCATCATCGGCACCACCGGTGAGTAAGGTCTGACTGCTGATTCCATTGAGGTTGGAGGGTCCGAGAACACGTTTGTGAGGGATATCTGTCGGGCCTGGGCAGGGAATCTTAATCTGAATTGTGCGGGCTGGAGCAATGGCCATGACAAAGGGCTTGATGCGCTCTTCGATCCTCTTTCTGGCCGCGTCGTCAACGCCAGCTTTGCCATCCAGCCCAACCAAGTCGGCAATGGAGCTAACATATTTGGTCAAGTCTTTTCGACCTTCACGGAAGAAGCAAGCCACGAATTCGGCTTGCCATGGCTGGGTCACTTCTTTTCCGGGCTTGATCGGTTTGTATGCTGTATTGTCCAGGAGCCATACTATGTTGTCCTTAGGGTCCGCTTTCTTGCCGAAGGGGTTCTTCGAACCCAAGAGGCCTACTTTGCGTCAGTGGCTGCTCACCTCGATACTTGGGGTTCTTACATACTGGTGCCTTTATCAATGAAGCTCATCTCAGTCTTGCTCCAGCGTTTGGGTAATTTGGCCTCGATGTCTTCGAAATTGGCATCTTTGCGAGATTGAGCCTCGAGAGGGGATTCGTTGACCTTTTGACCAGTGAAGTCCATAATTGATTTGTCCTTTCCTTTCGGCATGATGGAAAAGGTCCTGTGGATATTTCGTCCGAGTGACTGCGGGATGAGCCAAGCTCGTGACAAAGGAGAACGATAACAATAACGTGCCAAATACAAAATAAGCGGCTGGACTGGCCTGTGATGGGGAATGGTTGAAATGGGCGAAGAAGAAAAACCACACAAAGACGAAGACGAAGAAGAAGGCAACCTCATGGCAGCTGGTTGACCAGAGAAGGAGCAACAAGGCCTCTGGCACGCCGCAGGAAGGCACGAGCCTGGTCATGGACACAGGTAGCAGGAGGGTATGGAAGGGTCAGCAGGAAAGAGAGGACACGAGTAGACAGTCAGCTTTAGCAAAGATGATCCGAAGCTGGCACAGGAGGGTCACCAGCATTGTGTAGACGGTGATCTACGTCTGATTTGAGACCTTTGAGAGGTTTGAACCCCAAAAGAAGGATGAAGAAACAGGATTGTGGTCCTTGGCCAATTCTGGGGACCCTGAAACAGCCTCATGATCAAGATACAGGCTTGACAGGTTATCTGACTGGGGGGCATGATCTGTTGGCGGACGAGGGTGTGAGGTTAGGCGGAGGCTTCACAGGGAGAGCGCCTAGCCAGGCACTGGGCACCAAAGACAGAGCAACAGCCACTATTATAGGTAAGCAACATGCGGGGAAGCCCAAACTCGCGTGCGGTCAGTGCCAAGTTTTCGTGTCGACGCGTAAATCGCGTTGAAGTGAAGTGGGTTTCCAAAAAGTCTCCATGGAAGTTCACAATCCAACAGCCAACGTCGCCATCACTCACCAGTCCCAGCAAAGACAACATGGCTTCCAGACCCGAGCTCAAGGTATGATATCTCTTCCGCGTCCAAAATGCAAACTTGCTAAGAACAAATACAAAGGTTGATGACGAGACTGGATTCATTCGTTTGTTTCGATCTCTCCCAGCGAAACCGGACGGCAACAATACTATTCGTGTCTTTGATCGAGTCGACTGGTACTCGGCGCATGGAGAAGATGCGGAATTTATCGCTCGGACTGTCTACAAGACAACCGCTGTTATTAGAAACCTCGGTCGAAGCGAAAATGTTTTGCCCAGTGTCACAATGTCGACTACGGTTTTCCGCAACCTCCTTCGAGAAGCGCTATTCAAGCTAGGCAAAAGAGTGGAGATCTGGGAGACCAGTGGTAAAGGTCAGTGGAAACTGGCCCGTCAAGCTAGCCCTGGAAACCTGCAGGCAGTTGAGGAAGAGCTGGGTTCGGGGATGGATAGTCAGGGTGATGGCGCACCCATCATCCTGGCTGTCAGAGTCAGTGCAAAGGCTGGCGAGGCCCGAAGTGTCGGCGTGTGCTTTGCAGACGCCAGCGTCAGAGAACTCGGTGTCAGTGAATTCTTGGACAACGACCTCTATTCCAATCTCGAAAGCCTTCTTATCCAGTTGGGCGTGAAAGAGTGTATCGTGGCGGGAAGTCTCCAGAAACAGGATCCCGAACTAGCAAAGATACAGCAGATTGCCGATTCTTGTGGCATTGCCATTTCGGAGAGGTCTGCAGCCGATTGGGGAACGAAGGATATCGAACAAGACCTGGCAAGACTCCTGAAGGGCGAAAATGCTGTGGGACTTCTACCCCAGACAGAACTTAAGCTCGCAATGGGTAGTGCTGCTGCATTGATCAAGTATCTGGGCGTCATGACAGACCCCAGCAATTTCGGGCAATACCGGCTTTATCAGCACGACCTGGGTCAGTACATGAAACTGGATGCAGCAGCGCTCAGAGCTCTGAACCTCATGCCGGGTCCACGAGACGGCGCGAAAAGCATGAGCTTGTTTGGGCTGCTTAACCACTGTAAAACCCCGATTGGAGGCCGCCTACTTGCACAGTGGCTCAAACAACCGCTGATGAATCTTGCGGAAATCGAGAAGAGGCAGCAACTAGTGGAAGCTTTTGTCACCGACACTGAACTTCGTCAAACCATGCAAGAAGAACACCTGCGCTCAATTCCTGACCTATATCGACTGGCGAAGAAATTTCAGCGCAAGCATGCAAATCTAGAGGATGTGGTTCGGGCGTATCAGGTTGTTATCCGGCTCCCAGGCTTCATCGAGGCGCTCGAAACAGTCGTCGACGAACAGTATCAAGTACCACTGGAGACACAGTATACCTCAAAACTGAAAGAATTATCGAGCTTTCTTGGGAAATTGGCCGAAATGGTTGAGACCACCGTGGATCTCGAGGCCCTCGATCGCCATGAATTCATTATCAAACCGGAATTTGATGAGCAACTCAAGGTGATTCGAGCCAAGCTCGATAAAGTACAGCACGCCATGGAGGTCGAGCACCGTCGAGTGGGCAAAGATCTCAGTCAAGAGCTTGACAAGAAGCTCTTTCTGGAGAATCACAGAGTACATGGGCACTGTTTCCGGCTTACGCGTAACGAAGCAGGTTGTATACGGAACAAGAAGGATTACAAGGAAATATCAACGCAAAAGAACGGCGTCTACTTTACGACGAACGAACTTTCGGAGTTGAGGAGAGAGCACGATCAGCTCTCCGGATCTTACAACCGAAAACAGTCGTCACTGGTATCAGAAGTTGTTCAAGTGGCTTCTTCGTACACTCCAGTTATTGAGCAGCTTGCTGCTATCATCGCTCACCTGGACGTGGTGGTCAGTCTGGCCCATGCTTCCGTCCATGCTCCCACAGCCTACGTCCGGCCGAAGATGCATAGACGGGGCACGGGGGATACTGTCTTGAAAGAAGCGCGCCACCCTTGTATGGAAGCTCAGGACGACATCAACTTCATCACCAATGACGTCGAATTGAGGCGAGACAGCTCCCGGTTTCTCATCATCACAGGTCCAAACATGGGCGGTAAATCGACGTACATTCGCACGATCGGTTGTATTGCTCTGATGGCCCAGATCGGCAGCTTCGTGCCCTGCACAGAAGCAGAACTGACGATATTTGACTGCATCCTCGCTCGTGTAGGAGCATCAGATTCTCAACTCAAGGGTGTCTCGACGTTTATGGCGGAAATGTTGGAAACCGCAAACATCCTGAAAAGTGCCACCAGAGACTCGTTGATCATTATCGACGAGCTCGGCCGAGGCACGAGCACATATGACGGCTTCGGTCTCGCGTGGGCCATCAGTGAAGAAATAGTCGGGCAGATCGGCGCCTTTGGGTGCTTTGCCACTCATTTCCATGAATTGACCGCTTTAGCAGACAAGTTCCCGAATGCGGTCAAAAATCTCCATGTTGTGGCATTTGTGGGTGATCAGGATAAGGATGTCGCCATGACCAATGGCGAGGGTGAGTCCGCTTCGAGTAAACGAAGGGAGGTCACCTTGTTGTATAGAGTTGAACCCGGCATAAGTGACCAAAGCTTTGGCATTCACGTCGCCGAGCTTGTGCGGTTTCCAGAGAAGGTGGTCAGCATGGCGAGACGAAAGGCCGAGGAGTTGGAAGACTTTACGAGTGCCACCAGCGAACAAAAGCAGAACGAGTGGTCAAAGGAAGATGCGGACGAAGCCAGCCAACTGTTGAAGGCTATGCTGCAGAAATGGAAAGAGCAGGTCGAAGGCAAGGACATGACTAAGGACGACAAGTTACGGCTGATGAGAGAAATGGTCAAGGGTGACGAGAAGTTGATGAGCAATCCCTTCTTCCAGACTGTACAAACACTGTGAGATTTGAAGCCGACGTGGGGCCGGTCTGCTCTGTCTGCTAAAGTCAGTGTGAGCGTGGTGTTCGGGAGTCAATGCTGAGGGAAATGCTGGAAAAGGCTGTTGTGGATAAATATTCATTGACGGTTAATCGGAAGGACGAGAATGAAGGGAAAGGTAGTTTCTGGGATGTCTAATCCCCAGGTTTGAGAGACTTGCAGAAGGCTATTCCTCAATCACATGTAAAATTTGTATACCATATATATTTTCCACTTCCATGCCGGCCTCAATGCACTCGAGGTCGTTCATGCTGTTGCATTCTTGATATTACTCCTCACATCATCATTACCACCGTACTGTTCCGCGTATTGCCTGCTTACATCCTCGGGGCCCTCACCAGCGGCGCCCTTTTCAAAATCACCAGCCTTGGTCGGCCGCCCTGTGCCTTTCTGTATACCACCGCCCTCTTCGACGGGAATCTCTCGGTTGTCACCAGCACCCGAGACTTTGCTTCCGTATTCAGCAGTGCTGCCGGGAAATTTGTTGGTTACTGATTGATCGATGCCAGATTCGGTTGCTATGTGTGGCAAGGGTTTGATCAGCGTGCGGTGCAATAGGAGCAGATGTGGGAAAGTTTCTATACATACTGCTGTCGCTCCCTCCAGGGACCGTTTTGCCTCCAAAGCCGCTGTCTTGCGCACCGTGCTTGGATTTGGCCGATGCGAGATCTCGTTCGGCTTGTTTGGCAATATCCATGAGGTCTTGCCCCTTGTATTGCTCAGACATGGCTGCTAGGTAGGAGGTGTCTTGGTGTGATTCTTTTGTCGGAAGGGTTTCCAGAAGACAAGTTGCGTGTGATGATGGTATTGCATTAGAAAAGACCAGATCATATTCTCCTTGAGGTTTTGTACTCGGATTTCGTTGAATAGTTGTGATGTCATTGGTTGATGTCATGTAGAAGTCGCTGTGGCGCTGAGCCCCTTGAGGCCGGAATCCAAATCCGGGTGTGCATGTGGTCAGCCTTGCTCGAGTTGCGCAAGGCTGAGAATCCAGGCAGTTGAGGTGTTGTGATTGATTATTGGTAATAAAAGAAGGTCTGGCAGATAGGAGGAGTGCGTGTCGTGGTCCTTGATTCTGGGTCCAGCATCATCATGGATTGTTTTTCCAACGCAGACTATTCTTCTTCTTGGTTGGTTCTCAGATCGAGCCTTCCTCAATACCATCACTTGCACGTCGCTCTTGCCTCAAGACGTGAAGCTTTCAGACCGTATTGCAAGCGAGGCATCGAGACTGCCTTCATCTCCGACATGGGTCGGTACTCTGATGGTAGCTGTCTTCTCTCCTCTCACAGTTTCTGTGAGCCACTCCCTCATCATTCCAGCTTGCATTTCTTTCGATCACCAGTGAAGCGAGTGCGACGCTCACCGTTTTGTCCTCTCATTTCGCCGCGGCTCAAAATGCCACCTAAACCTGATCCTGCTTCTCTCAGTGCACGCAGCCGTCACTCTTCAGTCTCGGCCATCCCACGGCCGAAATCTGGCACTTCACGCCAGGCAACGCCCGTAGCTGCTCGAGCAGATAGAAGGGGCTCGGCAGCAGTGACAAGTCTCCCCAGAATTCCTTACATGCACCGGAAATCATGGCATCGTGATGACTTTCTTCCACCGAGCTCGTTCCGGATGGCCCAGGCTGAGGCACCGACGCCCAATAAAGAGTCCTTAGTTCCGTACAAGCAACGGTCCCATCATGATCTGTCTGGAACCCGACAACAGCTCTATATCCGAAACATGTCCACGCACTCCTTGAGCAGTCATGAAGCTGTTGTCGCTCCGTATCATCTCAAGCAGGTATCCAGCACTACTGCACTGCCAAAGTCCAAGACGATGGGAAGCCTCCTGTCTTCACCTCGCGAGATAATCACTAGACGACGCCTCCTTCAACCCCTCGACCCACCTCTGCCGCGAACACAAACTCTAGGCAATATCTCATGCTTCGCTCCGACACATCAAACGCCATCTCCAAGAAAGCCAATCTCTGTCTCACTGTCCTCCTCAGAACAGCATCATGATAATGTAAGTCAGCTTAATGTCGCCGACGCATTGAACGAAAGTAGGATGACAGAGAAAGAGATGGACTTAATGATACAAGTTCAGAGAGAAGCGGCAGTCAATCGCGCTCGACTTAGAAATGCTTGTCAATACCGAAATCCTCCAGTAAGGAGCACGGCTGAACCTGCACCAACTCTGAAGCTGTCACTGAACGATGTTGCCAATACACAACGTCTGGAAAGCATGAAGAGGACGTCATCATCTGGTCGGCTTTTGTTCATCAATTCCACTTTAGCGAATATAAACTGGCGAGACAGTGACATTCCAACTTCGACAACAATGACAACCAGTATTGGAAGCGTCACGAGCTCGAGCCCGAGCCAGATTTCGGACATTGATGCAAGACATGTGAGAGACGGTCAAGTATGTTATCGCCGTCGAGCGTTGTTAACCCTCAGACAGGTGTACGCCGCAGAGGACGCATCGTACTGGACTGGCCGATATATGTCTCTCTGTGACCGACTTCGCATGAAGGAGCTGAACAGACCACCTCAATCGCCCGCAGGGTCGACCGAAAAGAAGGCTGACCGTCTTTTCGAAAATAGCGAGAAGGTGCGTATGAACAGTGCGCTCAATGAGCTCAGAGAGCATTGCAAGACGAAAGAAGCCTTGAAGAGCTTTGAAGACTTTGAGAATATCCTCCTCAAAAAGCTAGGAGTTTCGCGTCAAAGCCTCCACCGAGCCGGAAGTCTCGCGTTTGCAGGTAAAGAAGTGGAACGGCGGCTGGGCATGTCGGGGTCAAATGGTTTCAAACCATTCTCGTTGAACATGTCAACCTCTCCTGGACATGCCTCGACACCAACCAGCAGAGTATCAAGCGTCAATGCTGAGGCCGTGTTGACCGAAACTTCCAAAGCGTTCTACGGCGAAGGCACTATGGCGAAAAGCAAGACCACAGGCAATTTGGCATCTCTCATTCCTCTCATACCAAAGAGACAGCATGTTATTGAGGGCAAGTCTTTGCCGAAGTCGAATACTGTCCAGCTCACTTCACATCGTCGTCGAACATCCTACTTTGAGTGTTCTCCCGAGACTCGAGCAAAGGCTATGAAGGAGCGAGAGGAGCGTGCCTCTCGCAGAGCAGCCGAAGCGCACCGACTTTCAAACCCACAAATGCCTTCTGTAAGTGTTTTCAGGAGTCGAGGCCGGAGTAAGGATCCAGTACCATCCCCAATGGCTGTGCAAATCTCAGGATCTGTTCAGCCTCAGTTCTTCTCTTCCTGTTGCAAAGTCGATGCCTCGGGAGAAGTGACAGACTCTTTGAGTGTGGCAATGCTCGAGAGTGGACATGTTCGCCCGCCTCCAAAGGCGGCAAATAACACCTTGCCATCACGAGTGGAGCTGGTCGAGGTGCCTGGAGGTGGGCAAGAGAAGATCGTCAAATCACGGCGTAAGACTGAGAGACAGATCAGCGGAGAGAGGGTCAAGACCCTATTCGGAGCCGGAATGCGAGAGGTCAAGAAGATGGGACGCCGAGTCAGTGGGATGAGTTGGCCTGGAAGTAGCGACGACTTGTTGCCGCCGAGAAGCGGGAGCAAGTGAAGAGTATATTGGCGAAGGGCGCCATGAGATGGGCAAAGCATGTAATAATGCTGCACCTAAACATTCCAGTCAATAGGAATAGTGGATAGGGCGACTTGTTTAGACACCTGTATGCCGGACGCCAGAACTATGCTGGTACCCAGTGGATCTCCACCTGGACTTTCCTCGCGCCATTTCCATCATCAGCAAACAGATCCACCTTTTCAAACCTCTTTGGAGTGGTGTGTGCGTAGAAGACGCTGTGGTTGTGATATGCGAGCACGTTGGCGCCATGCCCATTGTCGGCGTAAGAAAAGATGCCCTGAACCTTTGCAGAGTTTGCACACTCGAATCTGCCGGTGGCCGGATTCACCAGACACGGCGAGTACAACGACGAGAGGGAGAACAAGGCCTGGTGGCCCGGGTCGACGACGTCGTGCTGGGCGCGGAAGGTCGCGCACGTGCCCGAGACGTACCACTGGCCCTGGCGGATGAGGCAGCCCCTTTTCATGGCGGTGGTCTCGGACTCGGTCTGAGATGTGGGCGTGGCGTCGAGCACGTGGATTTCGAGGTGGCCTTTTCCTGTGAAGGGGGTGGTGGTGCTTGTGGGTCCAGCACCGATAGTGGTAGTCTTTGTGGGAGAGGGGGGTGGGAGCGGGAGTGGCGCCTCGTCGTTACCAGGCGTCTTGTGAAGGTATTTGATCCCGCGTCTCGGGCAGTTTGAGAGCCCTCCGTCGGGCGGGACAGGCACGAAGCTTTTGCGCACGGTGGTGGTGTTTAGGAACGGCGAGTGAGAGAGGTTAGAAGGTGAAGAGGAGGAGGAGGATATGTCGCGCCCTTGGTCTTCTCGGGGAGACATCATGATGGCTTTGGCCTCGGATCCCGCTTCGCCGTCCTCCAGGTCGTAAGATGTATGTCTCAGCGAGCCCATCACCGCGAAATGGTACCATACTTCATCCAGCTCGCCGCGGCGGTTGCAGCGGAATGTCACCGGCTGGCCGTGTGGAGAGGACTCGACGGCCGTCTCCAGCTCCTGAAGCGTGTATCGCTTCTGGGACGAGGGAAGGATGCCGGCCTCCGCAAGTATGGAGTACGTGTCGAGCGTTTTGAAGAGGGAGGTCGTGTGGATGAAGTAATCCAGCACGTCGAGGTGGCGGTGCTGGCGGTTTGGTGTCGGCGGAGGAGCCCCGTAGCAGTCCGGCTCGAGGGTCGAGATGCAGGTGCCGTGCTTGTTCCACTCATGCGCCCACAGGTGTTCGTGGTCGCCGTTGAGGGAGAGCCAGTACGTCTCCATAAACGAGAGCAGTTCGTCGACCATGGCTTCATGATTTCCGTCGTGCGCCTCGCCCGCACCGTCCTGGCCCTCTAGGGCGTGGCGGAGGACGGTCCGAATATCGGAATGCGAGCGCGAAGAATCGCAGAACGCGTCAAACCCTCCCGTGCAGAGATCTGGCCAGAGGCCATGAATGGTCCAAGAGTTGTTGGGCCCGATGGGTGGCTCCGTGTCCCAGAACTGGGTCTGCAGGAAGTGTCCTGACGGGTGGTTCACACAGCATGTGTTTACATCTTGCGCTGGGGGGGACGGACATGATAGGGACGGGGGGTTGGGGCAGACCGAGGGGTCGAAAGTTGAAGATGAAAGGGTGTTTTGACTGACGCTGTCGGTTGTTGTGAGAGGAGCGGGAAGTAGAAACGAGGACAGGACGGGCACTTGAGACAGCAGTTGATAGAAGGAGGTCATTGTGGAGTTGAGCGGTCAGTTGTAGAATAAGAATAAGCGAGCGAGGGCAGCCCTTGTTGATATATTCTCGGTATATAAAAGGCCACAGTCTGATATTGAAGGAGAGCTTGTTCGAGGAATGAAGGTTGGGGGCTCGGGGAATCGCGAACCACGCGTTCCGTCCCCCTGAATATGACGTCAGCGAGGCTGAGGTGGTCACAAGGCTGGAGCCATCACGAGGCTGACGACCCAATGGTCATCATCCCTTCGTCACTTCATCCTGAGGGTATTTCGTTCCTCCCTGCCTTCGGATCTCGTCCATAATCTCCATGACGCGGATAGTCTCTTTCCAAGGCATGATGGCGCTCTCTTTCCGGCCAGCCGCAATGTCAAGGGCGGTGTTGTCCGCCTCGTAGAAAAACCCCCGCCCGACACGAGGATAGTCATATGTTTTGCTTTCAAAGTCATGTTTGTTGTCCTCTTTCCGTCGATGGACTGTAAAGGACAAAGGATGCGATGGCGCTGCGCCATGTACGTCGATGTAGCCTTCGGTGCCTTGAATGCGGCAAATGGCTTCGCCAAGCCCGCCCGACATGGTGGTGGAGCTGACGATCCCCTGTCTTCCCGTCGATGGGTATTGTACCAGGATACTCGAAGTGACTTCGACTCCGTGGAGATGGCTTTGTGTTGCAAGGATTGCCGGCCTTTCGGAGTTTTCGGGGGTGTTGGGATCCAATACCAGGAACGCCCATGTCAGCGGGTAGATGCCAGTATCTAGCAACGTTCCGGCACCAAGCTTAAGATCTTTGTATCGCGAGGTGTCTGGCAAACTAGGGATGTGCACCAGTAAGCTGAAGTCAGAGGACATACGGAAGATATCCCCAATGACATTATCTTTGAATAGGAGCTTCCTCAGGTCTGCCACCAAAGGTCGATGCCGTAGCCACATCGCCTCGTGGACGTAAACATCTTTCTTCTCAGCAGCATCGAGCACCTCTCGTGCCTCGCGGGCGTTGATGGTGAACGACTTCTCACACAGAACGTTCTTCCCGGCGGCAATGGCGTCGAGGCAGTTGCTTTTATGAAAGGAGTGTGGAGTTCCTATATAGACACAATCCACGTCTGGGTCCGAGTAGACTTGATCATACGAAGCATAGATGGTGGGGGTTGCATTTGGGCAATGTTTTGCGGCGAAGTCTTGACCCTTCTGCATCGATGAGGATCCGATGCATTGGATGACATGTTTTGCTTTGGCATCGGGTCGGTGGAGGACCAAGTCTTCAACGAACCAGGAAGAAATGAGACCGGTCGCTGTAGTGGCTGTTAATAGTGCCACTTCATAAAGAGCATGGGAGTAGTGGTGGCATACATACTATTCCCCACCTGCAGGTTGGAATATCGGCAGCCATGACACTGGTACGAGGAGGTATACTGGGACGGGAAAGTTGTGCTTGGTCAATGAAGATATGAAGCGGTTATCATTTGTTTGGCCGGTGGTTACATTGGGACAATGGGTGAGTGGATGAGTGGGTGAACGGAGGGCGGAAACGTTTTCCGCACGGAGACATTGAGGGGGAGCACGGGGAGATGCATAATAATAATACGAGGGCACGAGATACACTTTCAGACTTTCTTACTTCCAACTGTGGATTCTTCCCCGATTCCTCCGCATTTACCGCCACAAACAACCCGTACCAAGAACAATACCTCGTAAACATCCCCCGTCTGTGCCTTATCGCCATATCCACTTGTTGTCCCTCCTCTTCCTCTAGACAAATTACTGACTGAGCAGTATGGTGTGCTGTCTTTTTATCAAGACAGACATGTGAAGATACACTAAACACCACCTCGTACCAAGTGTCTCGTATATTCTCCCCATCGTCGAGGTTGGATCGCTCTACCCCTGTCACCTTTATCAACGCCGTCACACTCTACTCAGCGGCTACAGGCATTGCCGCATCTACCGAGAAGCCACTTCCCTGAGACGCTTCTACTACATCACAGTGCATGCGCAGATCTCCAACTTGCATATTCATCACCGTTCTCATTTTTCAGCGTTGGGATTAACTTGCGTATTGCATTTACCGCCCACGACAACGCCCTCCGGTTATCAGACCTTGTCACATCTCCTCATTGATCCTGGGAACCAAGCCGTGCCTCTGTACCTCTCAAAATCGGACGCGCGATCCGCAACTATGGGCCGCTTCACAACCATGGTTCTTTCCTGCCTGCACAATCTCCTCATCCAACTCCCTCAGAATGGCTACCACAACATCTCACGCGTCGTGCAGCCACAGATCCGAAGCTTATCTGAGAGCCTTACCATTGCCAACCCCACCGCCAGGCGCAATGCTATCGGTCGCAAGGAAA
Organism: Fonsecaea pedrosoi CBS 271.37; assembly: GCF_000835455.1. Classification (NCBI taxonomy): domain Eukaryota; kingdom Fungi; phylum Ascomycota; class Eurotiomycetes; order Chaetothyriales; family Herpotrichiellaceae; genus Fonsecaea; species Fonsecaea pedrosoi. The sequence goes on along the minus strand of NW_013550608.1, from coordinate 2,018,108 downwards.
ATGAGATAGAAATGCAAACCCTGCATCCTAGACATGGGCGTGAGGCGTCCATGAAGCACGAAGCAGTGGTTGATGGTAGTCAGGTCCGATAGGCCATGGCAGCCTCAACGCAGAGAGATTTAAGGACCATCAAGAAGTCATTTACAAGAGATTGGATAGAGTTTGGCCGTCAGAATTCACAAAAGGGACGCCTGAAGTCAACAAACAAGGCCTACCACTTGAATCATTGTGTCGCTTGACATTCTGCGCGGCTGTCGGTCTCTCCCGGAAGGGTATTTTTGAAGTCCTTACCGATGGGATTGATCCCTAGATGGATTTCGGCCTTGTCTATGACCCCTGATCAATGCCTCACACCCTCCTGGCACCAGCAACGCCTACAGGAAGTTACAAGCCCTGTCATCTTGAGCGAATGACCATGTTTATGTGCCTTCAGACCACACTATCCACAACATCTTCTTCAACGCACCCACTGAATATCCTCCCGCCATGCTCTTTGCGCCGGGAGCGATGGCTGCAAATGCCGCCTCTTTGTCGAAGCCAGCATTCATTCTCGCTGCACTCAATACTTTCGGATCCGGTGTCACGTCCGCCACAGACGGCATGACTCGACGGGGCACGGCTTTCCCTGAAAGTGAGCATTCTACTTCCGGTAGTTCGTGCGCCACCGCAACCTACAAGGGGAGACAAACCTGCCACATGGTTCACAGGGATCGAACTATACAGAGATGTAAGATGGATGAGACAGAGAGATCGCCTTGACGCCGGAGTAGGGATCTAGATGCTTGACTTCGCACCAGCCAAGGACGGCAACCCAGGCAAAGACAGACCGTCAACATGCACGTCTCTCGCCACTCCACTCCAAGCTGGGGAAAGCATGTTGTCTGAAAAGGGACCACCCATGTTTGGTAACAAAGTCGACTCCACCCCTAGAAGGAAGCAAGACGAATGGCATCCTCGCTCGTCTTTCACATTGTTTTGCTTTGCGTTGGGCGTGGGCGTGGGTGTGGGCGTTGGCTCTCTGCGGCATTCCCTCTGAGTGGTACTGTCATATCTTATTCTGCTGCTCTAGCCTCCGCTGCACTACTCTCTGGTGATGCGATGGTGGGTTGATCTGTATTCTATACTACTGTACTACTGTACTTCTGCACTTATTAAACTATTGAACTACTGCACTACTGTACTGTCGCACTACTGTCCTGCGGTCCTGCGATCCTGCTGGCCCTACTCTGTACAATACAAGTCGTTGTTGCCACGTTAATATCAATGTCAATACCCATATCAAATATTCAGCGGTGCCTCCCCTCGCCATTCTGGACCGCTCCCCTTTTCGATGGAGCGTCCCGGCTTTTTGAAAAGGTAATCTCATCTGAGGTCAGAGTTCGGTGAAATTGTTCTTTCTCACTGTGTGAAAGGTTTCTGCTGCACCGCCAGCCAGGTTGAGCAGCGAAGCAGCCCTGTTGATTGATGTCTCGCTTACTATGGGGAGAAACTATTCAAGATTGGCTGTAAGCCTTGTTAACCCTCGATTCAGCCAGCCCTCATCAATGACCATGTCGGCCAATCCTCTTGATCTTCAGCTCTCGTGATAACGTTCCCAACTCCACCAGCCAGGCCAGAACAACCCTCATGCACTGCCACACGATCCTCATTCTTCGACAGCCAGTCGTCCAACCGCGTGCATCAAGTCATCCCCAAGCACTTGCGTTTGGTCGACAAGTCTACTCGGTAGTTGCTCATCAACCACGAATATGCCGTCTCCCCTGATGATACAGCTGAGCCACAGTCTTTGGTTCCGAGTCTTCTGTGCGATAGCCCGACTCGTTGCTCACCATGCTCTCCCTAAGTCTCTCCCGTCTCCCTTCCCGCCCAGAATCACTCTCGTATTCCCGACTGTCTGCTTCGCTCGACCTTGCACTTGCTCCTCTGAGGTCCCGTGTTCCCGGTCGAAGGTGGAGGACATGCGCCACACCTGTGTGAACTTGTTCTTCGTCATATTCGTCTTCTTGCTGCTGCTGCTGTCCTCGTCCGTCGTCGCAGGCTTCGTATTCTTGGTAGGGATGAAAGTAGCTAGGCTTCGGTGGGCTCGTAGGACCTCCACCACGGATGATTCGTTCAATTTCAGTTTCCGTGTCGCTATAGGGCAGTCCACTGGATGAGTTCAACATATCCAACGCACAGATGCTCTTGCGGTAGACTTCACGATCGCTGCTGGCGACACTGTGGTCGGATTTGTTTTCGTCCAGAACTCGCTCCGTCTGGAGGCCACCGTCTGGAGACGAGTTGATATCGGAAACTTCGGTGATTTTGCTGAGCACGCGTCGCGCGGCGGTCTGTCCCATGATACCATTCTTGAAGTAATCCGATGTGATCTGTGCCGCGAGGGGGCTCTCGATTGACGGAGCAATTTCAGCAACCCGAGCCGCCAGGGGACGAGGCCTCGGGTACGCTGGGGGGTCAGGAAGCGACTTGTCGGTATCTATGGAAGATGTAGTGGGAGCGCCATAACGTACAGCACCGAGTGAATCAGATCGTGGCCGATACGTTGGTGCTGTCATGACAGTCTCGTTCGAGCTCTGACAGCTATCAATGGGTGTATTTGGTGTCGTCAATGCCCGTGGATTTGCGTGTGTCTGCAAAGAAGGTCTGTGGCGAAGTGCTGCGCGATCGACCGTGGAAGCCACCTCCTTGGACGAGAACCTCGAATCCTCCGATGGGAGTCCAATCATGCTGTAACTCGTGGGGAGAGTGCCCTTGCGGTATTTGTCTTTGTCCCTCTCCATTCCAAAGAACCTCAAGGCTTTGGACGTGCTGCTGTTCTTTGCAGCCATGGCCGCTGTATCGGTAGGCGGCTGGAGCATCGCGTTAGCTTGGGAGATGACGTTCTTGACATCCTCCCGTCGCGCGAAAACCTCCTCGCGAGCACTACCCAGTTTTTGACGAAGATTCGATATCTCGGCATCGCGTTGATCAAGTTCCAGTGTATAGCTCGTTTGCATGCTGACCATAGTCCCTCGCAGCTCTTCATATCTTCTTTCCATCCTCTCCGACTCCGTCCGCATCTGTTGGCTCTCGGCAAGTGTGGCTCGACATTCCTGCAAGTCTCTGCTTAGATCGTCGTTCTGTTGTACAAGAAGCAAAAGCTCGTGATCCTTCTGCTGTACAAGCCTGACTGCTTTGTTGTACCTGTCCACGGATGCGTCGAGGTTTTTCGACTGGTCTTGGATCATGGCTCCCTGACCATGCAATACCTTGCGATAGTCTCTGATGAGGTTTCGCGCGTTGCGCAGATCTCCAACATATTTATCCAGGGTCTCCTCGGCGATGCGAACGTAATCAACAGACTCGTAAGGCTCGTTGCGCGTGTAGTCGGCTATGATTCGAAGAACTTGTAGAGTCTTGGGCTCGTCGATGGTATGCGCCCAGCTAGGGACATTGTTCTGAATGAACGTGCCCAAAAGGCGGGTGACTTCGTGAACGGTATTTCGAAGTTCTGATATTCTTCGGTCTTTGTCTTCGATTTCCTTGTCCTTGGCCGTCATCCTCTCCAAAGCTTCCTCTACCTGCCCTTCGAGCTCATTCAGTTGTTCATGAGAGACCTTGTTATCTCGTTCAGCAAGTGATTCTGCGGACTCGACAATTTTGCGGTACTCGGCCGTGATCAAGCGCAGTTGATCGCAGAAGGATTTGAGTGCCTGAGGAAGGTCAGTGCCAAAGGTGGTCGCAAAGGTCGAGCTTCTTACACTACTCAGGTTTACTTGATCAACGCTTGACTCGAGTTTCAGGTTACAAGCTTCGTTGAGCAGAGCCGTCATCTTCTGCAGTTGACTGCGCATAGCGGGTAACCAACGCTGGGATATGGTCACATGGTCGCATTCAGGCAGTTTATCCAGCAGCTCCTCGATAGTCATGGCAGTAAATGGCCGTGTGGACTGTAGGCTTGAGGGGGCGCGGCTTCCGATGGTGTAGAGAGGCATCGTGCTTCCAACGGATCGGTCGTGCTTTCTCAAAGGAGTGGTCAGGCTTCGCAATGCTTCCATTGTTTCGTCATCGCTAGATGCGGAGGTCGAGAGAGTTGGCACAGAGCTTGTCGTGGAATCATCAGTGTCTCGGCGAAGCAGTCGAAGAGATGGCGGGGGTGATATGGGATTTGTCTGCGGGAAACCTTGGCTTGCCAACAGAAGTGAACCTGGCAACTCTGCCGCCGTTGGTGAATACAGTGATGTCGGACTGGCTGGCATCTCCGGCAGGGAAAACCCCGGTGTCAAGGGTGTGGCAGGGTTGTACCGTGTTGTTGACGGTGAAGACCCATCCCTGAAATCAAACCCCAGTAGTGAATATTTACGTCGGTCAGTGGGAGTCTTGGGAGTCAAGAGTCCTCCAAGCCCAGAGCATGGTGGTGCTGAAGCCAAACATGGTGACCAAGATGCAGCATCAGAACCACTTGATATTCGCAGTGGAGGAGGCCGACGACGCAGTTTGGACACAATGTTATTATTCATCTTCTCCTGCACTTGGTGTACAACCGTGGGCTCTGGACATACAAGTCCACCAAGTCCTCCATTGACAATCATTTTTGAGGAGTCAGCCTGCGTCTTCGAGCCAAAAAGGGACGCCATCGGGGCAATTGAGCCACAGGAAGAAGAAAGAGGATCAGAATAAGAAGAAGAAGAGAAAGCCGGTCTGTCATGGATCATAATATGCTTTTTGCTGCTTGAAATGTGCCCATATATGCATCATGCAGAGCGACACTGTGGTCCACGCCCTCCTAAACAGGGGGTTGAAGCATTGATAGTCGCACGGAGAGAGCTTCGACAAGCTTGTCCAGAAATGGGCCAGGGAACGAACCAATCAAGGAGTCAAGGCCATGGCCTCCAAAGCCACCAGAGGAGAGACGGGATTGTACTACCATCCCCATAGTCGCCTCCTCGGTCGCGAGAGGCGCTTAAACCAGGCCATCACGAGGCCGGCACTGGACAAATGGCTCCATTGTCCGGTTCAACGCGGGTGTCACGGTGAGACGACCAGTGGCCGAAGCAAGGATAGACGACCGGTCAATGCAGGAGCAACTTAGCATTGAGAAAGACGTCCAGGGTGGTTATCAGAATAGAAGCTAGGAGAGGAGAAAGAATAATATGGGGGAGACCAAGAACACAGAACAAGAAATACGCCGCCTTCCGGAAGAGGATTAGTGGCTTTTGGCATCAGCCAGCGCCCATTTTGCATTTTGCAGCCTCGAAGAATATGTAATTCCGTCGTTCTCTTCATCCTATATGAACTTCAACGGCGCAAATCTCTGAAAACTCGAAGTCTCCTACCCCTGTCAGTCATACGAATCTCCTAGACAGATACGGCGAAGATTCAGGCTCTCCCGGACATGCATCCTGATGAATCGATGAGCAGATCACCCAAAAGGCTTAAGATGGACAATACACAGTCACAATCAGACTCAAAGCCTCGCAAAGACAATATTGGCAATAGCAAGTATCGGACTTCGAAACCACAGGATTCGCGAGCGAAATCTCGCCGCCTTGCCGCCATCAGTGCGTCCGGAATCCACAGCGATGATGTTGGAATCTTCGTCACCTGTGACAAGGGTCAGGAGAAGAAATGCTTGCAAGAGCTATCTGACTTGTTAGATGAGGTGAGCGCAGTGTCTTTCAGCCATGTGGCACTGACTGACCATGCCATCAGTTGTTTGCTGCTGAACCAAGCGGTCAGCCCGTGGAGGCAACTTCAGACATCAACCCAGACAACGGTGACGTGGGGGAGGTTGACATCGAGGCCGATATCCTCGCTGAGTTGGACTCCTTGAGGGCTAATCGAGAGCCTCAGGATGTGTCGTCACCAAAGTTCTCCTTTATAACTCTCGATATTCCATGCGTCTCCTTTGTACGGTTTCCCAGAAACACATCTTTTGATCCTGTTGAAACTGTCCGCAAATTGTGCCTTTCGGCCTCGAGCAAGGAAGAAGCGGGGCCACGAAGTCGCTACATCAAGAGACTCACTCCAGTCACTTTAATTCGGAAGACCTTGAATGACGGACTGCAATCATTGTGTGATCAAGTCCTGCCCAAACACTTTTCAATCGATGTCGACGGAGCCGACGAGGACGAGACGAGTTCCAAGAACAACGTTGAGCTGAAACAACGACCATGCAAGTTCGCTATCCGACCGACAATCCGCAACAACAACAAAATTGGTCGAGACGACGTTATTCGCGCAGTCGCCGACAAGATTACCGCTCTGGGACAGGGAAAACACTCGGTCGACTTGAAAGGCTATGACAAGCTTGTCCTTGTCGATGTGTATCGAAATGTGGTTGGAATGAGCGTGGTGGGAAGCGATTATGAAACATTGAAGAGATTTAACCTGGCTGAGATCCATGCTAGCCACTTTGACGATGGTGACAAGGGGTCTACAAACGGTCAAACTTGACCAACTTCCAGGACTTCTGAACTCTATATCTCACGAAGTCACTTCTCTTCGCCACTTATTCTTCGTACCTTGTCGATGACACGACCCCAGAGCCGATAGGGTATGTCGGCGCTCCCAGCCTCGCCGTCCTGCTTAGCGTCCTTCATTGTCGCCCTTGCCAGCCAATACCTAGGGTCTTGATGCATCATCACCTCATCACACCCTCTCAGTGTACCTCGAGCGAGCCAGAAACCTTGCCGGCTTCCCTGAGCTGAAGTCCTAGACGCAAGCCGCACCAGTTGCTTCGGCCGGTAGTATTGCTGCAACCACCACTTCCGGTACATGTCGCTGAACCTGATCTGAGGTCTCGTGTGGGGTTGGGAGTCTGCCTCAGATGTAGACTCGTATGGTATCGCAATCAGTGGCTCCGATTGCGAGGACGACTGGTCGATAAGAGTGGCGCAGGTGAGACCGGACGGTGAAATTGGTGTGCTGGGACGGGGAGGCACGGGTGCCTTCCTGGGTAGCATGTATGCCGTTGTATGTTCGAAATCGACCAAGAAGCCCTGTGTGTCGTACCGACCGTATCTCTGGGCGAAATCCCGACTGGACGGCCATTCATCCTGCGTCTCGATGTGGCGAGCGGACCCTTCTGATCCAGCGCCGGGCGAGCTGAGGGACAACTTCATCTCGCTTGCGAAACCGCCGGGGTCATCTTTGGCTGTGGTTTGATTCATCTTGATGAACATTCTGACAATCCCAGGAACCTGGTTGGGTACAAGAGTGAGGCGACAATAATGAGTCAACTCGACAGTTCAAGAGCCGGCGACGAGGATGGTCACTACACCCGAATCAAGTTCGAGCCACTCCAAAGAAAAGAAGATTCAATGTGCCTTCTCACGAGAGACCAGTCGTCAAGCTCTGTTCAAGCGTTGCGGCTGGTCAGGTTTGTTTCGCGCTTTTTCAAGCAAACGACACGTCCCGGAGTGAGGGCATCTCAAGGGTGACTCGGGTTGGAGTGAAGTGGAAGTAGGAACATCGTTCACCGTCACCCGTCACTTGTCACTCGAGATTCAAAGTGTTGGTGGGAGATGGATGTGTGAAGCAAGTTGGCGTTCGGGGACTGTCTGCGACTTTGGCCCTATCCCCTCCAGGAGGTCTTGTTTTATTCGCCTGCTCTCGCAAAGCGCAAAGATCGGGACAACAGGATGGGTATCAATCAAGATTCGATGGCAGAGCACTACAGACAGGATGGAGACCGATTTCTGCCTCTAGATTAACCAAGTCAATGCAGAGGACAACTTGACACCAGGCTCAGATTTGTACTCTTTCTGGCGAATGCTTGAATCTAGCCCAGTCCAGTATGACTTCTTATCTGGATCATTGCCCTGACACGTAACGCGCCTTCCCCATATGAAGGGAGATGACCCAGCTCAATGGGCGCTGATATCCAATTCGCCTTGTTTGGTAGAAAGCTCGCTGCAGTGGTTGATACATGAAACCATTTCGGTTCCAGGGCCCAAAACCACTGAACCGTCGACCATTCCCTGTCTGCCTTCTTAGTGGTCGTCCCTAATTCCTCCCAAAAGGCAATTCCAGCATTCAGGTCCGTCTGTCCGACCTCTTCTCTGAAGAAGGCTCCCTCTACCAATAATAATACTTGCAGAGCGCGCCGATTAGCTGCCCCGGCTCCGGACAGGTGAGGGGTGTCGTTGGCATCTCGCGGTCGTGGGCATCGCATGGCACCGTGTCGATATGCTCGGGACAACAGAACGTCCCCGCCAGATTCCCCAGGATCTTTGCCTCTTCTCCTTTGTACCCGACCGGGCAGCACGTGGCGCCTTGAGTCGAGAGCGGGGTGATGACGGTCCATTCGTAGCCATCGTCGCAGGTGCCGTTTTTCATGATCCCACGAGGGAGAATGACATCTCGTTCGCGTCCACCGAAAGCGGTCAAGAGCGTTGCGCTCGAAATTTGGACGAGTAAAAGAAGGAGCAGAATGGGAGAGGTAGCAAGGAATGGGGAACGAATAACATGATGGAGCATTTTGAGTACTCTCAAGTTCTCGTTGATCGCACTTCACGTCGGGAGCATGCAGCAATGAAGAGTAAAGGGATGAGAGTTGTTGTGAGATATCTCCGCGAGATCGGAGAAGGGTTGATTTTGTCTAGTTACAATGCTGTGTGTGTGCTCGAGCGACTTGGTTTAGTATTGAACAATTGTAGTGTATTGTTGAATGATCTGAGGCAATACTAGTAGTTGTCATATATGCTCTCACGAAAAGGCCGCGGCCAGGGTGAAGATAGTATGATGCTTCAAACTATGTGTTGTTGCTGGGAGATATGAAGAGAAAAGAAACGCATCACAGAACAATACTTACTACTACATTTCAGAATACCCCTTGTCGTCTGTCTCCTTGTCATCCTTACTCAATCCGTATTATATCGGTGCACTTGGAAGTTGCACTTGGAAGTTGAACTCCTTCCAGGCTCTGTTACATCTCTTCAACTCATTCGGCAGGCAGGTGTATCCAAGGCAGCTGATCATCTGGACTTTTGTAGGCCCGGAGCAACGCATTTGCTGAATGTTCGGTTCCATTTCCAGGTCGTGGTTAACGAACAATCTAATTCAACGAGGAGACAAACGGCATTCAGCGGGTCACGAAAGAGGCATAACAGCAGAAACTACCCATACACTCACATCGTCGACATTCGCCCCGGCAGATCTCGATTTGTAGACTTGCCGCTTCAGTCTCGGCGGGCGGTGCAGACTGGGAAATGTGTGGTTTGTTTGAGGGTCTGAGTTGCGTTGTGTAGCACAGGAGAACCAGACTGAGTGCCAGAAAGGAGCCAGGAAGGAAGTTGATTTGACTGCAGTGTGGGACGTTGCCTTTGAGTCCATGTGCTTTTGTCCCAAGGTGGCTTAGAGCGGCACCACTTGTTCCCCAAAAGCGGATCTCCATGGCCGTCATAGTCACGTCCGTGCACGTTCCCTAGCCTCCCTGCGTCTTCAACTCGGCTTTCACACGCCAGATTGTCCACCTCCATACCCATCCATTTCGATTTCTACATGCAATGACCATGGCTGCAAAGAAGGCGGCACCCACCGACGATGAGCTCTTGGCACAGCTTGACGATCTGAGCACGCAGGCCTCGACGCGTGCTCCAAAGCCCTCCACCAGAACTGCCCGACAAGGACAACCGGCCCAATCGTCACAGAACGAACAAGACCTGCTCGCTGAACTGGGAAACTTGGCCCAACGACCAGCTAGCCGACCTGCCACTCCATCACTGCGTCCAAATGTGTCTTCAGCCACGGGCAACAGATCCCCCAAGCGAACCTCGACAGCCACCCCGCCTCCTGGCCGGACAAGCGAAGAGAAGTCGAGCAGCGGTCAGCGCAAGTCGGGTGATAGTACACGTTCGTTCCATCAGAGCTTTACACCAGCGACCACAACGACTGAAGAGTCCACAGAAAATGAATCGCAGCCTGAGCCGGCCCCAGTAGCGGCCAAAAGCGGCGGTGGGTGGTGGGGGGGATTGCTCTCGACTGCTTCTGCCGCCGTCAGTCAGGCCCAGGCGGCTGTGAAAGAAATTCAGAAGAATGAAGAAGCACAGAAATGGGCAGAGCAACTCCGAGGAAATGTCGGTGTGCTCAAAGGGTTTGGTATGGACGTTGAGCGTTGAACTGAAGGTTTTGCAGGCTAACAGCTACGACAGGCGGTGACCTTAGAAGCATAGCCATGCCCACGTTTCAGAACATCTTGCAGACTATTGCTCCACCGATCTCTTCCCACGAACGACTGCAAATCCATATCACCCACGACCTGTCAAATTATCCCACCCTCGATCCCCTCGTCTACCAAGTCTTTAGCCGTGTCATGGCACAAGTCGAGGGTGGAGACTTGATGGTTGTTCAAAGAGGACACGAAGCCGGACCTAAAAGAGAATCTAGAGAAATGTCGCGACCATTGGGCTCCTGGCATGATGGACCATGGTGGAGGAGCGGAGAACCTCGAAGTATCAACGCAGTTAAAGGGCTTGTTGAGGGTACCAAGCTCGTCAGGGCCTCTGCTGAGAGCTACGCTGAAGAGTACTTTGGAACCAAGGGTGGAGTTGAAGAAGCTGCCAAGCGAGCTACAGAAACACTCTCGACCTCCAATCCGACCAGAGACAGCGAGATTTTCCTAGCGATCCAGGCCATTGCACAACCAGTGTCGGAAGAACTATTCGCCCCAGCACCGAGTTTGGAGAAGGACGAGCAAGTAAAAGAGGCGAAGGAGAACGTCACTGACGAGATTGTGTTTGCTGTCTATCTGCACGATCCCATTCACGGTATCACCTTCCAGGTCGTCTCTCAAGCCATTCCCGGACAATGGATCGAGTGGCTAGATGCCCCGAGTGGCGGGGAAGGCACTTTGCCTGAGAGCATCGAAGAGATTATTGAAAGTGGTGGTATCGATCCCCGAGAATGGGTGAGCGAGTGGGTTGAAGAAACGCTAAGTCTGGCGATTGGTATGTTGGCCCAAAGGTATGTTGCGCGGAGAATGGGTGTCGGCGAAGGTGGGCCTGCCAAAGGCAAACTCAGAGCCGACTTGAGCCAGCAGGCCATGGTTCAAAGCGGTGGAGGTGAAGCTGCTCGAGCGCTGGGTGGAATGTAAGACATAGGCTTTGCGGGCGTTACTTTGGTTGTTGGACCATATACCAGGATGGGCGTTGTAGTCCTTGAGCTTTCGAATCCTATCTGCTGCATTGCTCCGTTGAAGTCTCGACTTTCGACTTTGTTCCAAGTGCTCTATTCCAGAATTTACGTGCTGTTGAAGGATGCGTCCTCTGTATCGTCGAAGAGTTCGACCTAGACGTAGTGGGGGAGGCTTCTCTTTGGCAGGAATCGTTGACCACTCATGAGGATCAGTATCCCGGTGTAGATTGTATCGTCTCTCTCGCAGATCACATCCCCAGCCGAAAGTCCGTCTTCGCCTCGACGGGATTCATAGGAAGAGTGATCGTGCACAAGGATGGTGTTTGAACAGCACGATCGTATCACCAAGTCTCAAGCCTTCTTCCCACTCTTCTTTCCCTCTTTTCCCTTGCCGTTGGCTGTAGTGGCGCCGTCCTTCTTCTTCGTCTGTCCCAGCATTTCCAGATGTCCAGCACGTGCACCGAGCATGGCCTCTGTCTTCGCGGTGAGCCCCGCCGTATATTTCTTGTTCAACTTGGCCTGCTTCAACAATTTCGCCTTTTTGGGGGTTATCGTCCGCGAGCCCTTCTTGGTGATTCCTCCAGAGGCCGAGAGTTTCGTGGAGGATTTGGACGATTTCTTGATTTGTCCTTGGGCCATTGTGCGAGGATTGTGAGGGTTAGCCTCAAGGTTGAGGAAGGGCAGCAACAGCGCGGGGCAACGGTCTTCTCAACCCCTCTGGCGCAGATACATACAATGTTGCGTTGAATGTTCGTAAACTTATCGTGGATTTTCGCAGGAAAGTTAAGCGTCTTGGCAAGACGTTAAAGTCAAACGTCACCACTTGGGATCAAAACATCTCTATTCCATCTGCTGGCCACGAGTATTCAGAATCCACCGCCCACCTCCAAGGGGGTTTGATCTGTGGCTTGCAGGCAACCGTCAGGTTCGGATTTGATTCCCTTTTCGCTTCTAGTTGAGTTTGTTCCGCAGGTGACCATGGGACACCAGGTTTCTGTACTTTGACATCAAAAATTCAGTCTGTTCGTCCCAAAAGCAACCAAGGTGGTCAAGTTCTCCAGCATCCCCCGATTCCCATGGCAGGATGGGACGGCGAAAGGCCATAGAGACCTGCTCACGAGAGGGGCAAGGCCTTCAATCTCCACCACCGCCAGTTCGCTGAATCGTAAAACACTAATCACGCATGCGCAACATGGTGAGCAATATGGCCGTCAAGGGGCGATCGAGAGTCCCACAGTCAACACCTGTCAGTCGACCGGGAATATTGTGCATCCCAATGGGGACGTAACTAGCACACCATTCGGTCTCTGAGTTAGCAGAGACGCCAGAGAACGCCAGAGAGGTCGCTCATGCAGAGCTGATCCCTGTCTCGTCTTGTCAACCCTGGTTCGCCAATTCGCCTCAGTCCTCGAAAGCCCCTCAACATGGCTTCTGCAACTGATACCCCCTCCTGTCTGCATGCTACTAGTATCAGGGTCGGCACCAACCTGAACTTCAAGGAGTAGCTTCAAAGTGATACTACGTGCAAACTCGTCTTCCCTTTTGATCGAACTCGATCATATCCCAGTGCTTTCCTATCTCTCCACCTGACTTTGTTGTCGTTTGCGGTTTTCGTATCTGTTGTTCTGAAGCTGTCAAGATGACCCTAGACAAGGTCTCGGACGCATCGCTTACTGCTCGAGAGCTGGCTTCTTTCGATGGCATCGAAGATGAGGGCTGCTACAACGACGTTGGTATCCTCGACAAGGGCTACACCACCAAAGACCAAAGGGATATGCAACGTCTAGGAAAACGTCAGGAATTGATTCGCAACTTTCGACCTATTTCGGCTCTGGCATTTACCGCCCTACTACAAGCGACATGGGAGTTTTTATTGATGTGAGTTGCAATGTGTCGGGCATGACCAACCTGTCCACTCTTATCCAGCTTCTGATCCTCGTCCAGAGCGAACACTCAAGTTTTGGTCGATGGTGGCATTGCTGGATTCTTCTGGACCTACGTCTGGACCTTTATTGGATTTGGTATCGTCATGACATCTCTGGCCGAGATGGCTTCCATGTATGTTCGACGCCATCGCATGTACGAGAAGCCTCTAACAATTGTAGGGCTCCAACGAGCGGCGGTCAATACCATTGGGTGTCTGAGTTCGCTCCGCCGAGATATCAGAAGAGCCTGAGCTATTTAACCGGTTGGTTTTCAACACTCAGTTGGCAGGCTGGGACAGCGTCAGGCTCGTTCTTGACCGGAACCATTATTCAGGCTTTGATTCAGATCAACAATCCTGATTACGATCCAACAGCATGGCAGGGAACGTTGTTGGTGTTCGCCATGGTCCTCGTCCTCTTTGTCGCCAACACGTGGGGCGCACGGGATCTGCCTCTGATACAGAATGTGCTCCTCATCGTGCATGTCTTTGGATTCTTTGGTGAGTTCTATGTGAGGCAAGCTCACTGGCTCAAGAAGGATTGGTGTGGTCGGGTGCTAACAAATATGCAGCGGTCATCATCGTTTTGTGGGTGATGGCGCCTCGCAACTCTGCAAAGGTCGCATTTACCCAGTTTTCCAACGAAGGAGGTTGGTCCAGTATGGGCCTTGCTCTTATGATCGGGCAGATTTCGGCCATCTACGGATCACTTTGTTCTGACTGCACAGCGCACATGGCTGAGGAGGTCAAGGATGCTGGTCGCAATGTTCCCAACGCCATGTTTTGGGCTTACATCTCGAACGGGGTCCTCGGCTTGGTGCTCGTCGTCACTTATAACTTTGCCTTGACCGACGTGGACGCCGCTCTCGACGATCCAACTGAATATCCCTTCATCTGGATCTTCCGTCAGGCAGTGTCTACTGGCGGTGTCAACGCCCTGACCATTCTGATCCTGATTTTGGTCATCGCTTCCAATATCTCATTCAACGCTTCCACCTCGCGTCAAACTTTTGCCTTTGCCCGCGACAAGGGGCTACCGTTTTCCAACTGGATCGGTGCTGTCCACCCGAAGCTGCACATCCCCGCCAACGCCGTTACGCTGACCTGTATCATCAGCTGTCTGCTTGCGATAATCAACATTGGCTCTTCCGCTGCATTCAACGCCATCATCTCTGTACAGGTCTGCGCGCTGATGTTCTCTTACACCATTTCCATTTCATGCGTGTTGTATCGCCGCGTGTACCACCCTGAATTGCTACCCAAGGCACGGTGGAGTTTGGGCAAGCTGGGCGTGCCGATCAACGTCTTCAGTATAGTCTATTCTCTGTTTGCGTTCTTCTGGAGCTTCTGGCCCAACGGCACACCAGTGGACGCCGAGTCCTTCAACTGGTCGGTCGTGCTGTTTTTTGGAGTCATGATTATCTCGGGAGTGTTTTATGCGGTTCAAGGGAGGAAGGTCTACACGGGGCCTGTCGTGACGGTTGAGGGTCGGAACTAGTGTGCAGCGATCCGGCCTCGTTCTCAATCTGGAGTTCTATATGTGGGCAATCAGATGGATCTTTTGGACATTTTTGAGTTGTCAATGCTGTTCGTTGACGGGATGCGTACAAAGGAAGATGGTATGGGAGCAACATCGAAACTAGGTCCGCCGATCTCGGTAGTGCCTAGGAGTGCTTCTTCCCTTTGACACAAAGACCACCAATATCTAGTCCTGTTTTCATTTCCACAGTCCGCCTATAACTACAGATCGGGACTATCGTCACACCAATCGCCTCGAAAGTCCAGAAACAACGGGTTTTAAACCTTGCATTCGCCCAACTTTGACGAGCATTCTCGCATCGCAGCGTAGGTCAGGTCGGACCCTGCAGGTCAGGGGTCATTTGCCTTTCTCGCCTTTGCTCTTCTCTTTTCCGCTCCGAGCTGGACTGGACTGGACTGGTTGCCTTACACGTTACGCCCTACGCCCTACGCCTCGAACCTTGTATTCCGCGTTCTCTTTTTCGCCTGTCTCGCCCCAGGTGCGAACTTAAAAGCTCGTATTGTGATAACCTATTCAAGTTTTTTGGTCTTTTGGCCTCAGCAAGCCACCGCACCGCAGCGCACCGCAGCGCGCACGCCTCACTACATGGACGACAAATTCAAAACTTTCGCGTACCCTTGTTGAACAAATTCGTTGGGAGTACACGGTGCGCGTCTCGCTGAATGAGTACGAGAGGAAAGAGAGTCTCAGTCTATCCTTTTCAGCTCGAGTACGACAACGCGGCCTCATGGGAAGGAGGGTTGAGGGAGAGAACAAAGGGAGGGAAGAATGAGGGAAGGACTCCTTTCTTTCTATTTTCTTTTTTTCCTCAGTACATGCCTCGTACAGTACTCACTCTTTCGGTGGGCGTTTTCCAAGATCATTTTTCTGACATTTTTGAGGAAAAGGCCGAGGACGGTGAAGAGTGCTGTGTCCTCCGAGTTGTGAGTGGCAGGAGTGGGCACTGGGTAAGCAGCTGGTTGGAGTCCGCGGGGGGAGAGAGAGACACACGCCTGCAGTTCTGTACCAAGTACGATAGTTCGTTAGTCCTTTACGGACAGTGACATGCCCCGTGCCAGTGCTAGTGCCTGCCTTGCTCCGCCAGGCGGAGAGCGTCGAGGTACGAGGATAAGCTTTCCTTTGCTCGCGTCCTACATACTCGACGCTACTGCAGGTGTGGATTTGAACTTCCTTCCTCATACCCACACCCACTCACACTTTTACTCAAGCTCTTTTTTCCCTCTTCCCCGTTTGTCGTTAATGGTGGGTCGGGCGGATGGATGGAGGGAGTGCATGGCTATGGCTCTGGCTATGGCTGATCCAAGGACCCGCCTCACCTCGTCGTTTCATGACGGCTCGCTGTCTCTGTCCCTTTCCCCTGTCCCTCTCGCCGATGTGGATATGAATGGGGGAGTGGAGGGAATTTGGGCCAAGGTACGAGTACTCGTGGAATCGATGGATGGGGTAGGTGAGTGAATGGGGGGAAGTGGATGGACGGGAAAGAAAGTATTCGCAGACCTACGGAGCTGTATTCACGAGGAGAGATGAGGGAGGTACTAACGTGTGGGAATGAATGAATGGACAGGTACAGTAGATGCTCGTACGAGTATCAGATAGGACAAGCATGGAGATTCTAGAACGTCACGCCCGACAAGAGTGATATTTGATGGAATCGAGGCTATCCGACCGAGGCAGCCAGCCAGCCAGCCAGCCAGCCAGAGCCGTTCGCTTCATTTTACCTTGATACTCCCCGTCCCGTGTCCCCGGTAGGCCCACTCGTCCCGAGAGAGGGGGGGGGGGGGGGAAGACTCGCTAGTTTTGTATTTTAAACTCACATGGCAATGCGAGGAGGGCAAACGCAAAGTCAAAACTCGAGGGAACGTGGCTTATGTGTACGTACTACACACTAGGTGGAGCTTCCATTCGCCAGGGCCCAGGATGAAGATGATGGCGCCGGTGGATTGTGACTGTGACTTGTGACTGTGATAGACATGTCAAGACTTGTCGGTGAAATATGTCGAGTACGAGACAACTGAGCCAGGGACTTGGGATGGTAGTCGATTATTCGGTTATTTCAGCGAGATCATGAGAAGGAGAAGGGGAGGGAACGGAATCAGAGTTAAGGGAAAAAAGAACAAGGAAGAAAGTCGACAAGGAACAGATGATCTCGCTTTGTCAAAGCAAAACCAAGCCCTCTGGGTATCGTGGAGTTCGTGGAGTATGAATGGAGAGAATTCTCTTTGGAAAGGTGTCGTTTTGTACAGGCGCGGGTTTCCGTACTGATTTACAGTAAGTCACCAAAAGTGATATAGGGGACAGTTTCCTCAATCCGATTCCTTCGATATAGCCCAACCGGCACCAAGTACATGATCGATCGATGATATTTCCTTTCCTTTTCTTTCCCATGCCAACTTGATCGGCATATTGGCAATCCCGTTTCCCGCTTCCCAACCTGTTTCCTGTATCCATTTCCTGTCTTGCCTGATCCCAAGATTCCGTACAATATAGATATACTTAAAAATCGTCAGAGCTCCAACCAGGTATGTCGTCGCAATCCATAAATATCTTTCAGGGAGCCGGGTTCGGTTCGAAGCGCCAGGTCTCAACGATCGGAAACCGATGGAGCACCCTCACTAACAACGCTTTTGTGACTCTCGGCCTCTTCGTACCGGATCGACCAGTCCGTCTTGCGCTCGATGATCAGCCGTCGACTGTCGTGACTGTGTATACTGTCGCTCTTCTCGTGTCCATATCCGCTACCGCTTCGTCCCTTCTGCTTCTGCCCCTGCCCTGGGCCCAAAGGAATGCGCGAGGAGAAGGTCGGCTGATTCGGGTCAAATGTCACGGCGTGGGGTGTGAGTCTCTCTGGCATGACCTCGTCTGAGTGGGAAAGTGGCTGCATCTTGAAGGACAGGTGGTCGTGGTCGTGGTCGCGGTCGCTGTTGTTGGTGGTCATGTACTTCTTAGCCACGGTGTTGCTGGTGTAGCCCGAGTAGCCTACGGGTTTTTCGTAGACGGCCATGAACGGCTTGAGCACCGTGACCGAGGCCGCCATGATCCCGTAGCCCAGCTGGATCTGCGTGCACACGATGGCCAGGGAGAGGGATTCGCTGCGATTGCCGGGCAGGGTGGTCGGGTTGAGGTAGTAGAGACGGATGCCGCAGGCAGGGATGGCACTAGCAGTAGCAGCAGGACAGGCAATACTTTGTTAGACATTTCCAACAGTGCAGCAGTCGCTTCGACGGAAAGAGTAAGTATCAGTACTCACAGCAGTCGAAGAGCAAATGCAAATACCACAATGGCTTTCTGGACTTTGCTCATGTGCAGATCGCTGACCAGGTACGCGGCAAAGAGGACGAAAAGGAGCTCCGTGATCGAATCTGTGATGCCGACGGCGAGCCATCTGCCAAACTGTTTTGAGAGATTGTCAGTTTCTTCTCCCTGCGAGACGACTCGAGATATTTACCTACCGGTGTTGAAAAGGCCTGCCTCCATGAGGAGTCGATGCTGATCAAAAGCACCGACAGGACAAACCACCCGCCGCAGAGCCCGGTGGTGGTGTAGATGGCGATCATGTGTCCTCGGCGGCGTGTCAACCTCAGGAAGAGAAAGCACACGGCTAACTTGGAGAAGAGGAGGACGACGAGGTAGAGAAAGTCGTTTGCATAATAGTACTGGTTCCCACCAAACAAGTTTCAGCACAAACATCCACTCTCATCTAACCGTCGACACTACCTTCTTCGTACCTTCTTGATCGAATCACTATTGGAGTCATCGCCCTCGAATGCTTTCCGCTGCCCCAAGCCGAGGTGGACGGCATATAAGACGAGCGAGGTCTGAACAATGGAGAAGACCTGGACGGCCGTTAGGACCGTTTGAATGTCCCACTCTCATGCTCAGGTATCCAAACATACTGTTGCAGCCGTCAGAATGTGGTCGTCCCATTTCCACAATCTCTGCGGAACCCGAATGTAGATGCGAATGGCAAAGGCGACGAGAACAAAGCACAGCGACAGCGAGGTCAGAATGAGGATCAGGCCGGACTGGTCTTCAGCGGATATGACTCCCAACGGCTTGGAGACGGCCATTGGAATTGGATTCCCTCCGTTGGACGAACGCAGCAAAGGTTTGGGTTAACCTTGTTGTCGAGCATCCGAACTCGTCTTATTGTACCTGCATAACCACCGTTGATATCAACTCGGTGCAGGCGAACAGCCGTCGACGAGGATGGGCTTCGGGGTGTCCAATTCCGGACGCGACAGAGTGGATCATTGACTTCTCTCAGAATGCTCCCCATCAAGGTCAAAGAGCAGGACTTTCGTTCAATGCCTCGTTCTTTGAGAGTCTCGAATATGCCCAGGGGGTTGCTGTCCCGTGCAGGAGCTAAACGCCACCAAAGACAATCCGATAAACCCTGGGAAGATGGTAGCATGACACGATGACACACATGGGTCCGGACAAAAGTCAAGCGCCATGATGCTAAGATTGAGAGTTCAAAGTTCCCTGCAAGACTCCACCCCTTGTCGCAAAGCCGTTGTCGAGTAGTGGCAGGTGACAGGTCAAAGAGTCCAGATACAAGACACTGGCGATCATCGCTGTAGAATGGATGTCTTTCTCAATCGGCATTTCTCCCTGCAAAAGAACGAATGCACAAGCCCCTTTTCGGTGTTCGCAAGGCCACCCGCGGGACGTGGGATCGTCGTTTCTCTGAAGATCAGAGTCCCAATCTCAGGACGAGAGAGTTTCTGGCCGGTAGTTTCCAAACTAACACCTGCCACGTCCTTTGGAGCTTTGCTGGAATAGGTGTGGGCTCGTGCGCAACGTCCAAGGACGAGGCGCCATGTAACGAGTACCCTGGGAAATGGTGTGATTGTACGCGTACCAGGACATTGTCCAAGGCAGTCAGTCACCCAAGGGAGTTGAAAGAGTGCTCGTCAGATAAGACACCAATAAGCCACCATTTTGGGGGTAATCCATCCGCCGGGGAAGGGGAAGCAAGGCAAACGCCACGGCCAACAGCGGATTCTGTCTGCCTCTCAAAGAGACATGGGATTCTTGTAAAAGCCACTCATCTTTCAATCCCTTATCCGCGTCGACTGGGATGGGGCAGCTGACGGGAGAGAACAAGGTGATTGGACAGAGTGGATGAGAACACCTTGATGGTGTGGATGGAGGGATGGAGGGATGGAGGGAGGGTAGTTGGAAAAAAGCATCGATCAACGGTGGAGTTTATTGGAGCCTTTGCATTCATTAGGCTTGTGGCTTGTTACAGAGAAGCTACACCGCCAACAGGCTTAGCCAGTGTGGCCAGGTGCCAGGATATGAGAGGGGCGTTTCAATACACTCGTTTCGCAGGGTCCGGGAGTTGGAGATGCATTGTCCGGAACAGGAAAGGAGAGGACAGGGTCGATCTCGACGAAGGAAGACAATGGGTAATCAACATCATTCTTATTGCCACTACTCCCTATAGCACATTCTCACTCCTTCCAAGCAATGTCGACATTCCTCAAACTCCTTTGGAGCTGGAGCATGGTATCTTGCAGCCACACAGGCCAGTTCCTCAATCCTGCATTGCTCTCCTCAGTCCTCGGCATGAAAATCTGGCCGCTCCGTCCCGCCAACACTTGTTCCACGACGGCATCGCTCACGTTGGATGCCGGATCACACCTGATGCCCGCCTGCTCCAACTTGGCGGCGACAGGTTTGACGATGCCAGTTGCATGCCAGGACGGATGGACCGAGGTGGTTTGAATGCATTTGCCATTCTCATGATAGGTACGAAGCTCCGTCCGCAGACCTGCGCCAGAAGTCAACATCGGGGGACTGGGTAGGTAATAGAAATAAACGGTGAGCTTACCTTCGTTCAGATAGAGTGCCGCAACCTTTGTGCAGCAATAGTCGACGAGGCCTGGGGCTGCGAAGAAGCTGGCCATGGACGCAATAGTCACCACGTGCCCCTTTTTCGCTCTCAGCATTCCGGGCAAGAACTCCTTGATCAAAATGAAGTGACTGGCAATGTTGACTTTGAAGATCCTGTCGGTCAACTTCGCATCACTGTGAATAATCTTGGTGCCGTTGGCTGAGGGATTCTCGGGTTAGCTGAATGGCGCCCTGAAAGAATAACATACGACTGAAAAGAGGCTTACCAATGCCAGCATTGTTGATGAGAACCGTGGGGTCTCCATGCTCCCTGCGGATGGTCTCCGCTGTCGACTCTATCGCCGAGAAGTCGGTCAAGTCGAGTTGATAGTAGTCGACGCCAGGAACTAAAGCATGAGAATGAGCACTCGACCTATGACGTGGTTATCGGGGAG
Source organism: Fonsecaea pedrosoi CBS 271.37 (assembly GCF_000835455.1). Lineage (NCBI taxonomy): Eukaryota > Fungi > Ascomycota > Eurotiomycetes > Chaetothyriales > Herpotrichiellaceae > Fonsecaea > Fonsecaea pedrosoi. The sequence goes on along the minus strand of NW_013550608.1, from coordinate 1,997,236 downwards.
ATTTACGCTTCCTCAACTCCTCGGGGACTGGAGAGATATCCAGGATGACAACTCTCGCATGCTTCGAGAAGCCTTTGACCATCTCGTACCCGAAGCCGGAACACCCTCCAGTCACTACCACGAGCTCCGTCCGCTTATCCCATTGGAAGGGGGCGCCTGGTTTGGTGAAGAAGTGCCAGTTGTTGAGGGCAAGTTTGTTCAGTGTCCGGTTGAGTTTACGGACAAGGCCGATAGCAAGGAGGTATTTCAACGACTTGACGAGTAGGGCAATGCGTTCAGGCGATAGTCCGGCATCGCCCAATGCCTTCAAGAGGCGTGCTCTGTATTGAATAGGTGCTCGGGTTAGAGCAAACAACAAAGTGCCGGTAAGAAGTGGTTCGGTCGATGCACGGTGAACAAGACTGAAGGGCAGGGTAAGAGCACCCACAGCGAGGCGGTTAACGCGTTCAAGGGGGCCTGGATGCGCCATTTTTCCACACACAGTAAGCGACGGAGCTGAAGATGGTGTGATGTCGATGGCACGATGGAAAGAAGGTGGTCGAGATGATGTCGAATTTCCCAGAGAAAAGCATATTTATGAAGGACGGTCGAGCGGGGTTTCATCCATGATCAAGTTGCCGTCAGTGCCTAGGCCAGGAGCACAGGACCCTGGGCTTCAGAGCGAGAGACAACTTGTGACACGCAGACTCGCAAGCGATTGAGAGCAGCTCGAGTAAGTAGACAAGTTGCCTCGGTCGGTGATGCGAAATGGGGTTGGCCTGAAGTCTTGTCGGGCCAATAATTCTCGTCTCTGTAGTGGGTTTTGCTGGGCATCAGGTCAAGCCCTTGTCAGTGCCTGTATTTCCCCGCAGTTTGAAACAATGGGCGCCTAAACCTGAACTGGGGGGGCTGTTCCACCAGGGGGTTTTCTTCCAGCTTAGGTACTGGGCACGCCGAGCGAATCAGAATCAGGTACAAATACTACTGAGGACTGAGTATATCTCGTACCTCGACGCCTGCCTCACTGGTGTTCCACGTGACCTTGCGCCGCTTTTGCGAGGCTGGCTCGAGGCCGGCTCAACTTCGGCTCAGGGTCGGCTAGTACTGTCAGGTGCTGCGAGCTCCACAATTTATGATCTCCCGCCCTTCTAACAAACCTGGAAATAAATATGCACGTCTTGGGACCATTGCCGACTCATATATTTATGTTGAATTTTGGGGATTTTTTGGAGACCTTATCTGGGCCATGTAGGACTGGGAGCCTCGTTAATCTTGTGTATTCTGAGGTCGAGGAGCCTCATGGGTGAAAATCGGCATAAATCGTTCACGGCAACAAAGAGTGGCAGGTAGGGTCAAGATAGGGGAGTGCAGTGTCGAGGCAGTAGACCGGCTTGGGGTTCGTACTACAACTACTTAATGTACCTAGGCATTTCGCAGAATCCGCCTACACTAGATTGCACATGAGTCCGCAAGGCTGCGAGGGAGGCGTGATGTTCTTTTCCTTTGAAATAAACATCAGGTAGAACCTCGATATAGCAGCTCCTTTTCAATGCCGCCCTAGAGACCGCTAAATGCACTTTGTAGCACAGGAGCGTAGCGCCCATCAAATCTCGACATTGGCTGCTGTGTCTGTCACCTTCCAGCTTTCTTTCTGTTCCTTCCATGCCCAATAAGACCTGTGTTCTAGACCATGTAACCATTGGCAGTATTTATACCAAAGCCAGCGTCCAAACGGACTTTCCAATGCGTCTCAATGTTCATAATATCATCCTCCTGTATCCGAGCGACTGTTGCTGTCCAGCTCCACGTTCGACATCGGCTTCCGCTGCTGAGAAGGAGTGCTAGACAACTTGCTTGGGTAGTAAGTCTGTTGTTGATAGGGATAGGAATTGGGAGGGTACGGCTGATTTTGGGGCAAGAGTTCGCGCGTTGACGGCTCATGGCTTGAGGCGCCTTTTGAGGGCTTCCTGCTTTCCTCCGCGCCAGTAGATGAATGGGCTGCGAGCACTATCAGTTCCAGAGTTCCGCCAATGATGTGGATGTAATTGTTGTCGGCTTCGAGGAGGTTATTGTGACCACCGGTTCGGTGAAGTTAATATGATGTTAAAAAAAAGATCGAAGTAACATCTGGTTAATCACAATCCCATTCTACCAGCTAGGCGATAGACCCATTATTGAGGTCAATAGGAGAGATTCTTCCGTCCTCTAATTTTGGTTGTTAGACTTCAAACATCGACATCGAGCATAATATTGAATTTCCCAGCCTCACCAAGACGCATTCTTTATGTCTCAATAATGCTCCAAGGCTGGACATGGCAAACCCAAGGTAGTTGGTCGCGTTGTCGCCTTCACATTATCGCTGCAATCACCCTTTTGGTTCTCCTCGCCTTCTTGCGACAAGCGTACCAGAGTAACGGAAACCTAGCCTTGTCTCGTGAGCCCGTGTCATGGATATCGCCTCGAGAGGCCGCAGCAAACTCGACGCTCGGGGTGAGTTGTGCACATCCCTTGTCACAGGCTTAGCAACTGACTTGACTCAGTTCCAAAAACTTCTTGCCCTCTCCACGGGTGAAAGTTGGCGGACCCGTGGCCTAAAGGCAGCGTCAGATATTGTTGGCCTAGATTTCACAATCCCGATCCAACCTCAAAATCCACTGGAGCTGGTCCAAGCGTTCAAGAACATCGGCAAGGATTCGGGCAAGACCACGCCCGCACACGGCTCAGCTATGGCGTGGTTGGCACACATCGATCTCCTCAAGTTTGTGATTGCGTCCGGGTTTGAAACGGCCTTCATCGTCGAAGACGATGTTGACTTTGACGTTAGGCTCAAGGAACAAATTCGACTTGTCTCGGATAATGTTCGGCAATTTGTCGAGATACCAGCTCACGACCCTCGTCCTTATGGCGACAACTGGGACGTTCTCTGGCTGGGCCATTGTGGATCTGCGATTGAAGACGACATGCCTGCAATGCTCAAGTATCGGGACGAGACTCGCTGCAAGACAGAACATTACTCAGGCTGGTCGAAACATTACTTGAGAGACAAATTGGAAGACCAGCATCGACTGGTGCAGACTTCAGTTCAGACGGTTTGCACCTTTGGTTATGGGGTGACGCGACAGAGCGCGCCCAAGATCCTCCAGCTATTGGGAACCGGTTCTAATGAAGCATTTGATGTTTCCATGTCTTCATTTTGCAAATCAGGCGACCTTCGCTGTGTGGTTGTGAACCCTCAGATCATGAACCACTATGAACCAGCCAAAGATGCCGGATACTTAAGCCCAGTGCACGTTGGCGACGGACAAGGGAGCTCGACCGGTGACATGGCATTCGAAGGAGTTATGGGGGCAACTGGCAACATCGAACAGAGCGCTCGATGTAAAGCTCTCTTCAATGATGTCTGCATGCGACCGCCCTCGGAAATATGAGAGACGGATGATCATGTCTGGTAGCATAGCGAACGGCGCGAAGGAAGATTTTGCGAATTGGATTTCTTCAACTATTGTTCGCCCACGAGAGTCATTGGATCATCCCAATGACGATCCTGTTCCATGACAATCGCCCATGAATTGAGTGACGCCTGCGCATTTCCGGCCAAGGAAGGGGCCCTTCCTTCCCCTGCAAAACCCGATGTTGCAGCAGACTTCGGTGAGTGGACCAGTAGCCGGCCTTTGAGTTTACGCACTGTTCTGGTATGATATCGGGTGGCGCCCTACCCACGGCGACCTTGAAATTCAAAAAAGCTCACCCAGTCAACTAGCTATATCTAACTTCGCAATCGTAGATCTCTACCTGCCATCCTTCAATTAAGTCGCACCTCTATGATTGTGGCGTGCCAGTGAAGTCGTGATATCAAACACAGCAGGGACAGATCCCCACCACCATAAAGCTGGGCGTTTCTACCGATAAATGTGCAGCTTGACTCCTTTCACACCGTCCACATCCAACGCAACTCTTTTGGACAAAGGCACCTTCCGCAGCTGCTGAATATGGCGGTTTCACAATCCAGAACGCCACATCAGAAGTCAGGAGGCAGCCTTCGTGGAATGATTTCAGAAATTAAATTCAAGAATGCTGGGTGATGATCGATTCTGGCAACCACGTGGAGTCAGAGGCAGTGACCCATGAAGTGTCACGTCCCTGGCCGCTGATCTGGATCGAAGTCACCGGGTATGTAAATATGTCGTACCGCGATCCCATCATCTGCTGTAATTCCTTCTCCCCCATCGCAGACCCCATTCTGGTACAAGAAAATCAAACCCACCTCCCACGGAGGTCAAACAAAACTCTCCGAGGTGAAGTAAGAACAGCTCATACCTATTTCGATCCCTGTCGTGATGATTCCTCTTATTCACCGATCGGAAGACTTTCAGAGGATAAGACTCAGGCATCTTCTTACGACGACATTTATTTACCTCATGGACTGCGAGTAGGGCGACCCTTAAGATAGTTGCATCACTTGGACCATCATTCGAGAGTTCTCAGACGCTTGACAAGAAGCCGCAGCGCATTGCCTCTGTGGTAGAGAATCTGCCAGGCCTGGTCGCCGCTCAAATCGTGTGCATTCTGGTGCATTGCTGATAGGGACAGGACGCTGTGCAATAGAAGGGCGTTTTGCAATGTGGTCATGATAACCCACCTTGGCGACAGAATTCGTACTACTGTCGCTAAAGTGGAAGGACATTTGCGAAGCGCAGGAGAATTTCATGACTAGGACATGTCACATGTCAGCTTGGCCATCCGGGAACAGGGTCCCTAGCCCGGATGTGGGCGCAGTTGGTCCGTTGCTCAGGCCGAATGACATCATGCCCAGTCACGTGCCGGAGCACCTCCTCAGGTTGAAGCAGCGAGGCTCAAGCCCACGCTCAGGTCCAAAGATGGATTCACCTAACGGAAGGCTGATGCGCCAAAGCGATGCTGGACTATCAGGACATCACTCCTTTTGATCCTCCTCGCGACCCCTAGACTCACACGATACTTATTTCTCTCTTTCCGATTCTTTTTGTTTACAGACAGGGGAAAAAAACAAAGAGAAAAAAAGGAAATAACGGGCCAGGTGATAGTGTCAAAATGCGCTGCAAAGTGATTCCCCGTCCTCTCACCCACATCCACAAACTACTCCCACACTTCCAGGTGTCGACATTGACCTCAACTACGCACAGATCGGCATCCTCACTGACCAAGTCTGCTGTCGCAACAACACGGACGGCGGGTCTGATCGGTGGCTTCTCGTGGCAGACTACGGCCATATACTACGAGGAAATCAACAAGCATGTCAATGCTAAACGAGGCGGTATACACTCGGCCAATCTCCTCATCAGATCCATTGATTACGAGGACCTCGCCTCACTGGTCGCCGCAAAAGATTATGTCGGCATGACCAGACTACTTTGCCAGTGTGGTATGGAGCTCAGAGCAGCCAATGCACAGGCCTTGGTCCTTTGTGCCAACATTGTGCACAAAGCTGCAGAGCAGCTGGAGGAGACGACCGGCCTGCCTGTGTTACATATTGTTGACTTCACGGCCCGGCAGATTGTGGATCAGGGCTTTAAGAAGGTCGGACTGCTCGCGACACGAGCGGTCATGGAAGAGGACTTTTACATCCGTCGGCTTCAGAGGTTCGGTTTGGAGGTCGTCGTGCCCAACAGCGAGTTCCGGGCTGATGCTGACCGCATGATATTTCAAGACATGAGTAAACCCGAGATTCCAGCACCCGTCAAGGCGAGATGGCGCTCGGCGTACCAAGATCTGCTGAGCGATCACCAAGTTGACTGCATCATTCTGGGATGCACTGAGCTCCGGCTTGTGTTTGGACCTGAGGACCTCAGGGCTCCCACGTTTGAGACGACCACGCTGCACGCAAGAGGGATTGCTGAGTGGGTATTAGGCCACGAGGGGTCGAGTTAGGTCTTGGATTCGCACGACACAAGGTATTCACTGATTCCACACTCATATGAAAGGTACACAGCGCTAACCCTATTTTCACTAGCGGATTACTATCCACGTGGTCGCTAAACCTTCCTTAATGTTAGGTCGATATGAGTTTCGACTCTGAATTTATCAATGCGTTCACAATGGGCAAGAGTTGGATAGTGGCACAAATATGGCTTACTGTGCTATTGGTCACCCGAGGCAAGCTGAGTATCACTCTGGAATGATTAGGGATCGAATCTCCACTTTTCATCAGACGTCGGTCGACTCAGTTCCACATATGCCATCCTCCATACTGCCAGCTATGCTCCCACATTCCCCGGACCTTCATCTACCTAGATATTCCTGAGCGCAATGTCGCGATCCGAAGCTTGCGATGCCGGCCCACTCCCGTGTTGGGCTTCCCATTTCACATTTCTGATTGAGGTTTCCTGTTGACGAAGGCGTTTCTTCTGCTGGCGGCGGCGCCACAGGACGAAGAAGAGAGCAAGGGCAGATGCAACTCCCACCACAACACCGACAACAATGCCGGCAATCGCGCCACCGGACAGGCCTGAAGACGATGACTCCGTGGCTTCTGGGACCTGGGCCGTTGCCGTCGCTCCAGCTGCCGAACCCGTTGAAGTAGATTCCTCCGAGTCAGGTTCAGAAATCTCGAAATCCTCGGTAGTGGCGTTGAAGCATGGCACCTGATAGGTGAACTGGCTGGTCGGCACGTATGTAATATCAGCGCACGCATAGAAGGTCTCGTTCAGGTCAGTATCAAAGTCGGAAGTATATCGAATCTGCAAAGTGGCGGGTGCTTGAGCTTCGACATCTGCCGGTGGGTTCGGAAGCGGGAAACACTGGTGCCCTTCGTTGAGTTCGGGGATTCTTGTGTCTGGGATCACGACCTCGAAATCATCGTTGGACGTGGGGTCTAGCCGAGTCGTCAGCCATGAACTAAGCAGGACGCTGGATCGGCACTTCACCCACCACTTTTATAAGATATCGCTACCTGCATGTGCCAGGACTCGTCTTGAGCGACAAGCGCAATTTGGCCATTTACTGTCACAGTTCAGTACGAACCCACTGGACTTATTTGGCATTGACTTACACAGGGGAAAGTCGGTTCTGTTGACAACCGATGCAGCCGAACCGCACGGGGCGGTGTTGTCCTGGGCAGCACCCCATTCACGATCAGGCGGCCACATGAAGGCGACTGGGCCCATTGTCTTTGAATATTCCTCTCCATGTTCTTGGGCAAGGGCGAACTTTGCCGCAAGGGCGCCGCCCAAGACTAGAGCAGACATGAGTGGTGCCATTTTGCCGATGATATAAGCAGAAGTATTGTCGATTTCCTTCTGAACCGGAACCAGCTACTGGAGGTAAGAGAACAGATTGAATTAAACTCTAGTTACACGACTATCTACGACAAGGAGGGGGGGTTGGTGGAAGATATACCCTCCGCAAACCGATCCATTCGAGTCACGAGGGACACCCGACCAATGCTTGGCCGGGAAATGGCAGAACCTGGTGCTGCTGGGGGACGATGCGAAGGCAAGTGGAGTTCCTTTTCCAAAGTCTTTCCATGTGCATGGAGTAGAAGATTCGGACGAAGCGCAGGACAATGACCCTAGCGAGGGCATCACGGCACGTCCAAGCGAAGCTGCCATCTAATCAGACAAGATATCAAGCAGGTGCCGATATCGGGAGTGGTCAGACAACTCGTCCTTCTCCACTGAAGGCTTGGAAAAAGCGGAAAAAGTCTTTTGTCAGACCCGCAATCGTTCGATCTGATAAGATAATTTTTCGTCCCAAGCTCGCCGGCGCGCTTGGCTTTTGCTGGGCACTCGCTGTTGATCGGCTGGATGCCACGAGGGACCAAACCAATGGAGCAGCCGAGAATTGGGCAAGAGAAAACGCGTCAACTCGTCTCGTCTGCCGATGTCATGGCCGACCATTGTGTCTCTCACCACGCCGACTTTGGCAGCTGAGTTTGGCCACTGATGCCACCCTCGGTTGGAGCACCCACGCTTGGCCCGGAAATGAAGGGACCGGGCTCGAGGTTGGTTGCTGGAGCTCCATGTTTATATGGAAGAGCTATCTCCCTCTTCTCGTGGCCTTCTCGCCCAGACTTGTACCTTGCAGCTCCAGCCTTTGTATTTTCTGTCTAACTTGCCACTCTTTGGATCAACCACCACACCATGCATTACGCCCTTCCCACGGTTCTGGCTCTGGCCGTTGCCTCTGCCTCTGCCTCTATCTCTTTTGAGTATCACCCTTCTGTTCCCTTGGAGCGCCGACAGGAGCCTGGAACACCTGCCTACGAGTGCCATGCGAACTGGTAAGTTGTGTTGCGATACATGTCTTGTTTAGCCCCATTGACACAGAGTCCAGTGGAGGCGTCATCACCGCTGGGAGGACGGAAGGCTATTGTGACTCGGCCAACTTCACCACCATCTTGGAAGACTGCCTCGAATGCGCGCTCGAATTTGATATCTGGCAGTACTACGGCGAGAGCGTAAGTGCCGCGGCTACAGGATGTGGGCTCGACGCGACGCCAGTTCCTGCTTCGAATGAGACCTCGGCCACGGAACCCACTGCCACCCCGGCGCCGACTTCGACCACTTCAGCTCCAGGCACAGAGGAGACCGGTGCAGCGACGACCACGGATTCTTCTGAACCTTCAGAGACAACCGCCGCTCCGGCCGACACAGCTTCCGAGACGCCCGAACAGACCGCAAGCGAGGTGAGTTTGTTTTCTTCGGCCAGGTTTTGAAGACGAGCATTTCAACTAACCAGGAAACCAGACGCCAGCTGAAACCAGCTCTGCAGACGTGGCCGTCCAGACTGAGAACTATGGCAGCAAACTCGCCCTTGGCGGTGGACAGGTCGTGTTACCATTGGTGGCGCTTCTGCCGGCATTGATCTAGTGCTCAGGGAAAGGGGAATGTCGACGTGTCAATCATTGGGGGAGGTAGAGTTGGAGGTAGTTTTATTTCTCTCAAGGCAATTTAGGATGGAAACAAGAAGAGCATTTCTTGTGACTCCTGAAAAGGCATTGCTATATTATAATCGATATCTGTGTAGGAAATAGGATATAGGAAAATAGGATCGAGGATCGACTATCGAGGATCAAAGTCTAGTGGTCCAATAAAAAAAGAAAGGGTTCCGCGTCGCATAAGAGGCTGTCCTCTCTCTCTCTCTTTCTCTTTTCTTTTTTGTGTGTGAGCTTTCCAAGTATTACCCCTACCACCAATCCTTCTGATATCTGATCAAAAAGTCCGAGGCAGAGTGAGCGCGCGGGCTCTAACAACAACGTCAGCTTGTTGCCCCCCCTGATCCACAAGATACGAGATAAGATAACGTGGCTTGTCGTCGGGTCTGGTTAGGTCAGGTTGGCATAAGAATCCAAGACGAAAAAGAAATGAAGAGACTACAACTACCAAGAAAGAAAAAAAAAACCTCTTGGAATTTGACAGAGGGTCGGGTTCGGGATAGACGGCAATAGAGGTCGGAGTTTAGTTGTCGCCCGATCGAGAAAAATAAATGGGTTTGAGTGAGGTTTTTGGTTCAAGTGTTTGTTCTGGGTAGAAACCTCCGTGCGTCGTTCAAATGTGAGAAAGGCTGGATATACATATAACTATATAGTTATATACTATATATGCCTTTTTCTCTACCGCCCGGGTTTACTTGCCGGCTATGGTATAACGCGCGAGTGTACAATCTATCTGCTGTTTGCCTTGGATTCACGAATAACATTATCATCTCTGCCCAAAATACAACGAAAGGTCATTTTGCAGCAGAAAGAAAACCCTCGGATGTGGTCGGATATGGGTACCCATTGAATACTTTTTTTTTTGGTTACAAAATATTACCAAGTACATTCCAAGACTCCTTTTTTGTTACTCAAGTATCTCCCTTGAGGCTGGGCTGAGCTGGGCTGAGCTGGGCAATTGCCGGGATTCTGCATCTCGGCGAGGGTTTCTTGTACGTAGTGTAGTAGTATAGTGTAGTGTGGCGTGGTGTGTCGGGTCGTGGTCGTGTTCGTGTCCGTGTGGTGTGTGGGTTTACAACGAGGTGGTGGAGATGGGAGGTGGAGATGGAGAGGGGGGCAGGATCATAACTGGCGACTTGTACAAGTTCAGTGTTGGTGACTAGTGGTTGGTGGTGGTGGAGTATACACAACCCTGGCTAGCTAGCTAGGGTATAATTGTACGTACGATCAATCTGGTGCTCATTGAGTGGTTAGGGTAGGTACTAAATTGGGCACGGAAGTGGAGATGGAGTTTATTATAATCGGGGTTGTCACTGTTCTATCAGTCTGCTCGGTACTTTTACTTCGTACCTGCTTGTACCTGTAGAACTGATATCATTTCTTCCAACCACGCTCCTCTCCAATCCCCCCCCCCCCCTTCCTCCCTTTCCCGTGCCGGACCAAGGACCTCTTTCTGGTGAAGACGTGGGTTGTTTGGCCGATTGTTCTTGCCGCAGACATGGGAAAAGAGAAAAAAAAAAGGGAGGGGGGGGGAGGGGGGGGGAGGGCAGGAATGGGAATAAAGAGAGACCGGCATACCAGTGACCCTGTTGAGCGGCAGTCACACTTGCCTTCTTTGATGATTACTAACAAGCTCCTACCTTGTTGCAGACTCACCTCTCTGCCACGCCCCCAGAAAGAACCTTTGCTAGCATTTCTGCCCTAAGGCAAAGTTCCGTGGACATTGGATAATTTGGATGACGGCCCGCAAAGCAAGCCTACCTCTGCCTGCCAAAAGCCACAGAAACTTCCCAAGTTCATTTGTTTTCCGTAGCCAACATTCGACCATGGTGAGACCAGTTCTGATTTTCTCCAACATGGTGATGCTGATAAGGTTTGCAGTGATAGCATTGCACAGCCACATTGAGTGTATGTCTCCCCCTAGAGGTCATATACGTCTGGTTCAGCATCGTGGAACGGATTTTGGTCAAACCACTCTTCAGCATCAAAGATAGTTGCCTCTGTCGAATAAAGCTCATCGAGCACGCTGTTCAGTTCTGCAGAAGGAATAAGCCATGGGCCGTGGATTCAAAGATTAAGGCTCACTGGATAATTCGATCGGGTGCAGTGGTTGGAGTGAAAACTTGGAAGGATCGAAAGAAAAGGCGATCAGCGGCGCCGGCAAAAGTGTCCCTGAGTAGCGATGTAAGCGGTGGCCGTGGGAGTATGGTTTAGGCATATACCCTTCTTCAGACTGATCAAGACTGGCTTTCTCGTTTCGTCCTCTTCTAGATGCCGGTCGAATGCAAGTCTCGTCAAATCTTGCATTAGGATAGTGTTGGGCATGAAAATAGGCCCGCTTGCTTCTGCCCAGGAAACCAATCTCAGTACTCTCCAAAACGATGCTGAATGAGTGCGCACTTGGCTTTTTGTCCCATACTCTCGGATATACCAGACCATCATCGGATACTAAAGCCCGCTCGTTGCTGTTCGAGTCCTCATCCTTTTTGAAGGCTGAAAGGTTTGATTTGGGGAAGAGCTGCAGCCGGTACGCGGTCGTAGGAAGCGTGGAATGGAGAGAAATAGACGAAAGCCTCCGCAGGTTTCCAGGTTTTGAGAAAACCAGAGAATGCCGCGTTGGCACGCAGAATGAGAATCGACCGAGCATGCTGAACATGTTGAGTAATTGACAAATCAAGTTTGGACTGACCTACACGATTTGGCGATCATGTACAGTTCGCGAGTTGAGATTAGGAAAGTATACCGATTACAGTTGTTTAGGTGCAAATACGCAGACTTTCCAACCACGTAACTATAGATCGCGATGACGAACCCATCTCTTCCTCACGCATAATAATGGTATCTATTATATCTATCTATCCTATAAATCTGCACCATTATTGAAAAGATCGATCCAGACAGGCTCGCAAAGCAAGACCCGGGAACAAGATCTGATCGCAGAGCTGTTGGCTTGGAAAAGCTCATCTGTCAATCAACATATCATATTCTTTGGAAGCGCTGCCTCGTCAAGAAGGAAGGGCGTGGATTGGTGTTTAATGATCAATACACAAAAATTCTCCGGAGGGTTGTAAAACGACCTCGTCGTTTTTTTCTGATTTCAATTCTCTGACCTTTCTGAACCGGATCACCGGAGGCTCGACATCATTTGTCTACCTCGAGGGCAAACAAGGTTGAATTGTCCTTTGTAACGGTAAGCGACGTATTTGCTTGTGTCACCCTCAAGATCTCCCACTCCTTGACCTGATTTTCAAAACGAATATTAGACAAGCCCCTCTCCTGGACAGTGGAAACAACAGCATGGCTTCCACGTACCTTTCCGAGACTGTCTTGTATCCGTGTTCGCAGGTCTTTATCCATATCCACCTTTGGCAACGTCTCGATTTTCTGGTTCCCCCATTTTTTCTCGCCCTTTGGCACTTCACTTGCCCATGCTGCCAGGTCTTCTATCGGGATGTCACCGTTCATCTCAGTGCGTGCACCGTGTATGATGGATTGACTCCTGATGTTCTTCGGGTATAGTGTTGACCGTTTAGTGGAGGTGTCGCCGGGTGGCGATGAAGGCGTTCCGGAATGACTCTCCGTACTACAGCCGGCGGTATGTCTTTCGGGTTCTAGACGCCGATACCCATAGTTCGTTCGGGTAGATAGAGTTGTTTTACCATGCGCGATGAGGGGCGCAGGGATCTCCGCTATCAGAACAGCCTCTCTTAGCGCTTATAGAATAGCCTCCCATCTCTCCCATCATGTTTGAGAAATAGCCGACTAGACAAGGGCGATGTCCTACGAAACGAACGACGAGAACTCGACAAGAATTTCTTTGTCCTGGTCCTGGCCCCGGCTCTCCCACACGCCTAAAAGGAGCCACAGACGGAGAGAACAACAGACAAGATCGCCTTGTCTTCCCTCAAACCCTCAAAGAAAGGCCCTTGTATTGTGACAATGAAAGACACACATGGGATGCCTTTGTTGTCTATGAAAAGACTCTCCTCCTCATCTACTGGAATATCTATCTACAGTACCAAAGGACTCCATTTCTTTCGCATCCGACCCCCCCTTCTTTTTTATCGTGCATGTAGGTTTCATCCGTCCATCCATCCATCCGTGCTTGCTTGCCTTGCAATCTCCAGTTCCGCCCACAGTACACAATTTCTGCCTACATATCCACGCCCACACACATCCATATCCATCATACCTAATCCCAAGGATCTGTCCGTCTCCAAGCAAATCGGCAAACAAAAGCCCAAAACCTGAAGACCACTCATAATCATGCCTTTTCGCTTCTCTGAACTCGCAAAGAGAGGTAAGTCTGTGTCCAACTCCGGAGCGTTTGAAGAAGAAGAAGAAGCCACAGCAAGACCTATGACCACGGCGCGCAGCTCCTACGCATACAGTGACTACGTCAGTGAGGACCTCAACGACTATACCAGTGAGTACGCATACGATGTCCGCGACTCAAAGCTCAAGTCGAACTCAAGTGGTCTTCCACAGTCCGCCGTGTCACTGCGAGTAGGTCCAAGACGACCAGATCGGACCGACACTCCCGCCCCAGCCAGCATCTACTACGACAACGGCACGGGTGTCCTCCACGCAAACTTCGTCCGCGACCAGGGCCTGCCGCCGCACGTGCGCACGACGGCGCAACTGGCCGAGTTTATCAGGATGCGCGAGGACAGCAGCAACGGCTTGGAGGACGGGGGAGCAGCACCACCCGCATCCTTCTTCTCCACGTCCTCTTCGTCGTGTTATTCTTCGCATTCATCGTCGTCGTCATCCAACTCTAACCCTCCCTCTCCGAGTCAATCTACCGGACCCATGTACCACCATGGACCAGCGTCGAGATCTCATGAACGTATTCGAGTGACAGCAGCAGCGGCGGCGGCGGCGGGAATTCTAATTCGACACCACCACGTCGCGCGACCCATCGTCCGCGTCCGCGTCTTACCCGGCGCGACACGTACGTATAGGTACCAAGGGTTCTGGCTCAGACGTGGGACGATGCGCAAGACCAACAACTCCGAGACCGAGTCTGGCAAGAAGGAGAAAGGCGGGAAAAAGCGGGCCGAGAAATCAAGGAGGTGAGAATGACGAAAGGTAAGAACAACAATGAAAGGTCAGAGAGGCGAGAAAGAAAAGAAAAGAGCCGCTGTGGTAGGTAGGTGGATGGGCGAGTGGGAGACCAGGGACAGGTACAGGTACAGGTACAGACACAGGTAAGGGAGATGTAGAATCGAGTGTTCTTGTCTCGTCTCGTCCTTTTGCATCAAAGCCTGAAATTCACTACCTTGCATGCATCAGGGACCAGGTATCTTGTTGACCTCGTTGAAATAGTAACGAATATACAAGTCAAAATAAACCATATCCCACGCTCACGCGTTGACCGTCAAAAACAGCACTGCAATGATCCCAACATGCTCTTTTCCGAAAGTCTTTCCCCTTTTGTCTTTTTATCTCTCATCTCACATTCTGTAAATGTGACAATCAAATCGAAAAAGGGAGATCAGATCTCTGCCTCCGCCTCCGCCTCCACCTTTGACAGTTTCTCAAGGCCGAGGATGAGCCAGTGGGTAAGTAGCCCCTTTTCCCACCTAGGGCTGTTGTCAACGTACCTTTGAAGCACTGCCAAACCTCCATTCGTGCTGGTTGGAGTCTTTCTTTCGCCGACATCCCAATAGCCAACTCGGTGTGCTCTGGCCTGAAAATTGAATATTCCAAGATTATTGAATGACTTTTCTGATCTCTCATCAGTCCTATATCTTATCCTCACTTTCCCCTTTCTACGCTGTTGTGCTATGCCCCGGTTCACGGCTGATCCCGTCGTAGTTCTCTCGTCGTGCACATGACATTGAGCGAACGCTTATAGCATAGGTTTGATGTCGTCCGCAACCTTGAAAGGCGCCTCGGTCTTGGCCTTGATCTCCTCAACGGTAACTCCGTCCGCGAGTTCAATAAGCGTCAGGCCGTGGGTAAAGTCCACATCGAAGACGCACTGGAGGCACAAAACCAGGTCAGCATATGTTTCAGCTCGATTTTTATTCGCAGCCTTGTTCCAATACGACAGAGAGACTCACCAATTCCGTAATAATTCTCGAGACGCACGCTCTTCCAGTAAGAGGGAACTCGCACTGTTTCAGAATCTTGGGATTCCCCTTCTTGTCCGTGTGCTCCATCAACGCCACCACCCTGGTCTTCTCTGGATTGCTCACCAAATCCATTGCTCCGCCAAAGCCCTTGACCTTGCCAGGCAACATCCAGTTGGCCAGATCACCCTTGGCCGAAACCTGCATGGCACCCAGCATAGACATGTTGATGCGTCCAGAGCGGATCATGCCGAATGACTCCTCTGAGCCAAAGCACGACGCGCCTGGGAGCAAAGTGACGGTTTCCTTGCCAGCGTTGATAAGATCGGGGTCTTCCTCGCCCTTCAGTGGGTACGGGCCCAGGCCGAGGATGCCATTCTCCGATTGTAGCTGAACTTCAACTGAAGAATCCACAAAGGACGGGGCCAGCATAGGCATACCAATCCCCAAGTTGGCGTACATGCCGTTCTGGAACTCCTTGGCAGCGCGTCGAACAATCCGCTCGCGCTTCGATGCGGCATCGCCTTTTCCAAGGCTGTCTTTGACATCGGCGCCCTCTTCTTTGCGGTTGACGTATTTCTCAATCTTTTTCTCGGCCGTCGCTTGGACGACTTTGCTCACATATATGCCCGGCAAGTGCACCGAAACCGGATCAATCTCGCCGACCTCGACGATATGCTCAGCTTCCACAATGGTGACCTTGGCATTCCGGCCCATGGCACCGTTGAAGTTGTTTGCGGCGAGACGGAATTGGCAGTTCCCGAGCTTGTCGGCCTTGTATGCTTTCACAAATGCGTAGTCACCTGCAATCGCTTCTTCCATGACATAGGACTTGCCATTGAACACCTTGACGTCTCTGGGTTTTCCGAACTGTGCAATACTGCCGTCCTTGTTGTGTCGCAGAGGGATCTCCCCCGTCTGCACGACTGTACCAAACGCAGCTGGTGTATAGAATGCCGGAATTCCTTTGCCTCCAGCCGCACAACGTTCAGCCAGAGTACCCTGGGGTGTCAGTTCCAGCTCCATCTCTCCCGTCAAGTACATCTGCTCGAGCACTTTGTTCTCGCCAACATAGCTGGCAATCATTTTCCTAACTTGCTTGGTCTCCAAGAGCTGGCCGAGACCAGCCCCTGGAATACCGGCATTGTTGGAGACCGCGGTAAGGCCGGTAATGGATGGTGTTTTCGCGACCTCGTTGATCAGCGTGTCTGGCACACCGCAGAGACCAAAGCCACCACATAGAAGGGTAGAGTTGGACTTCATGTCCTTGATGGCTTCAGCGGCCGAGGGGACGACCTTGTTGATTTCATGGCGGCGCAGGGTCGACGAGAACGAGCGGGCGAAGAGGAGGTTTTGCTGTAGATGATCGAATCAGTCGGACTGTCTCTGGACAATGGCATGGTGTTTCGTCGTGGTTACACTCACCTTCCGTTGGTCGCGGGTAAAGTACCTCGCGGTTCTCCAACCTCGAGATACTTGTGAAGGAATGCGGAGAGAGGACTCAAGGAAGGACGCCATGATCACGGTTTGGGCTCTCTTTCACTTCTCTGCAGAGAGATGCAGCTAAGCACTCGCAGATGTCCTGGGGAAGAAGCTGAGCAAAATCACACAACAAGGAACGGGACAACCAAGACAGGAGCAACAACGGGGGAATAACAGTGAAAAGGATTGGAAGAGCCGACGTGCTGGGCAAGTCGGGCTGTTTAAAGCGGAGATGGCATGGACGACGCGGGATCGGTAAAGCACCCCGGAATGATTACCGCAGGATGAAGGAAGAGCACGGTACGGATCCGATGGAGAAGGACGAGGAGAAAATTATTGTGTACAGACAGATTAGCCACGCGGAACGCCAGGGAACGAGGGGAGTCCCCGGGTGCCAAGCGAATTCAAATGCCAGGGGAGCTGCTTACATAGGTGGAAGTAGGCGCTTACCCAGGTAGGTTAGGTGGCCTTTCCGAAGCCCCTAAGCAACCCGGATCCGGGGCCGTGTCTTTCATTCTGGGTACCATGGGCAGCCACCAGCTGAGGTCTTAAAGCGCGCCCTTGTGCGAGGTACCGAGTTATTTGTACACTGCCAGTCTTTTTCCGAGAAGACCCGGAGAAGCCCCCTTCCGATGCAATAAGCGGCGAGGCCAGGATGTGCTGAGCAAGAAATGACATTCACCAACACAGAGCAATTCTCTAGATATCGTCACATCACCATTGTGCAGAAACGTATCTCATCAAGGGGTATCATTGAAATAGTCGTGACACTTTGCGAGATGTATTTACCGACATGCCTAATATAGAACCAATTTCACCAAATCGTGCATATACCACAGGCTTTTTACAGAGGACCAAAAAGCTCGCCAACGCCATGCTCTTCATGTGGACGTAATGTCCAAGATGCAATTTCATTATACAGTCAGATAAAGCAATTCCCCAAACCACCCACCATGGGATGAAGTCTTATCCTTCATCATCCATACTCATCTCGTCCGATGAGTCACTGTTGTCGTCGTTGGCAAAGCCTGTATCGGGTTCATTGGAAGCGACGCTCCAACTCGCTCCCGCAGTGGCAGCAAGGCTACCGCTCGTCCGGCCCGGCTCATTTCTGGCACCAGGAAGCGGAATCCTGGCTCGTGCGGCTTCCAACACTCCCAATGAAGAACTTGCCACCGAAGCCTCGTCGTCGCCAACTTGTCGTTCATTTGAACTCGACGACCACTGCCATAAAAACCCAGCCGGTGCCGGAGAATATTCCGCCTCCGAAGACTCATTGCTGTCCTCGTCGTCGTAGTAACCTTTCTCTGCACCAGATGAGGAGCTTGTTGTGAAGAAAACGTAGCTTGGAGGTGGCAAACGCGAAGGTTGTAAACTCAACATCCTGCAATTGGCAACTTCGTAGGTATATATGGCAGGCCGCTTCTGTCGGATTGTCCTCTTACCGCCGCTACTGTCAAGCTTCCGCCGCTTTCTTGCGATCTGGACATCGAGCGCAAAGTTATCTTCTGGTCGCACACCCCCGAGACCTGAAGCTTCAAACTCTAACGGCACTGTCTCGTCCTCGCCTGAAGACTTGATGGGTTCAAGCGGTAAGTCTATCTCTGGGCAGTTCTGAGGCCATGTGTTGCGTGCTGGTGGCCAAGGGGAAAGGAAATAACATGCTTTAGCATCCCGTAGGGAGTCGTCCAAAACGGAGTGCCTCTTCTCAATGCCGAGAACATCTCGCGCTCCTGTAAAGCCGCTCAATCTGACGTTGGTGGGGGCTTTGTCACCACTGAGATCTGTGAAGAAGAAAGGGTTGCTGAAGAACGTCATGTAGCCATCATAGGCATCCTCTTTGGGTTTGATGCTGGAGCGGCTAAACGCGCGGACCAGGCCAGCAGAATTGGGTGACTTATCCTCATGCGAACTCGATGAATCCAGGTATGAGTTTTTGGCCTTCAGAAACGTCCTCTTCCCTTGAAATACAATAGGTTTATACTCAAACACAGAGGTCGACTTGGAAAGGGTTTTTGGTGGCTGGATTGCATGATTGGAAGATGTCGTTGTAGAGTTCACCAAGCGGGAGGTACCACTTGTCTTTTCCCGCAGGACTTTATCATCTGAAAGGGACATGGAGTTCGAGGGTTCGTTGAGTGTGCTAGTCGCGCTCCTGCCACTTTGGCGTCCGGCATCGTCGCCAGTATCGTCCGACGTGCGCTGGGGTGGACCCTCGGGGCTTGCTTGGTAACCATATTCGACTTGCGGGGTGCGCCCGATCCACCGCAATTTATGCCCGTCTTTCGAAAGCTCGAACTTGGTGCTCAGCTGTTTCACGGCTTTACGTACAAAGGCAGGCGTAACATTGAGCGTGTGGAGCTGAGCCATGCTGACAAGCAAATTCAGATACAACCAGGGTTGTTCTTTGCTGTCGGTATCGTCGTCAAATTGCGGCGACGACATGCCTAGATGTCGAATATACTCAATATTGTCCGCGGCGACTTGCGCACGATGGATGTCAAGATCCAAAGGTCGAGTGGGCCGTTGGTCTGGGGACCCGGGAGATTCCGAGAACGGAATGCTTCTCACTTCCGCAGAGGACTGTTCGGATCCGGACTGATTCCATTGCGGGTGACCACTGGCCTCTATGGCGTCGAAATTGATCCTGGAGTCGTGAGGGAGGATGTGAGCTTCACGAGTTCCCTCCACTCTCGATGCTCGATTCAGTCGCTGATCCTCGCGCCGATCAGCCTTGGCGGCTGATCGAGAAATCTTCTGTTGCTGAACGGGCAAGCTGTGTTCACCAGGTGCAGCCCTCTTTCCTGTGAAGAGCTCTTCTAACCGTTGCACCACCAACACCATCTTGGCATTCTCACTGACAGAGACAGTCTCGCGCGGGAACAGTGAATCTGGAATATCATGCAGATAGCTTTCGATGTCGGATTCTTTTTTGCTTTTCGACACAGGTTCGCGGAGTCTGAGACCGCTAGACCGCGAAGTTGATTGCATCCCGGAGTTCGAGATAGAGGCATAACCCGAGTCTGTAGCGTTAGGGTCTTGCAGGCCCTTCACTGCCGGTACGGCGGCATACCCGACACTTGAGGCGGATTTTTCCATGGGACCTGATGAGCTTGGTTGCGATGCAGAATCTCCATTGAGGCTGGTAGCAAACTTTTTCAGAAGGTCTTCCAACTCCCTCTTCTTCTCGGCTGGTAGTCCGTGCAGGCGGACTTCAACCACTCTATCCGGGTTACTGCTGGTGGGACTCGACCGTGCCTGCCAATTCCTCAGGAGATGTTTCAACTTTTTGTTCTCCACGGTGAGGTCGTCAATAACCCCGCGAAGTTCATCGTTCTCATTTTCATTCTCGTCTCTGGGTGGCGGGCCGAAACTTTCTGCATTGTGGGAGCGCAGATTCTTTAACTGGTGGGAGCTGCCCTGATGGGCAAGATAGAAAGGCGAATCATCTAGAGCACGTCAGCAACGACAGCAAACCGCAAGCGCGAAAGCACCAGAGGATTTGCCTACTCTCTTGCGATGCCCTCTTGTCGCGGGAATCGACCACATTCTCGTTCTTGCTGGCAAACCATTTGGCTGCACTCTGGTCACTACTCGAGTCGCGACTTTCTCCTTGTGGAAGTGTCGGATGGGGTTCATCCGACACTGGCGACGGCTTTGGGTCTGCATCGTCGAGCCTGTGATCAATCTTGACTTTTTTATTCTTCGGGAGCGATTTGGATTGAGACGGGTGGGCACGGCGAGGATTGTTACTGGTTGTGGAAGACAGCGCCCGCTTAGGTGACTGTGCCGATGACATTTGAGCGTCGTGCATGCTGCGACATAGCTCTCGCGCCGTGACGGAGGCTGCGTAGTCAATCAGATAGGTATGAGTGGTATCTTGGTGTCGTTATTGCGTGGAGGCGTATGGTGGATCAAGGATGACCGTCCGGAGCAGGGGTTTTGTAGCGTTCTCTTCGGATAGCCGTATTCGTTAGGGTTGGTTTCGGTGCACACGAGGCTGCGGTAGACGAGATCGAAATTGTAAGGCGGCGAGGATGGTTTTGGTTGGTTTTACACAGCGTCGACGACGATCTGAGTGAGGTGAGAAACAAGAAGCCGAAAGCATGGTCATGCCAGGTAAAGGTATGGCGCTCGCCATTGTTGCTTGTCGCAGCCGCAGGTGGGCAGGTGGGTGCGCGGTAATGGTAAGAAGGAAGTATTTGTTTGGCTCGATCTCCAGAGCCTTGGAGAAAAGGTGGAAAAGGGCATACAGATCGGGCGCCACCATATGAAATCGCAGAAATCGCAGATGAAGCTCGAAACCAGTGCCAAGCGTCAGCACCTGACGAGTCCGGCGCCGGGCCGAAAAGGGATTTAGGGGTCTGCCATGGTCTGCCATGATCTGGACCTTGCAACGCGATCGGCCAAACTTCAACAGAACCTGGAACCTTCGAATTGTCCAATCGTCGATTTGGTCCCTCCTCTTACGGCATCAGTGATCGTCCTGTCACCAGCCCTGGACTTGCTAGCTGAGACATGTCCGTTGTCGCCAGTCGCCGGCCAGAACGTTCGAGGTCGCGATGATCATGTTCGATGGAGTTATTTTTGCCAAAGGGTCTGCAGATAGTCTGGTGGCGACGACGGCGAGCTGATTCGGATCTGGACATTGTCAATGTTGGCAAAGATTAAGACTTCCTAAAACGGGACCCCCTTACCACCATGACCCGACACCTGCTGCTTCGCCGCGCCACTGGAAAATTTACCCAGACCCCATCGTCGATCCAGACATGGGCTCGTGCCACGTTCCCAACTTTGCGTGTGCATGGCCTGTTACCATGATCGACAGGGCATCGATGTTGCCGATCTATAGGCTGGACCCTTCACGAGTAGCTCGTCCGAGGGGGATTGAGTTCAACAAGTACCGTTGATGACGGCGGGAATGATGTAGGTGGGCATTGCGCAGCGAGCAAATCTTGTCACCTGTGTACATCACGTGTCTTTGTAGCCGATGGAACAACTATATTCCGCTTTAGTCTGGAAAAACTCATCTTGTCTTCAATCCCCTAGAGATGATGTCATGCTTCTGGCTCAGCACCCGCCGGTACGACTCAGGTATGCGACACTGTACCACAAGCTCTACTTACAGCAGTACCTTGTATTCAGCATCCCCTCGCTCACCCTATCGCCTTTACTTGTAGGTACCTCCATCCTTGACTCTTTGCCATTTCCGCAGTACACTTCTCCGGGCGGTGCTCACGTGGCTCTACTGCTAAAAACAAAGATTCCTCTGACTTGAAGATCACATTTGTCTCTCACACACTCACTCACTCACTCAATCAGTCCACCGTCAGGCTCGCCGCTCGGGGCGATCAAGGCTGTTGAAAATGTCCAAGCTTATCTAGCGCCCCGGGCAGCCAATTGGCAATAATACAAGCTCATGATGATGGCGCTGTGACTGGACGGTCAATCCCGCTTTCTTTGCCCATTACTACTCTGACATTTTTTTCTGGCCACTAAGCAGGTGACAATGATTGGACCACTGCGGTCGTCGGCCATTGAGCATTGCAGTAGCAATCAGCCATGTCGCCTTGTGTTGCTTGTTTGGTGCTTGTCGTCATACCCGTCCTCACCTCCTATCACATCTCCATGTTACGGGAGATCGCCGTGATGGCGTCTTCGCCGCTTGACCTGTTATATACCCTAGCTATTTTTCTTTCTTCGATGAGTTTCACAGAAGCTCTGACGGAGAGATTGAAGTTACTCTTGAGGTCTATCCTCGGAAGTCAACATGTCCGTCGCCAACGCAGGGATTATTGCCGCTGCCACCGCACCAGAGGCAGAAGATCCAAAGAAGGACGCTGAACTCAATAGCCCCGACGATCTCGATGAAGACCGGCCGGTCGCTCCAGATCAGTTTGACCCGAAGTATCAGACTTCGAAGTGGGAGCGCTGGGCCTATTAGTGAGTTCCTTCCACATCATACAAGGCTTTTCGATTGGCCATGATGCTGTCAATGGATTGATGGTTAACACATACCGCCAGTTGCTACTATATCGGCAATAATGGATTGACCCTCTTCAATTTTGCACCGACGTCATTTCAAGACCTGCTCTACGAGGCCGCTGGTGACAGCGAACGACTGCAATTTCTGGGCGCCTACCGTACTATCAACAGCATCGTCTTACTTGCAAACGGCATATCTTTTGCCATTCAAGTAGTCTTATTTCTGCTGATTGGCAGTCTTGCTGACTATGGGAAATGGCGACCCTATGTCCTACTGTTCTGGTCGATTGTTTCCTTCGCGATAGGCTTTGGCTGGCTAGGAATACACACGCAAGACAAATGGCCGGCTGCAACGGGTATGTACATGACGGGGCTTATTTCCTATCAGATGTGCATCACCTTCTGGACAGCGGGTAAGCAACAAGACCAAATTCATACCCTTGTGGACGGTGCTAATGAGATGTTGTCAAGCTTTTCCGGGGTTGGCACGGAACACGCCTGAGATGAGGGAGAAGGCGGTACAATATGAGAACCGAGAGATTAGTAGAGACGACTATGACTTTGCCGACATGATGGAGCGCAATCGCATATACAACGTCGCATTTATCATGCAGAGCGCTGGGGAAATCGTCATTCTTGCCGTGCTAGGTGAGTGTCCATTCGGACGGCGGGTGTCAGCTTTGTGTGAATTTCGTCTTTTCACAATGAAGGCTTGGAGTTTGCGACCTGCCGAGAAACCGATGTTGGTGAACGACGCTAATATTTTGTTTGTGGTAGTTGGAATATTGTTCGCTTTGAACGTCAACGCAAGTGCTGCAAACAATCTATGGGGCCTATCGGTTCTCATTGCGTATGCGACTGGTGTCTGGATCGTGCTTGCGGTGCCCTGGTTCATCCTGGAGAAGAGACGACCTGGTCAGAAACTTCCCCCTGGAATGAACATCATCAGTGTTGGCTTTTGGAACATTTGGCGGGCCTTAGTCCAGATCTGGGAGCTGAAGCAGAGCTTGCTGTACCTTGTCGGTGAGTGCCTATGTCGTCTTCCACCGGTGAGAATTGTCAAACTCATGCACAGATTATTAGGCTACTTCCTGCTCGGCGATTCTTTGAACACAACAGTCACGGTTATTGCGACTCTGCAAAACTCAGTCGTCTCGTACAATACGTTGACACTGACATACCTGCTCATTGTGGGAATAGCGGCTCAAGGTGCCGGGATTCTTGCTTATTGGCTCATCCAAAAGCGCTTCGGACTCAGCACCAAAACAATGTTTGACGCAGTCATGATTGGTATTTTGCTCCTTGACGGTTGGGGGATGATCGGAATATGGTCTCAATCATTCGGGTTCCACCACGAATGGGAATTCTGGGTATATCAAGCCTTCTACGGCCTGTTTGTGTGCCAGTGGTATGCATACTCGCAGACAATGATCAGCGAGGTCACTCCCCGCGGCAAAGGTAAAGCTTTTCGTTTCGTTTGTGGACATGTCTTTCAGCATGTCCGGGTTCGCTTATCGTCGGAGTGAGCTAACATGTGCTTATCCCAGAATTTTTGTTCTTCAGTCTCTACTCTATCATGGGGAAGACAAGCGCGTTTATCGGCCCAATCGTCAGTAGCGCCATCATCGACGCGGATCCCAAGGGAAATAACAGCTTGCCCTTTTATTTCCTGTTTGGGCTCAGCGGGTTGAGTTTTCTGTTGTTGTTCTTCTTTGTGGACCTGAAGAAGAGCAGAAGGGAGCAAGAGAGGTTTTTGCAGAGGGAGGAAGCCGCCAAGCAACGACGCGCAAGTATCATCAGTCAGGGGAGACCGATTGACGACGAGGGGAGCCTTGATAGCGACAGAAAAGCCCCGAAGAGCGACCAACTTAAGTCTTGAACTTGACCCTCTGGGGGCAATGTGTACCCAGCATGCGAGGGAAAGAGATATGCACCTCTGGAACAGACGCGGATGAAAAGAGGATTATGGAAAGATTGCTGATGGTGTCCTCAGTGATCTAGCAGCAGTTCCGCTCGTGACGAATGAGCGGATTCTTTGCCAGCTCAAAAATGGATGACTCGGTGGCCTACAAGCCTGTCATACGAGTATATTCGCGACATGAGCCTGCATTTGGCCTTGTGTCGCACCTCCTGACAGGCATCCCTCTTCGATATCCCTGGAACAGGCGCCCTCTACGCGGATGATATCAAAGAGCGAAGGCTTGGCCGTGCATTTGTCAAAGGGCACCCAGGCCCTTTGGTGCATCACGCTTCCCTTTCGTCTTAAACTAACCTTGAACCTGCAGAATCACACGAACTCTCCTCAACTACTGCACTTCAGCCACCATAAGCCCAGGGCTGAGACATGAAGGTGAGGACGTCTTGGTGGGAAAAGTTCTGCTGTGACAGGGCGGCATCGATACCACGCTGGCGGCGCCCTTGGACGCGACGACTAACCCGAAATGGAAAGTCCTTCCTCTCAAGGTAACGACACGTGACCTGACCATTTGTAGCGAAGATTTCGTGCTATACAAGGGTAATCAGTAAAAGGTTCGTGTTTGTCCGAGGCGCAGCTCAGTCGTGTTGTGTTCACTATTACGACCAAACCTTGTTGCTGCAGCGTTTTGCTCGTGGCCTCCTTCCGCAACGTGTCATGTTGAACGAGCACGAGGAATAGCATCGACAAGCCGGCACGTACGGGGTTCCGGGTCAATGCACCAGGTAATATGCTTTCCCTCTTTTGTGGCAAATAATAATCTTGTCTGCCTACATTCGTACGTCGAGTTGGTTGTTGAGATAGAGTGACTCGACCATCTGACCTATTTTCCGCGGGGCACCAGGGGGCTGTATTTGTAGAAGTAAGCAATGATATCAAATTGTGCCTCGTATTCTCTCGGCTCTCGTGTTTCGTACTGGTCACTCGTACTGCTTATTCGGCCGGAAGTTGTGCACATCCGGGGCAATGTTGCGAGAAGACCAAGGGCAAAAGCCAAGGACTCGGGGGACTTTATGCTTGTACTGGTCATGATAATAATAATTGGGACGGCCGTGACGCGGACGTAGATGTAGACGGGCCCGAATTCCATCGTTTAAAGTCCGCATCTTCTTTTTGCTTCCGGGATGCGTAGGTCATCCGCAAACAGAGAAGAAATGCCAAAGCGGACCAAGACTTTGCCGGATAATCAAATACTTGTACCTCATGCTTGTTGGTAGGGTGAGACAAGATATAGGATGTGGGATGTGGGATGTGAGGTGAGATGTTGTTCGCACATCTGACCCGTGGAATCGGTAAGAGGTTACAACAATCGCGGGGAGTTGTAGAAGCCCGAGGAGACTTGCGCACCTCGTTGGGGGAAAGGAAAGGCGTAGGGCGTGTGCATGGATTCAAAGGTGACGGAGGAGCGAGAGCGTGCATACTCATAGGTAGCAACGGCGCCCGTCATCCAAGGGTTAAGAGTCATCGGTCCGGCAATAAGCCTCCCATAAGCCCTTACGCTCCCTATAAGTCCATGCCTAGAGAACCAAAGGGCTGCCCCCTGCCGCCCCTGTAAGGTGTAAACCTTCGGCCGAAGACGAGCCTTTGTCTGTCTATGTTTGTAATCTCCGTCCACTCTTCGGCCTCAAGCCCGGCTCCATGGTTGGATGCAGTTCCTCCGTGTCCCATGCCAATGCTAATGCCAAAGGTCCCAAGGCACCAAGGCATCCCACGATTTGCTCTAAACGGCATTTCGCATCCGACGGACCAATTCAATCCGCCTCGCCCAGTATTGCGCAACAAGGCAACAGCAACAACCAGCCAATCCTCTGCCCTGACAGTCTTGGGTTTCCGCTAGGCGTGAGTCAAACGTCGTTTCTGATTTGATTGATTTGATTATTTGTTCTCCCTTTCTCACTAAAGCGTGAACACTGCCGCCCACGTCCGCCTCGCCGCGCGTATCTACTCCCACTACCTCGTACTACTGAGAACTCCGACTCGGCTCTACGGGGTTTACTCAACCCTGCCTTAGCAATGCGTGCTCGTACTTACGGCCTCCCTGCTCCTTCGTATGCACCGCAACATCCCGGTGGAGAAATTTATGGTTCCCACGGCGATAATACCATGGCACCATCGGTCCCATTAGCCCATGTCCATGGGCTGTGTGACTCAGGCATCCGTGTTTTTTGATTGAAAACTATAACCTGCATCAGTAAGCCAATATCATTAATATACAGATGTGCTGTCCTCGTGTTCAATCTAGTCCACACTTCCTCTCCCAATTCAATTCCCATTTCCAAGGAAGAGAAACAGACACAGACACAACTCTACAAGTCTCCGCCAAACGTTTTCCCGACAATAACCCGTCGAGATTTCTACTACACAAAAATACTTTCATCCGAGTTTGAGCCCTTTCACATGTCCCTAGTGAGGCTCGAGCCGCCCGCCGCCCCATTGACAATCTTTTTGGGATACAACAACAAAAACCAGCAACTCCACCGCCTCGTCAGCCCGATTTTTTCTTCGCTGAAGTCTCCACCGGCGAAAAACCTCTCCATTCTTCGTACAACCACCCGGTAGACACAGTCATAATTATATTGAGCCGTCTACCCCGACTACACCGTAACAGTTCAAATCTAACCCACCTCACCTTT
Source organism: Fonsecaea pedrosoi CBS 271.37 (assembly GCF_000835455.1). NCBI lineage: Eukaryota > Fungi > Ascomycota > Eurotiomycetes > Chaetothyriales > Herpotrichiellaceae > Fonsecaea > Fonsecaea pedrosoi. The sequence goes on along the minus strand of NW_013550608.1, from coordinate 1,970,194 downwards.
TGATACACAAACACATCACAAGATGCCTCTATCATTTCTGGAACCTCTCAGCAGACCGCCTTCGCGCGATCTCGCACCAACGCGACGTCTGTCGCGCGAAGAAACATATCATCTGGCCGACACCGCCCGGAGAAAGTCCTCGGATAGGCAAGTGCGCGAGGACCTCCGTCTCAAACTCAGCCATGACCACCTCCTCGAACTACTTCTCCAAGATATCGCCCGGACGGAGCGAGAGCGCCAGACATCACCCACAGACGACAAATATCTAATGCCCCAGGAAAGGAAACAACCCTCATCGTCATCGTCATCATCCTCAACATCAGAATCAGAGGCAGAGGCACAGAGGTCTTCAACCTCGGACCTGGAACTGGTGGACGAGTACGGGTTCCCGCTGGATCTGGAGGATGGGGAGGAAGACCTGGGGGGATTGACGTTGACGAGGACCAAGTCGCGAAGGCCCGTGAGATGAAGGCGACAGGCTATTGGATGAGGCTCAGCACTCTACACCTGTATCGCCCCCACCTCGCTGGCGCGATGTACGACCACCCTTGACGTTGACGACTTTTTTCCCTTTAGCGGTTTACGATACCCCAGCATAAGCGATGTTTTGCAGCAGCGGGAAGGCATTCGAGTCTTACCCATTGATTGAACTCCAAGCCACAACCCACGGCTTGTGAAGACTTCGATCGAAATATTGGATCTTCTGAGACGTCCCCCCTCTCAACAAATTGTTGACGGCGCGGACAATATTCCCTCGAGGACCAACACCAACATGACAGGACGAACAGACGGTCCTATGGAGTACTTACCTGACGGACTTCCAGAACTCGGACGAGAACCACTTCCTGGCAGCGATGGGAACAAGCGACCAGGCACAGGCTATTGGATGAGTCGTCAGCGCTCTACACCTGTGTCCCGCTTGATCCTGGCGACACCATGGAGAGGTCCTCCTCGAGCTTGTAATTCTGTCTCGAAGGCTCTTTTTGGCCAGTTCGTCCGATGAATATGAGGAGGAACAGAGAAAGGAAGTTACATTTACATTTACATAGTATTTCGTCGAATCAAGACGAATGAATGAATAAACATATGGATATCTACCAAATCTCGCTTCTCTCTTTTTCTCTTTATGATAGCTTCCGCCTCCTGTCCTGTCCACCGTCCTGCCCGCCCTCCGCCTTCTCTCTATCCCATCTATCCACCATCTCTCTCATACCTACCACATTTGCCACATAGAATACCATCGTCGTTCCTCACGACCACAAAAGCCACAAGCCTCGGTTGGGGCAAGTCTTCTAGGCCAGCCTCGTTCGATGGTTTCGGGGGGGGTTCGGTTATCCCTCCCCTCGGCCTTTTCCCTTCCAAGGCGGGCAGTGCGTGCACGGGTATATCAGCGCTCGCTCAACTCACTCACTCATTTTCAACTCATTTACTCATTCGCCTGTACCACTGACCGACTCCCTCCTTACATGCGTGCATCCGTGCATACTCTTCCCCCTTGTCCCCCTGCACCGAGTCCCGCGTCCCGGGTCTGGTTGGTGAGGGAAGAGGGAAAAGAGGCTTTAAGAGGGCTTGCATTTCCCTCTAAACGCCGTGATCCGGTATGGGGGTTTTTGACTCATCGTCACGACTATTTAGTGGCTCGTACGAGGGGGATCAATTGGCGCAGAGGGGAAGAAAATCCCAGATAAAAGCTAGTTGATGCCTTTGTGACGGATGGGGGTTGGCGGTGTGAAACCGAAGGGCCATGGCGGAAGGCCGATGGCGAGCATTCCGAATGCGGTAATCGTCCCACCCACTCGCTCGCCCCTCGTCCGTACCAATGCAGATGCACATCTCTGGATCTGTGTACAAGTACGAAGATTTCTCTTCCCCCAGTGGACCCGAACCAACCATGATTTTGTACGAATGAGCAGGAAATTCTATTTGTTTCTTGTTCCAGTAAATATCGCTTCCCTCGTTCTCTTCTCCGCGGGGTCTGACAGCGGAGTAGAGTACTTGTGCTGTAGGTCGTACGAGGTGCCAGTGCCAGACCTGCTGACTGATGACTATTTGATCGCCTCCTCGAAAGTATATCGTATGCAAGCCACCCGCCGAGTCCTACCGATAAACTTTTTCCCTTTCGCGCAAATTTCTCCACTGAATGACTTGTCGCTCTTCACTCGTCGAGAAAGGGCCCTCCTTCCGGGTGTCGGCACGGCGAGGCACACATGCCTCGGACCACTTCATTGGTCTTCTCAACAGATATTTTGGCGGTGTGGATGTTGGCGAAGGGAGTGCAATTCCATGTACTTGTACCTGAGAGTAGGATTTTGGGTGGAGTCTAATGTCGAAAAGCGCGAGTGAGGATGAACAGCGTGTCCGAATTTTTTGTTGCAGACCCATCTGGAAACTTCTGAATTCTAGGTCCAAAACTGGGAATTCTCTACCAACACCAAGGGTGAGGAGCCGACTGATGCGACCTCTCCCAAAGAGGATGGAAAGATTGGCGTCTACGAGAACTCGGTTGTCTGTAGCTGGGGCCAAGGAGACAAGTCCGATTCGATGGGCACTGGTCGCTTGATCCCTTATCCACAGGGCACCGACATCCGTGATGGATGGTTTACCGTCCCAGAGTCAATGCCGTCTTTCCGCCGACCTTTTCTCGTACAAGTTAGTACAGCCAGAGGTGAGAAACACCTCGGCTCAATGTCACCGGACCGTCGAGCCTGGTATGCGCATCTTGGAAATCCCATGGCAAGCAATTCCATAAGGCAACATGGTCTGGACCATGCTTCACGTGATCGGCCACGACAGCGACCGGTAGAAGCCCAGAAGGCTGAGGAAGCCCACAGCACCAAGTGGTTTCTGGAACAAGGAAGGAGTTCTTTCCGTGCTAATTCCACTGGCTGATTGCATGTGTGCAAAGACTTGTAGCCAGCTGCAACCTTCCTGGGAACTCGGTACCTACCAATTAAATACTGAGTTCCAGTCAAAAAGTTCGTGATTCTGTTTCGAGTAAGGATACGCCTACCACGCACGCGGAGGAGTAAGGGATGTGGTGTTATGTTTCCTTTCAGTTCTTAGCTTCTCAACACTGCTTACTGTCTGTCCTGTGTAATCCATTTGGATGTCAAGTCGACCTGAGGAACCCAACAATGAAGTCTTGGGCCGCATGAGGAGCTCCTGGCTGCAAATCGGTTCTGTTCTCGGGAGTTCGTGACAGCCAGTGAGGCGTTGACGCATCGAAGGTAGACATCTCATCGACAGCGCAGCGGTATATAACCCGCCTCTTTTGCTCAGACAGCCCAAGTTGCTTCAAGCATCCGGATCTGTAGAGAATGCAGGAGGAGCCCGACGACGGATCACACTGTAAGGCATAAGATCGGTGGGGAGGTCGGGTTGGAAGCAGACAAAGAGACACGGGCTCCCCAAGATTGTGGATCGGTCCATGTGTGCGACATTGAAGGGCTAGCCATGTCCTCGTTTCACGTTTGGGCTCGACTCACTGCGTAGGCATACTCGGTACTCGTTTGGTTCTGACTTGCAGACGGAGATAGGATCTACGAGGTACTAAACGAGGATCTTCACGGCGATAAAATTGGATCCAGCTAGCCAAAGTGCCAAGCATGAACTGGCAAGTGGCTGACTCACTAGCTTCGGCAAACATTCTCTTTTTATGGGTAAACTAAGGCTCTTCATCGGCCGATGATCCGCGTCGCTGATCCTCAATGCAACCTGACATGTTCCAAGGATGTCCAATCCGTCCCTCGAGACAAGAGTGGACGCAGATCCCTCTGGATAGTCACTCAAGCGCCTGCATTATATGATAGCTGGTCATGTACACGTATGCTTTGTGTTTCTTGCCTTCATGTTGCACAGGTTATGACCTAGTCGATTCTGTTTCAAGTAGGCCTGCTACTCGTGGCCGTCCTTCAGCGCAAAGACGTTCACAATGCCTTTCATCCGCGTGTACCAGGAGTCGGACAAGGACGCCATGATTCGTATTGTTCGTCTACTATTTCTAGCATACTATGGTTATATCTGACTGGTGTCTAGTTCCGTGACACTGCCGCTCCCGAGCTGCGCGATGCAGGCGATCCAGTTCTGCATTATGCTTCCTTCCTGTGGTGTCGACCCTATCTCATGCTAGAACCCGAAACCTGCTTTGTTCTCGATGATGGTAATGGCGTCGCAGTAGGGTATCTGCTCGGAGTCCCTGACACTGCCTCGTTTGTGCAAAAGTACGAGGAAACATATATTCCCCACATGCAGTCGCAGGGATTAGAAAAGCCGGGCCCCGACGAGCCAACTGGCTGGAACGAAAATCTACCAAACGCATTAAGAGAGATCATGTTTAACCCTCGTACGATGCTGCACGCACAATATCCTCAGCTAATGGAACAATGGCCGGCGCATATGCACATCGATATACTGACCCCGTTTCAAAAGCAAGGCTGGGGTCGACGGTTGATTGAGCAGTTTTGTGGTGCGGCCAAAGAGCGAAGTGTAAAAGGGCTTCATCTGCTCATGGCAGCAGCGAATGAAGACGCTGGGAGATTCTATCCTCGCGTAGGGTTTTCTCGGTTCCCGTATGTGATTGACAATGGTGTCAGTGGCGAGGAAGGCAGAGATTCTGGTACCATCTGGTTCGTGAAGTCGCTATGAGGGAGCCCCGGCTCTCAACACCATCATACTCACGTCAGCAACCATCCACTATGTATCCTCACACAACGCCGTAGAAATGGACCATGGAGAGTCTCCGACGTGGAATCTCGACTATTATCTAATCCTGCATTACGGCAGCACCAGCGTATTTACGACGTACCGAGTACAATCATCCAGCCAAGGATTACTCCAAGCTGCAGTTGACCCTCAATATGGCAACTCGGAGATATCTGGGGCAATCCTCTCCTCACTTGTGTGATGCTAGTATGCGACAATGATAAGCGCTAACCAACACAGTGGGGATCCCCGACGCCTAACACATCTCAGAAGTACCGAGTACTGTGACGGATGTACGGAGTTGGAATATGGATGCGACACCCCCTTTTACAAATGAAACCAGGCCCGTGGGCGAGTATGCTTTTCGTGGATCTCAGGACGGCTGCCGAACAATCGGATTGATACGTGGTATCGCTAGGGGGAAGTGGATGATCATCCTCTGGAATCCAATGTCAGAGCCTCGCGTGAGCCTCGTTCTCAGGCGGCCGCATCCTTGCGGACCTAGCATTTGATCCATGTGAGGACGTGGCCGCATTTACTTCCTGGAGAGTATCTCAGTCAGCGCATTCAGATTATGCTTTATGCTGATCTGCCTGTAAGCTCCCAGAGGTATAGGATGCTCAGTATTTATACCACAATCGACCGCCAACAATTTCCCACGCGTCTAGTCTCTTGCTGACACAAACTTTGCGACATCAGCCAAGTCAACACCGACCAGTGTGCTCGTTCCCACCCCAGTTCGGTACATTAAATTTGACCCAGCTATACCGAGGCACCCCGCATCCTTGATTCCTAGCGAGCAAGTTCAAATATCAAATAACAAATAGCACACACCGCCTTGAGGAAAATCATTATACCTCCAACCGACAGCCATGGTCTTCCTTGCATCCGGGCCTGCCCCCAAAATCACAAACAAAGACATCTGCTCGTGGATCTTCGATGAGCCCACATACGATGTCAACAAACCAGTAAGTATAGACCGTCACGAGGAAAGCAGCTTCGCTCCAGAACCCCTTTGCTGACGAGAGGAACTATCAGATCTTTATTGATGCAAACAACACAAGTCGCTCCATCTCCAACCTGCAAGCACGCAAGATCATTCGTCAGTTGATTTGCGGTCTGCACAAGGCTGGTGTGAAAAGGGGCGACTGTGTCCTCGTCCACTCGTTCAATGACATTTACTATCCGATACTCTTTCTCGCCATCGTCGGCGCGGGTGCCGTGTTTGCTGGCTCGAATCCCGGTTACACACCTCTCGAGTTGCGGCATCATGTCAACATCACCCAGGCAACTTTCCTCGTTAGTGAACCGGAACTGCTTGAACCTCTGATGCGAGCAGCCAAGGATACAGGGATCTCCCAGTCGCAGGTCCGTGTTTTCAACACACAGTCCAACCAGACTGTTCCGCAAGGGTTTACGAGCTGGACGGACTTGATGCAGCACGGTGAAGAGGACTGGGTGCGCTTCGACGACTTTGACACCTGTGCAAACACGACGGCGGCTCGACTGACCAGCTCTGGGACAACGGGATTGCCCAAAGCTACCATAACCACGCACCGGAACTTGATCGCTCAACATGAGTTGTGCTACGGCCCCACGATGTACAACAAATCATATGAGCCCGTCAACCTGTATGCGACCCCCATGTTCCACGCCGCCATCGCGCCCCGATGTCACACGACGACGTTGAAGCTCGGAGAGCGGGCGTACGTCATGCGGCGGTTCGAGTTGGAGTCATACCTCGCCAACATCGACAAGTTCAAGGTCACAGAATTCTACGTAGTGTCGGCCATGGCGGTCGCCATTGCCATGTCCCCGCTCATCAAGAAGTACTCGATAAAGTCGATCCGCCACGGCCTGGCCGGCGCGGCGCCCCTGAGCAAGGAGACCCAGGCAGCGATCAGGCCGTACTTGGGCGAAGGTGCTCCGTTCGCGCAGGTCTGGGGCATGACAGAGACGACGTGCATCCTCACACAGTTCCCGTGGCCCGAGGACGACGACACGGGGTCGGTTGGCCGGGTTATCCCAGGCATGGACCTGAAGTTGATCGACGACGAGGGGAAGGACATCACGGGCTACGACGTCGTCGGAGAGATGTGCGCGCGCGGCCCCACCGTGATCAAGGGCTACTTCAACAACCCGCAGGCCAACAAGGAGTCGTTTGACGCCGACGGTTTCTACCACACAGGCGACATGATGTACTGCGACAGCAAGACCAAGCTGTGGTACATTGTGGACCGGAAGAAGGAGCTGATCAAGGTGCGCGGGTTCCAGGTGGCGCCACCCGAGATCGAGGGTGTCCTACTCACCCACCCGGACATTGTCGACGCCGCCGTCATCGGCATCCCCGCGGCCTCGGAACTCGACGGCGAAGCTCCTCGCGCCTATATCGTGCGCAGACCCGGCGTCGCCCCCGCCAACCTGACCGAGCAGCACGTCTACGACTGGGTCGCCGAGCGCCTGGCCAAGTACAAGCGACTGGACGGCGGGGTGCGGTTCACGGACGTGATCCCCAAGAACGCGAGCGGCAAGATCCTGAAGCGCATCCTGAGGGAGGAGGCCAAGAAGGAGAAGGCCACGCCGAGATTGTAGGCGGGGAGCTTACCTGGGGAAGGAACATCCGCCTTATGTGCATCATGGATTGTATATACTAATAAGCCTTTATGTTCGTATGTGTGTGTCACAGCTGATAGAAATGCCTGATTTTGAGGGGTCCCAAAAAGCGAGACGATGCTGGTGCTGGTGGATACGAAGCCCTAGAGGCTGATTCGGGATCAAGAAGTAAGAATAGAATGGGTATTCTTTCCCATGTTCTTTAGTGGCCTTTGAACTGAAAGGAGAGAGGTTTGTGAGTGAGAGTGAGCCGTCCATCCATCATCTATCATCCCTCCCTCCCTCCCTCCAACCATCCAACCATCCAACCATCCATCCACACACAGATATAGTTCTCCATGCCCACAGCCCACAATCCACCGCATCCCGCGCCGGACAGGGTCCTCCGAAACCCACTGTTACAGGCAGAACCACAGGACCACGAGGCCACTAACGCCCCAAGGTTTGCGATCCCTAGTAGGGCCCACGACCTAGGATCTGTGATATATGATCGATGCCGAATCAACCGCCCGCTGGCGTTACGGGAGTCACAAGGGTCCAAAAATACAAGTATGCAGTATGCAGTACCACAGTACCTACCTAGGTATTCCCGCATTCCGCTCCGCGCGCGTCATGACGACAGACGAGACGAGACGGACATGTCATGTCGTGTCGTGTCGTGTCGACCAATCCGCTCGTCGCAGACCGTTTTAGTTCACCGCGCAGGGCGCGTTCCTTTACCCACGATCCACGGTCCAGGATATCAGGGCTGGGCGGGGACACGTCGGGATACGCGGTGCTATTACCACAACTGTCACTATACCTATATCTATACCTATACCCCTTGGCTATTCTCGAGGTGCGAATGTCTCAGATGCCTGGATGGCCTGGATGGCCTGAATACTTTGCATACAAGACGTTGACCTGCCTGCCTGAAAGGGATGTCAGTGTCAGATGGTTTTGATGGGTCGTGGTGAGTATCTGAGAGGGGGTTTGCTTGGATGGTAGACAGAATTCCGGCTCATTGTTGGAAACCCGTACGGTAGACCGCATGGATAGGATCCCGGGGGTGCTGTAAGAATAGTGGTATAACGTATAGATAGATAGGTAGGTATTACAAGACAAGAAAACAAGACACAAGTCCCTTTTTCCAGTGAACCAACCCGTCGCTTTGGCTAATACAAGCACAAGAAAATTCCAAGACCACCCCTCCCTTCCATCCCGTGAGGTAGGCCTGTGTATAGCATCCTCCTTAGAAACAATATAACCCTCCCCCACGTTCGTTCAGTCGTTGTAGCGTTAATTCGTTCCTCCTCTTCCTACTCGTCCTTAGTGCGGGCAGCAGTCCATTTCTTCCTTCGGCCGATCAGTGATTGAATGCTCCAACGTGGACATGACTCTCAATCGATGGCTTCAAGCTTCAAGACGGTTGAGGGGAAGCTCGGGTGTAGCTTATCGGTTTCAACAGATCCCACAGCTGTCCCGGACCACCGTGTTGTTGCGGTGAGTTGCCGCCCTCTTGGAATCTTATACAGTTTCCGTGACCTTCGTGTCACGAGTGCAAGGCCGAATTTGCGCCCGACAAGAAGCGGCAGTCGCAGAAGCTTTGGCGCAGGACCTCGTTTCTCAACGCGACGACCTCGTCGTGCAGGGCTGAGACGAGCGAGGTCTGTATCTGCATTTTCTCTTCCTCCTTGCGGCACCGCTGTTGGAGGTGCTCGATAAACACCTTTTGACGGTTGCGGCATTTTGTTGCGGCTTTGCGATTCAGCTCCAGCTCGCGCGCGTGCTTTTCCGAGCGAGGGGCGATGCGGCCAGTCGTGCTCTTCTTCCGTCGCGCCGGGGTATTTCTAGGCCGGTAAGAGTCGTCGTTTAGGTCGATTGTGGCCAGGGACATCCGTCGGAGGAGCTGTTGGTGGCTCAGTGACATGGATCCAGCGGGCGAGTCTATGGAACTGGTTCGTCCCAGTTGCGAAGTTTGACTCGCTGGCGAAGTCGAACCCTCGAGACCACGGGGATGAAGGTCATGGGGTTGGACAAACTCGGGCGCAGGTCTCTGTGTAACCAGCCCGGGGGAAGTAGTATCTGTCGGCTGGATGAAGAGGTCATGTTCGCTGAAAACTGGCGACTGGTGGCTGTAACTGTCGTTGTAGGGGGCACCAGAGGATAATGGAAACTGCCAAATGTTGGCGTCATCCGCTAAGACAGGCGAGGTGGTGAAATCGGTGTTCAAAGTCATCGTATCACGTCTGATGTCGATGCTGCCTGAACAAGATTGATATAACCCTTCATGTGTGTGACCACGAATGGTTTCTGAGCTTTCTTGTATACCTTGTCCTGCCTCAATGGGTGGGGGTGGTCAATGGGATATGATGTAGATGTCCATTGCGACTTTCGTCACCGTCCCATACAGGCTTCCTTCTCTCACATGGCATGGGGGCCGGATCAATGACCCGGAGGGGGATGTAGTCCTAGGGATGGGATCGAATCTATGACCTGATACAGCAGGAAGTTTTCTCCGGCAGGGCTGTGTGATAGACGGCGACCACTCCACGGTTTGGGATGCCCAGGGAGGGGGTGGTAGGTGGTGTGGCATAGTTAATAATGGAGAAGTAGAGGGGTGAGAGCCATGGGAAACCCCAACCGAAAGCGTAGGAAGTAGCATTTCCGTTGCGTATGGCAGAGTCCGTCAAAGACTAGGGCCGGAAAAAGCAGCCACGATCGACAGCGTCCGTTCGGGGAGGAAGCTCCCAACATTCTTCCCCTCGCACTCTCAAAAGCTGATCTTACCTGGAAGAGGCAAAGCTCTACGAGGTGAGCTAGGGACACCTCTGTTATGTACTGAGTTGGCGGCATAACAATGGTACAAGGAATCTCATGGGACTGCTGTCTCTCAATGGAGCGCAGCAGAACCGGAAATGCAGCTCGTTTCTTTCTCCTTCAAAGTCCTGAGGCTCGATATGGTCGACATAGCTCCTCGCGATGACGACCAATCAGTGGAGACTGCCATGATTTGATATCTCCAAAGTTCTGTCACGTCTCCCATACGTGTTTTCAATGCACAAAGACACATGTAAGATATTTTTCAACATGGACAACATGGGATTGGAAATGGGGCAAAGGCGGAAAACCCCGCAGTTGCCCCACCATAGAACAAATTCCATTTTCCCCGACGCCAAGGTGCATAATCATTGGCCAGTGTCCATGCACGGTATCCATCCCGCCACTCAGTTCAGACCAACAGCGCAAAGGAGCGGAACATCCTGAACGAGCATCTCGTCGGATTGCCTTGGTCGGAACAGGCAAGTACTGGAGAGATCTGAGGACTAGACAACCCAGATCCTGCCAGGGTATCTGACATGTCTTCGAACAATGGAGTTCCACGGCTATTACGGCTTACCTGGTCTGTTCCTTCTAAGAGTCAGTATCAAAAGTCTTACCAAGGACCACTTTACGTCACCCCGCGCCAGAGCATTTAAACTTCAGTGGCTCAAGTGGCGACCCTCCACGAACCTATGAGGACCAGGCCTGTAGTCACCGTTCAAAAAAGGCCAGATGCGGAAGTTGTGCTGATAGCACCATCATTACTCCGAGGCACCATCCTAGTCGAAACGTGCCTGCCTGTGGCTGCGGACCAACCAAATGCGCCCGGCGTTGAAATTTTGCAGCGTATCTCTGGGCAGAATTGCCCAACGCGCGAAAACGCGTCATGGTTGTCCGAAATCTTGGTTCTCCCATTGCGCTAGCCCACACGATTAGCTGGGGACTTGTTTGTACAATATAAGGCCCGAACCTGCTGCGCCCACAGACGTTTGGGGGGTTCTCGAGCATGGGGCTTTAGTCTTGCATAACAACAACAAGAGAATCCACGTCTTAAAAAAAAAACCACAAAACCATGAAGACCCTGAAACCGGCGTCGAAGGAGGGTGGCAACACGAGGACGACGTCCAAATCGGAGAGAAAGACTCCTCGAGGCAGGACTTCTCGAGCGTAAGTCTTTTTTCTCATCAGTGTTTTACACTACAGTACACTGCTCCTTTTGATAATCTGGAACTTCGGAAAAAAAAAAGGATGCTGATTCGAGTGCAGATGTGATCGATGCCGAGTCAAGAAGGCAAAGGTCAGTCCATTCCCGCCTCCAAATTTGTGTGTATTGCCTTGGACTACCTCACTAACCCTATAACAGTGTGACGGGGACCAAGCGTGCAAACTCTGCCGAGCCACCGACAGCCCGTGTGTATACTCTGCCAGACGGCGAGAGGCGAGAAACTAGTAAGAGAGCCAATCCGCGTTCACATGTCGAGCCATTTTGGGGGGCAGTGGTGGCTGATAAGTCCTCAAAGTTACTTCCAGATGCGAGAAGTCACCGATGCGGCCCTGCAACGACTATATTGGGCCTGTCGCAGAAGGACCGGCTTTCCGGGAGACATTCCCGACGAGTCGAAAGGAGGAGGGGTCTCGACGACCGACATCCTGCAGGGACTAGGCCTGTTGCCCCCCAACCTCGACGAGCCAAACTTTTTAAGCGAGCCCGAACAGTCGACGACACGGCTGTTCAGTAACAAAACGCCGATGGTGATGGTGCAGACGCAAGCCCAAACCACGAACACAAACACTCGCGACGCCGTCGAGGAAGTCGACAAGCACTCCGCCACATCGATCGCATCTACGTCCAGCAGCTCGCCATCGTCGACGGGACCGGGGATGACGACGACGACGAGGACCGCGCAAGAGATGGACAAGAAGACCCAGTTTGAATTGGCCTCGTCGCTGTCTCCCACGGGCAGATACGCATGCTTGACAAAACGGGCGCCGTCCCACGCCGCCCACGACCACCAGCCCTTCTTCCAGGAGCAGTTCATGGAACCGCGCCTGGAAGTCGACGCCTTTGTCGACATGGGTCTCTGTACCTCTCCGTCACCACAACCGCCACCGTCCCACCTTTACGGCCAGCAATTGTCGTCATCATCCACCGACGTGCCGGGCATGCCCGCTTTGCCGCATATCCCGTACGGACACCCTCACCACCCGTCGCACGACCTCGTGTTTGATAACTATCTGCCCCCGTGGTCCGGGTCTATAGTTGCGGCGCAGCAGTCGGCTGCGACTGGATGATTGGCGATTTGTTCCTCCATCTGCCCCCTTTTGTTGTTGTTTTCGAGATGGGTTTTGTCTGCAAGCCTCAAACTGGGTGGCTACTCTACTCGCACTACTCGTGCTGGGTCATTATGATGCTATGGGGACTAGGACACTGTGGGACGGTCTGTTACCAGCTCGTCTAAAAGTTCTAATTGAGGAAAAAGGTTGGGAGGCCATGGGCTATATTCTATCTCTTGGATTAAAGAGCTACGATTTCGTTCCCTGGGAGGATGTTCTCTTGTCGTGCGAACAGCATGCAGAAAAGTTGCCCCGTACCATCCATTGATTGGTTATAACGAGTGAAAAATGGAATGAAATCAAGTTGTGTGTCTATATCTAAAGCCAATAATCCGTAATAGCTCAAGTGAGTCGAGAAGCGACAACTACTACTCCAGTAGAACACTGCAACTCCCTGGGATCAACGACCTCGCCATTGCCTCCTTTGTCCGCAAACTCGCTCCCGCCACGGACAAGGGTTCGCTGGGAAAGGTATGCAAGTTTCGGCTTTTGGGTTTTGCCTTTTGCGAGTCTCAGACAAGGGTCTTATCAAAATGTCTGAAAGACCTCCCCTCATTTCCAGCGGGTCGGCAACCTGAGTTTTCCAGGGTCACCAGGAAGGTTGTGGGAATGTGGTGCAGATTCACACATGCCTACGACGCAATCTTCCATGCCTAATACGGAGCCAAAGCAAGCGAAGAAGCTCCTGTCGCATGGGGAAAGACAAAAAGTCCTTGGCATATGGCTAGGCTTGAGGAGATGCATCTCTTGGACAAACTTTGTTGGATCGGAGATGCCGGTCCAGCCTGAACCCTGCGGGGGAAGTGATGGTCAGATGGTCGCCACCTCGTATTATTGGGAGCAATCAATGCATCTGCATGGACTTTTGAAACATCTTCGCTTATGCAGCCTAGCGAGACCAACGCAGCTCACTTTGGAAAGTAAGACTTCTGGTGGCCACACTAGACGGAGTCTTTGAGCTTGCAAATGACAAATTCCATCCTGTGGACGGATCGTGCGAGGTTGTAAGGCGGAGTCGCGGCATACATGCATGCATGCATACACACCAACAGACCCTACGTAAAGACCGAGGCGATTTCTGTCCATCTGCCGTTCAACAATGTGAGATATCAGTGCACCTGGTCACTGGGAGCCGATGGTCGAGGTAAAGCACCTGTGAGGTCGGAAAAGACAACCGGTGGCGTTACTAATCCAAGATAGTACTTGTAGTATCCGGAAAATCCTTGACCCACCAAAGTTCCTCGACATCTCTTGCATCTGAGGAAATCGGACCCTGTTTCGTCGGTGGGATAAGTTATCCGCCCTCTGGTTACACGTGACCATTCCATGGTACTGTTGTGCAGATTCGGCTCTGGAGACTTATATGATTTTCAGCAAGATCTGCGCCTATCGCCTGCGCGTATATGTGGCAGAGCGGGAGAAGGCTGAATTCGCTGGTGGGTTTTTGACGATCCTTGCTCCGGCAATATTGTATTTTCCGATGCCCACCAAGAACAAAATGTCCATTCAAATCATATGCAGGTGTCTCTGACGTGGTGTTTGGAGACGTCGGTATAGTGTATGGCCCCACAGGTACAAAGAATCGATATCTATTCAGACAAACGATCCTGCTCGATGTTTTCGGTCGTCCCTGCTCCTGACATGTGCTTCTTTCATTCTCCTCGATCGTAGATATGCGCCTTTGAACCTAGAACCGATATAACAGGAAGTTACGATGCTACCACCTTTTCGGGGCAGAAAGCGATGTCCGAGAAAACGAGGCACTTGCTTGTTCGAGCTTTTTCTGTCTTTCGCGCGCCACTATCCCCGTCCGGTCCGTCACTGGCGTCGCACTTGCAATCTGGTCAAAGTCGTCGTAGTCTTCCTCGGCAGAACCTGATTCTGCGTCGGAATCAACCAACTGCTGGGACTGTTCTGTCGACGGATGAGCCGTGGCACCGTTATCACTGATTTCCTCGTGATTCGACTGCTGGATCTTCTTTTTGGGTGGTTCCGAGGGGAAGCTCTCGGTAAACGGTTTAGAGGCAAGGATCTTGCGGCGGATCTCAGCCATCTCAGCCTCTTCGTCATCGTCTTCCTCATCAGGGGGCAGCCCCAGTGATACACCTTGCTGTAGGCCGACATTCTCATCATCTGCGTCAGGATCGGTGTCTTCATCTTCTTCAGCATCTTCATCGTCGGAGTCGTATACCTCTCTCCTATTCATGTTCCCACCAGCCCAGACATCTTCCCCGCCAGCAGCATCTTTGTTGAGACGACTGTCAGCGTACTCTTTTTCCAGCTTCGCAAGCCACTTTTCTTCGGCCTTCTTGATCTCCTCTTCATTCTGACACGCGGCGTACCGCTTGAAGAGCTGGGAGTTGATCTCAAGAAACGGTTTACCATAGGGGAAGTGCTGCAAGATGATCTCTGCCCAGTCCTCATGCCCGCAAATGCAAAAGCACGCGGCGAGGGCTTCGACGCAGTTCAGTCTCCACGGCCTTCCATAATTGACTGGGTTGGCAGCGACGAGATAGGGCAGAAGCCGTTCGCATTTCCCTCCGATCCGCGAAAACGGGATTTCCTGTATCCTGACCCACGAGCACTCGACTACTGCGGCGCCGTGCTGTTCGAGTAAATCTCGATCTGCCGGTGACAAGATCTGCTTTGCATTGGGGCTGGATATTTGGTCAACATGACGAGATGGTAGAAGGGGAAGAAGTCCTTTGCTCACGAGATGACTACACCAGGAAACTTTTGACCCACAGCTAGCTCGCGCATCATGCCAAAGTGCATCAGCCTCTTTCCACTGCAGCGCTTTGCGTCACAATGCCCAAAGTCCCAGCACGCTGCCTTGAAAGGTGGGCGTTCAGGCACAGCGTCGCTATCACCCTCGCCACCTTGTGCCGAGCGAGGGGTATGTCGCGACCTGGTAGAGTACTTTTTGGACTTGGATGAGGCGCCGTCCTTCTTGTGTCGCACCATGTTCGCGACTCTGCAGGCAAGACCTGATCTAGATCGAAGTCGGCACGTAATGGAGGGACGTGGAGTGTTTCGACGACGACGATGACTTCAGCGGACCGTTTTCTCATATTTTCGATAAGGGGTGCCAAGCCCCCACGCTTATCACCACGTGAGAAGCCGAAGTTGTTCCGGCGTCTCCAACCCGCCGCGCTCGATTTTCCCCAAGTTTTGTTTGAAATGTACTTTGTAAAGCCCAAACGCAGACATGGGTTTAACTGTTCTACCACCAGAGCCTGAGGAGGAAATTATACAGACGGACATCTATGGCGACGATGACGAGTCTAGCGACGCCTCAGAGCAGGAAGATGGCGGTCGACCGCTAAAGCGCCGCCGATTATCTTCTTCGTCTCGACAGATTGCCCTGCCAGGAGAGGTGATTACGGACGACACACAATGGATGAGGTAGGCTTGGAGGAAAACTTGAAGCGGATTTGAGAGTCAGTCTACTGACCCAGATATAGGGGACATGGCACCTTCATGCCCGAGCAGTCAACCACCATGATCGCGACCCTCGCAGGCCCATTGAAAAAGACAAACAAATTACTCTCAGTAGCCCCCCTCCGCGCAAGATATACGCCGGAAATCGGGGATCTGGTCGTCGGTCGCATAGTGGAAGTCCAAAAGAACCAGTGGAAAGTGGACGTGGCGGCGCCGTTACTGGCTCAATTGCCCTTGTCATCCATCAACCTGCCTGGTGGGGTGTTGAGGCGACGCACAACCGCAGATGAACTCCAGATGCGAAACTACTTCCAGGAGGGGGACTTGGTGGTTGCAGAAGTCCAGCAGCTGAGGAGTAGTGATGGGACAGCAAATCTACACACCCGAAGTCTGAAATATGGCAAGCTGCGAAACGGAATGTTCCTCGCCGTGACCGGGACTGGCGGTGGGGGCGGCGTGGTCCGGAGTCGAAGACAGGTCTTCACGATCAACAGCGGTGCCCAAGGTGGCGGGGACGTCAACGTCATCCTCGGGGTGAACGGCTACATCTGGCTGAGCAAGCACATGGAACAGGCCGAAGACCAGGGCAGGATGAGCGGCGGCGTGAGCATCTCGAATCTCGACGACGTGGTCAGCAGTGCCATCTACTCGAGCCAGAATGACGACATTGGCGAAGGCACCCGCCGAGAAATCGCACGCATCTCCGAGTGCATCAAGATCCTGGCGGAGGACGGTGTCAGGGTCGACGAGGACAACGTGCTCAAGGCGTACGAAGCGGCCGTCGACGCCGAAATGAACGTCATGACAGACCAGGAAGGCGTCGCCACCAGTTTCAGCGACGACGTCAGGAGGAGGATTCTCGACGCGGCTCTTCATTGATTTTTCCGAGCTCGAGAGCGACGAGTGATCTCACATATCCGTTAAAGGACGTTTGAGAGCCCGAAACACTAGTGAAACGAGAGCACCATGTGCATGTTGGTTACATTCCCGGTCTCTTCTCTTCTGTGCTGTTCTTCCGCACCGTGTCCGCAATCTCCAATCCCCTGGTCCTGAGCTCGCCCCCTCTATTCTTCCTCCTCTGGAGCTAGATATTCGAAGCGTGCAAAAGAAGTCTAATTGACTGCCTACTCTTACTCTCTGCAATGCTCAAAGCTACGCGTATCCTCCCTGTCTCTCCTCCCTCCCTCTCTCTATATCTGTCTGTTAGTCTGTTAAGGGCTGGTGATAGCTATGCTATGCCATACCATGCCATGGGTTAAATGCTACTGCTACTGCTAATGCATACCCGTCGCCATAGGGAAGAGACGTGTAGACAAGTAGATACATAAACAGCCGCAGTCTCGGGAGTGTTGGGAGACCCCCGGGAGGAGGAAATACTCCGCGCACACACGTCCTGTAGACAAGCAAGATATACACATGTAGTAGGTCAAGTAGATACCTACATAACTCGTACGTAGCTATAGGTATTGAGAAAGTATGAACCGATACCTACCTACCTAGTCCATCAACTCCATCGTGACTTTTAAAAGTGTGGTTGTCGTCAGTGTCTATCCGAGTACCCACCCGGAAAAAAATACAAAGTAGTCCATTTGATCGTAGTTTCATACCATCCGCTCCATCAAGCTCCAGGTACCCAAGCACCCAGGAATCCGGCCAGGTTTGGAATCACCCAAACCGGACCCGCTCGCATTTCCACATGGCGCTCGCATTTACGGTATGAGATACACCATCGCCCCCAAGAGCCCTGGCTTCGATATCCGACATGACGTCCCTGATCTAATCTTCCCAGGGATTCTCTTCCACATCGACCTCCTTCCGTGTCGTCTTGCTGATCTCAATGTGTTCTCCCTTCCCAAGCTCTTTGGCAGCTTCACGATCTTCTTCGATCAACTCGATTGCTAAAAGGACATCTCCTGCGGCGGCCCCTGCATAGATATTCAAGCGGGCGAGCTCATTCGGGTCATCTTCACCGAAGCCCATAGCTTTCAGCACTTTGACACAGTCGTCGACGCTTTTGCTTGAGAAAGGCGCTGGAGGAGAGACCCCCGAGCGACCGCGAGGACGAGTGAATGGAGGTGGACAAGGAGAAAGAATCGATGAAGAGCGAGGGATGGAACTGCTGTTTGATGTCGGTGGGAAGAGCACGGCAGCCGGAGGAGGGGCAGGTAGTGTCGGGGGTGACGGGATGGAGAACCCGTCGGCTTTGGGTGGTCCGCCCCTAATAATTTCTGGTCGAGAAGCCTGAGGCAGCTGTGCTTGTGAGGGTGGTGATCCGCTGGTGAGCGAATACATGTGCGGGCCAGAACTTGGCAGCGTCCCATTGAAAGGCCGTGGTGGCCTCGGAGCCGAGACAACAGGTGGTCTTGTCGCAGGGGGGACCGGACGACTGAATGTAGAGGTCGGCTGGAATCGAGAGGTTGGCCAATCAGAGAAGGGGTTCAGCAAGGGATAATAGGGCAAGCTGGAAGTCGCGGTTGTGCTGCGATTGTTCTTCAGATAGTTCTCCCATGAGCTCAACCGCGGGTTCTGGTACGGAGCAGCATCACGTGGCTTGTAACGATCAGTATGATGAAGGGTCTGACTCCGTTGTGGTGCGAAGCCGGGCATTGCTGGGTTGACTCTAGTATTCAGAAAGCCCACCTTGGATGCAGACAGGTCTGGCTGTGATCGTTGGGGACGTGGTTGCAGGACGGGAATGTGTGCGAGAGGATCAAATGGTCCATTGAGTCTCGCCGCAGGATTGGTGCCACTGACTGTCTGAGATTTTCGTGGAAAGATCGATCCTCGAGAATATATCATGTCATCGGGACTGCCAGCCCGTTGTGAAAGACCACCACTAAATGGGCCTCGACTTTCCTGTTGTAGCCACCAAGGAAGGTCTTTGGACACCGTACTGTCATCGGCTGTGGTGGCAGACTCTTTATTCTTTTGCTCTTCACGCTTTGGCTCAGGCTGTTGCTCGAGCTTTGGCTCAGGCCAGGCACCAGGCAGTGGAACAGTAGGCCACTTAGGGGCACCCTGTACGCCAGGAGCCTTTTTTCTCTCTCCTAGATCTGCTAGTAGGGAACGGACATGCTCGTCTTCATCTTCAACTGTGGGCTTTTTGTAGACATCGGTCTTCTTGCGAGCCGGCTGGACCGGGGGCCAAGTCGGAGAAACCAAGTGGCTGAATCTTTGCTTCGAGCTGGGAGCGGGTTGAAGGTTCGCAGGGGATTTCTCTTCCAATTGTTCAATACTAGGATAGCGAGCAAAAACTGACTTAAGGCTCGAGCTAGGTTGATAATGGCTAGACGATGCAGGCGTGCTTTGCAAACCGCTCACACTGACGGATTTTCGAAGCGACGATAATGGTGGATATCGGGTCAGAAAATCGGACTCGGATGGTGGGGAGTCAAGAATGGAGTTGTCTGTGGGAGGAGCAGGATCTGCAGTCCTGTAACGAGCTGACAAGGGTGGAAACAGAAATTTCGGTTTGGAAGGGAGACTGAGCTGAGGGGGCTGTTGGATGTTGGTCGAACGTTCAGATAAAGGCAGGCTTGATGTCTGAACCTCTGAAGATGAGCGCTGAATGCTGAGGCCATTAGGCACCACATGCTCCTTCACCATCTGAAGAGGTTCTGAGGGTGTTGGCTCGACGAAGCTGACTTTTCTTTCAGGCGTCTCAGCACGAGGCTCCCGCTTGTCTTCCTCCCCGGTTTCTTCGGTGGCACTGAAGAGGCAGGAGGGTTGCTGGGGGTTTGAGTCAGTGTTGGCTCCAATAGGAACGTCGACCCCATTGCTTCTGTTCTTTTGTAATTCCTCGTCCACAAGTGTGGCCAAAAGATCAAGGCCGAATTCCCCGGCCTCTTTCAGAATTTTCTTGAACCCGGACAAAACATTCTCTACAGGGGTCGTGTCGGCCTCTGCAGTTGTTTCTGCAAGCTTTCGTAGTCCGTCTGCTGTGGACTCGAGAAAGTCGGCTAGAGGGCCCAGGTGAGATTCAAGACGGGTGAAGGCACTGACAGGGGCCTTATCCTTCTGCATCGGTGTATCCCCTTCACCAGAGATAACCGGGTGTGCTGCTGAATGGCGATGACTTGCCCCCTCATTGACCGTGGCAGTGTCCGTGGGCTGCGCTGATTGAGGTGGTCCAGGAGAACTTTTGTTAACCCTTTCCGGGTCGAACATGTTTTCATAATGAAGAGGGAACATGGAGTTGGACTCTGGTGAAGATGCTCTATGGAGAAGGGAAACTCTTGTACTTGAATGTGATGACGACGATGACGCTCGAGGTCGCAGTTTCCGACTGGTATGTGCTTCATGTTCTCTCCACACTGCCACACTCCCAGTCGTATGCTGGATGTCAAAGATATGCACGAGCGTGTTTTCCTTGGCTTCTCTTGCAGCTTTCGCAGGGGCCTTGCCTAGAATGAGGGAGGGGGTAGGAGAGACCGAAGGAGGTATCGGCTCTTCTAGGCGTTGTTGCAGCTCAAAGGAACTTCCGACAGTGATGAGCTCACCATCGTCGAGGTCGATGTAGGACAGGACGGCATCAGGTTCACTATGAATAGTGCTGTCGTACTGGGAAGCGGTAATCTGAACGATACCTGGTGGTGATTTGGGGCCGTTGAGGTCGCGGATGCCAAAGGCCGGGAGATCGAGATGAGCCATGACGAAGCGAGAAGGCTAAGTTGGGTGGCTATCTCTGAAATAGTAGAAAGGACATAGGACGATGGGATACTTGGTAGGTTAGTGAGAGAGCAGAATAGAGGGGACAGAGAAGTGAGCGTGAAGAACAAGGCTGATGGTCTGAGGTCCAGGCAGCGACCAAAACCAAGTTGCACGGACAAGAGAGAGAGTTGATACCCCGCACTGGACTTGCATATTTAAGTACGGGTAGCGCTAACTCGGTCACGCGGATCCGCCAATGACGATTGTTCCTTCCACCATTCGGACTTGGTCTGATTGGGTACCAGCCATGACCCGCATGCATAAGAAGGAGCCTTCCATCTCGACCAACGGGACAATCAGATTGGCTTCAGCCTACAGAGGTTCCTTCAGACGTTTGTTTGGGAGTGTCACAAGGGAACAACATGCATGGAGGGGCAGAAATTATATTTCTCAAGTTGTGGTCATCATTGCCATGCCACTGTCTGTATATTGCCCCTCATTCGGTACCACGGCATAAGCATGCCTCACTCTGTTTGCGCCCTTGTAGCACAGCTCCCATCGCGCTGTTGTTACATATAATCTGATTGTGATCCATGTACATGATCATCAACCTAGTACAAAGATCCCAGCCATCATATCCGCTGCGACGATACAAAGAGGCTTCGGATGCTCGAGGCTTCTGCATATTCTGGTTTGGGGTTGATGTCGACCTCGTTCAACGTTTGAGAACGCATCATGCCATCTCGTAACCCTATCTTTGTAGGAGTTAAGCTCTATCCCTGAAACTTTTGCGGACCATTGATATTGTCAGAGAGAGACTGGATATCCAATGTCTGAGGGATCCCTCGGCCGAGCTGAGCCTTAATCTCGTGGCAAAGGGGACCCAACATGAGTGCGAGCTGTGGTGTGTCAAGGTCTGTAATGGCGCGGTTTTAGTCGTCTCCATAGGTAGAGTTTTAACGACCGCTGTGGTTCTGCCATTCCATGAGAAGGACGGCTCATGAATATGAGTCCGCGCCTCTGGAGTACGAGATCTGTCCGTATTATTCGGATCTCGGCTGTTTCGCACGATCCAAATGGGTGCTTTTCTTCACACTTGACCTTTCAGTCGGCGTAAGAGTCGTGTCAAAAGTCCCTCACTGCTTGTTCCTCTCCGCCGCCTCTTGCACCTTCAGCCTCTCGACCAATTTCTGCCTCATGAAATCCGTCAGGCCCAGAATCCCATCATTCGTGCATATCCGATACGTTCCACTGGGCTGATACCCTCCATGACCATCGACAAAATTTCCGTGTCCATCGACTTCCACACTGCCAAAGATGTCTTCTGGTTCCGCGATGCGTCCAAAATCCGGGATGCGTCGCTGGTCGGAGACGTGCAACCAGCCTCCCCGACCTGCGCTGCCGTGGCCGCCCTGGTCGCTGGCACCTGAAGAACCCGTCTGTTGGCGACGAGCCGTGTGCAAGAATGAGGATCCGGATGAAGATATCATCACCGCAGCTTGGGACTGGACCTCCGGGTCGGAAGCGGCATTCTCGCTAATCACCGAGTGTAGGATAGGGAGAAATTTGGGGTTCTCGGTGAAGGATCGCGGCGTAGGTGGGAGTTGGGAGGTAGTGCCAATGGCTAGTGACCGAGTCGGAGGGTCTGTGGGGAGGAGAGACAGGACATGGGCGATAGGGTTTTGAGGATCTTTAAAAACATACTGCGCAATAACTCGAGTTAGCTTCCGTAGCGGGTGAGCTGTACGGGTTTACGTAGACCTTACTATATGAGGGTTATTGGACAACGTCGAGACAGTCCGCAGCTGAACAAATAGTCGCGGTCCTCGCCACAGCGTCCGCGTTCCTGTTGCCAGATTCATGGTGGAGTGTGGTTACTTTCCAGGCAACCCCAGGACATACGAAGTGGTGCTGATGTTGGGTACATGATGGTCTACAAAAATTATTTGGCGGAGGAGCTTGGACGCGGGCTTCAATGACGTCGGGAAGCCGACACATGTACTTTACCCAGTAGTTTTAGGGCAAAGTCCAGCCTCACGCTTCGGCATCACAGCCGTGCTTCGACAGTAATTATCAGGACGCTTTCTCCTTCCACGTACATAAATTGATTGAGACACCAGAATAAGATGCATTTCATTAAAGATATCCAATAATGATCTCCTTCCTGGAACATTTTGCACCCGTCATTTTAAGATCCGATTCGATAGTTGCAGCTTTTCACCATCTCCTTCGATTTCCCCCCTATTTTTTGGTGGGCATTCCGATCTTTGCAATTTCTTTCCCGTCGACCCAGGTATCGACTTTATTCGGGTAGAAACACAGCATGCCGAGGATGCCGGCACTCTCCTGGGTCGGGTTCTTGTACCACCACGCCACGTCCTTGATTTCCTTGCCGTTGATCACGGCGTTGTAGTAGCTGGCTTCGCCTTTGTATGGACATCCCGTGTGCGTGTCGCTCGGCGTGAGATGCTCCCATTTGATCGCCGTGCGAGGCAGGTACCAGCGGGCGGGGAAGTTGGTCTCCCAGAGGGACATGACGCCGCCTTCGGAGCCCGTGTCGGCGAGACACACTCCGTCGATTTCGACGCGCACGTGTCGCCCCGAGGGGAGGATGTCGACTCTGTGATACGGGTCTTTGGGGTGATAGACTACCTGGACTTGCTCCTCGTACCACGCATCGAGGGCCTTGAAGTCGATCTTCACGTAGCCCACCAGCTCGGAGTTGAACGAGTCGGGAACAACGAGCGACGGCACGGATTTGGTGCCCACGCTCAACGTCGAGGTCGACGAGTCTATGCCAGAAATCGGTTTGTCCTCTGTGAACTTGACGCTGTCGAGGAAGTCGGACTTGGGGATCCAGTACATGGGATAAAACCCGTTCTCCCACACTAATTTGGCTGCAGTGGTGTCGAAGATGTATTTGCCATTGAGGACTCCTCTGACGCGCTTCTCAGTGCCCACAATCTTCGGTCGGGATTCTGGGTTGGCACTGAAGAGTTTGGAGCCAAGTGCTGCGAGACTGCGAATGTCTTAGAGATTGCATGATCAACGGGGAAGTGTGCTCTACTTACTCGGACATTGTTCTGGTTGAATTGGCAAGTGATCCAGGCGCAAGATGATTGCGGGTCAATTGCATACGTGCAATAGATCGGAACGCCAGTTCGGCTGCTGTCGAGACACTTTGAGATTTGGATTTCGGGAGAAGAAGGTGGCAGTGAGAAGATCGTCCTAGATATACATATACTCGTCGTAGTTGACGTCGACGGTGTCCAGAGCAGAAACCTGTAACGTCAATTTTTACTTGCCTGATATCGTAGCAGGTCTAAAGAGGCAAGAAATTGGTGGATTTGATTATACGCGCCATCGACTATGGCCTTGAGACTTGATCACTAATGGTCA
This sequence comes from Fonsecaea pedrosoi CBS 271.37, assembly GCF_000835455.1. Classification (NCBI taxonomy): domain Eukaryota; kingdom Fungi; phylum Ascomycota; class Eurotiomycetes; order Chaetothyriales; family Herpotrichiellaceae; genus Fonsecaea; species Fonsecaea pedrosoi. Next base: position 1,946,254 of record NW_013550608.1, on the reverse strand, counting down.
GGGAGAGCCCTGGTGGCCCTTAAAAGTGTGCTGACATACTCGTGCTCGGAACCAGGAACTGCATATAGGAATGTCATTAATCTGCGGGGCTTGTCGGCTTGCACTAACCTCCTTGCCCCCGCAGTGCAGACAAACACATGGGACAAGTACTTGGTGCTATTATCTATGACTGGTGCATACTCGTAAAGGCTTGCCAGGGTCCTCTACACTTGAAAATCCCGCGGCTTGACCCTGGCGAGTTAGTGGAAAAGAAGATGATGGCATCAAAGCCTCCTTAAGATTCTCTGAACCTTCCTATTCGGGCGAATGGCATCCCTACTACCACGACAGAGGCTCGCTTCTGATCTCTTCAACTGGGATCTATGGGCTTTTGCGTTGACGGGATGCTGTTTCTTGTCGTGCTGAGCTGCGTCTCGGCCAGCAGTCGTCCGAATATGCCTATATTCCCGATGTAGATGTGAAACGGGAGTATCTAGCTGTCGGCTTCGATGTACACTCAACTTTCGCCCGGTGCATTTGATCACAAGGCTGCACCCCTGTCCGGGGAATGTCACACATTGCCCTGCTGATCTATCGCTGGTAGAACAAGGCATTTCCCAGCGGCCATAGCGACGGATCCTCTCCTTTGTCTGTATATTAGCTCCGCGGCCTTGACTGCACGGACGAGATGACAAGGTGAATACTGAGCATCCTTCGCCTTAGCAAAATGTCATCAATCGCAGGAGCTGCCACTCAAGATAGCATCAATTTGTGGCGAGAGGAAGTCGTTTCTGCTCAATGCACATAAGCTGAGATATTGGAGTTGCGGACCTGGCCCGGCAGCGTCAGAAGTTATCACCTGCGTGCGATATTCTGTTCGAGAAGCCATTCAACTAGCAAGCCAATATCTTCCGTCGTCTCCAAAATTCGTACAATTTTGGACCGAATGCGTTCACTCTCGGTGCCTTCTGCGTGGATTCCGCGCAAGTCTCGGACCTCGATTGCTCCACCCGGGCAGATGTTGAGGGACAAGAATACAAATGGGTGCTTTTGCTCTCTCCTATTCGACTTGCGCAAGGGAATGTATACATCAAGCTTTGCTTTTGAGATATCGGAAAGCACATCCATGTTCACGTCGATCGGCAACGGCAGATCGGGATCCAGCTCACCATGCGAATTAGCGAGGTTGTCGAAGTCATCGAGGTCAGAGCCCGAAGACTTCTTGTTTGTTCGTCTCAAGGGGCGGCGAGTGGTTTCTGAACTCCAGTTGCCCTTGGAAGGGGCCTTGCTTGATGCGCCCATCTGTTGATTGTCGCCCTGGTACTCTACCAAACTGCGCAAAATACCCCAAACGACGGCATACTGTCGAATAATAGGCACCACGGCCGCAAATTGTTTCGGATGGGTGAATATCAGTTGTTTCAAAGGATGACACCACAGGGGCGGGGCATGCTGGGAGGATTTCAGGGCGTACGAGTGCCGTCGCAGCCGGCCAGAGCCTTTGTCATCTTCAATGGGCAAGACTCTAATCCATCTTTCTTGTGAAGGGTTTCTGTTGCCTTCAGCGCCGGCACCGACGAAGGTCTTATGCAGCACCGCTTGATATGTTGAAGTCAGCTCTTGCTTGATCTCCACCATAGCAATCTCCACGCTCAGATTGCCCGCTACGTTGAGGGGAAGGTAAACTTCGGGTTCAAGGGTACATTGAAAATGCATATTCAAAACGCGCGACACCATGTCAGTCGGCTTCTCTGTGGCTGCATTATCTGCCTCTGCCTTGGCTAACGGATCTGGGCCTGACGAATCTTGTGCAGGGTCTCGCCAGTCCGGCTTCCATGTCTCGTTTTCGACATCGAGTATTGGCTCGTGGCCCTCGACGAGAACTCGGTCAGAGACCCATTGCTTCGTGACGGCAGTCATTGGCAAACCAGACTCGCAAGACACCCGTGCGGTGTAGAGATGATGGGTATTGTCAATCTCAGCATTGGCGGCAACCTCAGGCTTTTGGCTTGGTTCCTCGGGGGTGGCCCAGTAGTCCACTGCCAGTCCCAACCAGGGTTTTCGATCCATGACTGGTCTACCAACCGCGCCCTGTTTCAGATGTTGCCTAGGAGTCCGTCCTTTGAATTTTTCTCTTTCAGCATCCCAGATCATTCGGAATGAATTATAGAGATCGGTCACAGCGTTGAAGCAGGGGGCCCCGCTCTCGATTCTATCGAGTTGGCTGAGGTATTGTAGATTGGATGCAAAGGCATCCAATGATCTCCATCGCGGTATTTGGCCGACAGCGTCCAGACTTTGCAGATTACCCTTAATAATCTGGGTGCCTTGTTCTTGGAATTGAGGCTCCTCGTTTTCGGAGGCGCTGTCTGACATGTTGAGCTTGAGACTCACGTCCCTGACGTCGTCTTTGCCGCCAGCTTCGAAGTTGATCTCAAGGTCAACACAATTTCCCGCAATTGTGAGATTGTCGTCGTCCCATAGAGTGGTGAACCCTTGCAACTGTCCTATTCTCTCCACCCCTCCACGAGTGATTCCGTGTCCGGCAGCCCGACTCTTGAGTGAATTCAGAACCAGTTCCGCTCTAGCAAGTCGTTCGAGCAACGGGTTGACAGGAGGGGCAGATCTGACGGGTCCGCCCGACAGACTTGAGGTGATACCCAAGCCATCCGCTCCACTTCCCAAAGGTGTAAGTCCTGTAGTCCCCAGGGCGTTGATCAGAGCGGCGGCAGGCGAATTGAGAGCTAGCAGGTCATCATGAACGGCTGTTGCGGCCAGAGGTGTAGAAGAGGGTTGTGAGGAAACACTGATATGGTGTCCGTGCGCTGAGGCTGGAGTCTTGACCGCGGGAGACTTGTAAGCGAGAGGACGATTCGAGTTGCCCGAGGTACCAGGTCGAGGCGAAGCCATGAGCCTGTTCGGAGGGGAGAGCTGCGGTTTCGGCGTGGAGATGTTCTGGGATTTCGTTGGTGTCGCCATGGTTTGTCGGAGACTGACTTCTCATAGTCTCATTTGCCTAGCAGAGCGCGCGCAACAACAGACAACACGGTCTGGGGATGTCTCAGACGCGTGTCGCACCACTTCACTGGCAATTGGAATAGGCTGGGTTCACATCAAGCTCAGCAGACAACCTGCTGTCGTCTTCCCTCCAAGTCGCCGGTGGGCGAGCATCTCATGGGTGTGATTGAGCCTGAGATGGGCTTCATCATGTCCGCAGTTTATCCTGGATGCGGGTTGAGGTCACAAGTTCTATTAAGGCAACTCTTCCGACAGTGTACATCATGTTCGGCAAAAATAAGTGGCACAGTCTGACGAGGAATAGCATCGAGGAGCGGTGCTATCGACTCAAGGGTAACCTCCTCGGGCATAATGACATCCCTATCCTCGTCGATGATATTAGCTATCTTTCCACTGGCGGGCGCCTCATCGCTATTTATAGTGACTCCCTAAATTTTGAGGAGCTTGTACTTGTATGCTCTCTATCAGCCTGTCCCATTTCTTTTTCCTCCTGAAGAGGCTCGAGCCTTGTCCGCTCAGCCACTGTAGAAACCACCCACATTCAAAAGGCGACCCAACAACGCCGGCAGATACACCCCTATGGCTTTCGCGATCGCTACCGCGGTCGACCTCTTTCCGAGAATACTGTTGATTTTAGTGTCAAGCCAGAAATCAAGTAGAGATAGACCTTGTTGTCGATTTCCTTGGGTATACGTGCAGCGATATATTTAGTTGTGGAAACTCAGGAGTAGAGAAAGAGAGAAAACACTGAAAGATATATATCGAACATGAGGAATAGCCCTTCGCAATCGACCATAGGATATGGAATACAGGGCTTCCCGTCCGTTCAGCCGTACTTAAGCCATATGCCGGTTAGCGAGTACCACCGTGGGTGACCAGGTGGGAATCCTAACTGTCGATTGTTTTTGCTTCTCGCATGGCCTCTGCGTTCATAGGTAGGGAACACTTATAATGACAAAGATAGAGTGAAGGGGGAGCGTTGAATGAGACGGTGGATATGTAAATTCTTTGAGTTGAGCAAAATGAGACGATATCTCGTCGTTACACCACATCACAATTACTAGTTCAAGCCATTTCATAACCAGATCCAGTCCCCTCGACAACTGGGATCTTTATGCACCATTCGTGGCGCCATTAGGGATGCTGTCATGCGAACCCTGGGTTGGTGCTCCATTGGTATTGTTGCTGAATGTCGTAGCCTTGACACCGTTGGCCTGTCTGATAGCAGGATCCGAGCTCATGCCATTATGAGAACCATTGAACTTCATGTTCTTGATCCCGTCATAACCCTTAATGCCTGTTGATTTCTCCAGGCGCTGAGCGAGGTCCTCACTGACTTCACGGAATATGGCAATTTGCCTCTTCAGAATCTCTTTGTCCGAACAAACTTCCATCTTACCAGTAACGTTGCTGATGAAACGTTGGCGGGCAGGCTCGTCGAAAACTTTCTCCCATAAGGCTCGTGGGCCATTGAAGTCTTCAGGTCGAATCTGCGACAGGAATGTGATAGCATGGCCTTGGAAATGTCCATGAGTTTTGTCATAATCAACGGATCTTTCACGGAATTGAATAGGGTCGATGGAAGAGAGATAGTTTGCCCGGCCACCTTGGTTATAGAATGCCATGGGACCATCGCGTTGGAAGTTTCCGTATTTGTAGGCCGTGCGGGCAGCGTTGACGGGAAGTTGTTGGTAGTTTGCACCAACACGGTGGCGGTGGGTATCTGGGTAAGAGAAGAGGCGGGATTGCAGCACTGGATCGGCCGAAGGTTCGATACCAGGAGGCATGTGGGAAGGACTGAACGTCACTTGCTCGACTTCGGCAAAATAATTAACGGCATTCTCGTTCAATGTAAATTCACCGACTTTGCGCAGAGGGAATTGTTTCTGAGGCCATACGTGGGTCAAATCAAAGACGTTGATGCCTTGCTTAGCCCAAATTTCTTCGGCCTGTTTGGGAGTCATGGTCTGAATTTCCACTGACCACCTGGGATAGTCGCCGCGCTGGATGGCTTCGTAGAGATCCTTCTGGGCATGGTCTGGAGATTTGGTGGCAGACTCTTCTTGTGTCAGGAATTTGGTTCCCTGCATGGACTTCATGTGAATCTGGCAATAGATCCAATCACCATTCTTTTTGACCAGCTTCAGAGAGTGGCCGGAGTAACCATGCATGAATCGAAACCCATCGGGAATGCCTCGATCCGAGAAAAGAATCATAACCTGGTGAATCGCCTCAGGATTGTTTGACAGATAATCCCAGAACATAGTCGAGTCGTCAGCGTGCGTCAAGTGTGTAGAAGGGTGTCGCTTCTGCGTGTGGATGAAATGGGGGAATTTGGCGGGATCTCTAAGGAAAAACACCGGGGTATTATTGGCGACTAAGTCCCAGTTACCCTCTTCGGTCCTGAACTTGACAGAGAAGCCTCGAGGGTCTCGAGCGCAATCGTGGGAACCGGCTTCGCCACCGACGGTGGAAAAGCGAACTGTGACGGGACATCTCTTGCCTTTGGTACTCCAGATGTCGAGGCAAGTCAAGTCATCGGCCGGGTTGGTACACTCAAAGAAACCGTGGGCACCGCTTCCCTTTGCATGAACAACGCGTTCTGGGATTCGCTCTCGATCGAAATGGGAAAGAAGATCGATCAAATGGAAGTCTTGGAGGAGGAGTGGTCCACTCTCCCCTGCGCGTTGAGCTTCGTAGGGATGAGCCATAGGGACACCGTTGCTATGGGATTGTTAGTGGACTGATCGAATGGCTACAGCAAGGAGAGGTTATGTGCACTGACCTGGCGGCGTAGATGGTTTGCTTGGAGTCCATCTGGCGGTCTTTCTCGTAGGAGTTGAACTGATTGGCGACATGCGCCGCGAAAGACGTATCATTTGTTGCCATGGTGAATGACCTGATAGTATCGACAGGAGCTTGAACAATCCTCTGAACTGCTTCCATTAAAGGAATACAAGATCATGCGAGGAGTCCTTTGTTATATAATTGCAGTGACATAGTTAGAGGGGAAGGCGGTTAGTAGGTCATCGAAAGATCGGCCCTGAATGGAGTGTATCGGAATAGCTTTGATAGGACAGAGGGCAACAATTGTGGGCGCACGGTGGAGGTCATGGATACCGAAGAAGTGCCTTGAACGAATGAAGCGATCAAAGGGTGCGAGGGTGCAAGGTTCACGAGGGTTGCGAGGGTGCGCATTCGTGTGTCGTGGTGCTCAGTGATGACGTCTACGAAAGCGAAAAACTTGCCTGCGTTGATATGAAATTATCCTCTCTCTCCCTTTGTTGCCTCCCTGCTCCATCACGCGTGCTCCTTCTCCTGCTGATCTATTCAGATCTGCCTTTTGCGCAGAAGATCCTCTCAAGGTCCAGTCGAGATAGAGGATCGAGACCGCCGCTACGCCCGAGAATTGTCAGTTGTCGTTCCACCTTTGGCCAAGCACTCCCCCAAACCTGCATGCTTGAACATCCCCGCAAAACCAAGCAATAGTCATCTCTCCCGCCGATATCCGAGACCCCAATGGCCAGTCACAGTGACTGTTTAATCTACTGTTCTCGACTCCGAAAAACCTTCTCGCTCATTGGCGGAATGGCCACGGTCGTTGATGCAGGATGAAAAATATGGATAACTCAGTGGTGACAAATGTGGTAGCTCGCAACGACGCTTGACTTCAAGAGGCTGCTACGCGCGAGCCACGTATTTCTATTTGTCTTGAGATTTGATTTGATTCTCGCTCACGCGTTTCTGGAAATCGACACCTTCCCAAAATTCTATACCTGATCCTGAGTAATCAACCACATCCTGCTGGCTACAGATGAAGAGTGGAATGATATCTGTCGTCTGGCTTATGCAGAGGCTAGTGGTCCGCTGTCTCTCTGGGATACTCGGGATCCTGTTGATGTAGCAGGTGCAGAACACTCGATCTATTTAAGTGCTGACTGGAGTCAGGGTTTCGGGGTGGAATACAGAGGCGCTAATGATATTCAGTCCTGATGTCGTTGATGGCGAAGAGAAGGGATTTATGCTGTGGTCCGATGACACCCTCAGGTGGGAGCAACGGAGGTGCAATCTCCCTCTCAATGATTGAAGTTTCAGTACCCTGGGTGAGATTTGCAATGATGATATAGTTTCGTTGAGATCAGTGAACCACAGCAAAGGGCCACAAATATTATCATGTAGCTGCTTGGGACTGAGACAAATAAGAGAAAGAAACGGACAAAACATTTTGTTAGAGGGGAAGAGATACCTACTTTCAAGATACATGAGACGATCACAAGGAGACTTATCACAGCCTCGGCGGGCTCACTGCACTTACCACCAGTACACAAACCACCAATGCCAAAATATCTGATATTGGATGTCACCGAGGAACAGCTCGACAGATTGTAGTCGATAAGGATTCCTTTTCTATCCTGTCGGGAAAATTAACAAAACCTCATTACATCGGTCAGTTTTCAGAAAAAAACACACAGCATCATGGTCGGTAAGATCGCTATTTCCTGTCAAACATGGGAAACCTGTAAAACTCGTTTTTGTCAGGAGAATCTGCAGAAAACAGACTTCGAGTTGTGGTTGACAAGACAGGCCTTTTCCCGCCACACCGGGAAACCTGTAAAACTCGTTTCGCCAGGAGATTTCCCAGAAAATGAGCGAACTCATTTTGTATTTCAGCCATAGTCTTCTATGTGACTACGTCTCTTCAGCGTTGTGCCGTCAATACAGCCATGACGAGTCAAGCATTGAGGGTAAAATGTCTGCCGAGTATCCTCTGTCCCCGGCATCCTTCTGGAGATCCTTCTGAGAAAAGCCTTTTGACCTTGAATTATTAGATTGGGGGACGCATGGTCCGAGGCTTTGGGAGAGAAAAAAATTGGCACAGTTTGACAAGAAGTAGCTGCCCCCCAGAACTGAGGTAGTCGCTTGATAGCGAATGAGGCCCGTGCTAGATCAAATATAGTTAACATTGTCAATGAGAATAGGGGGTGCCACCAGTGCTATTACGCCTAATGATAATCATCTTCAAGTTGATAGTGAATCGCTCCTCATTGCTATTTCTTGTCAGACTACAATGTGCCACCTATTTTTGACATCGGCTCAGTCTGAGGCAGGCCACATGGTTCTCAAAGTGCAGGCCATTTTCCAGTGCCAGCTTCAGAGAGCCCAGCGTCAGCTTTCCCCAGAGACGAGCATGTCGTTATTCATTGATCAATTCCCTCTTGCGCAACGGAAACATGTTCACATCTAATTCCGAAAGTGTCGCAAAACATTTTCCGATGCCACCCCTTTCCGTCTCCGACGACGCGACCACGAGGCTAAAGGGACATCGATGAGCCTTTCTGTGACGGAAACGAAGAGGCCAGGGTCTTCTGGACGGGATTGCTGAGCATCGGACGCGAGGGCGAACAGTGAGACAGATGTTCAAGAGGGAAAACAAGGCTCGGATCCGAGCGACACTGGCAGACTGGCCACCGGAGGAAACTGGATGAACTGGATGAAGATGCAAGAGGTGGCACGGTCAAACACGGCGTTTCGACATCGGCCTCTCTCCCACAATCCCAAGCTTTTCCGTCCTCCCATTTCCCCCACCATTCTCGCCGTGTCGGCACTTGGCCAAACCTTCGTGGGGGAATTTTCCTGAGGGGCAGGCGAAATCTCCCCGACAAACGGACCGACTCCCACTCAACTATGACATTTGTTTGGATTGAGGAGGGGACGCACCGCCTTCAAACACCGTGGGGCCTTTGGGATGACCGTGTGGTGTTGGTTTGTGAGCAGAGGTTGCAGGTTGCGCAATTGAATTGCCTTTCTCTCTACTTCCTCTGGCTTTTTTTTGTTGTTTCTCTCGCCTTGGTTGTTCTGGTCTTCCCTTAGGAATTATACACCATTTCTGCTCCAACATCCCCGTTTGTTCGACCCTTTCGTGTTTCTCGTTTCTGCATTTAGAGAAAAAAACCCCCCTAAAAAAGAAGTCAGTACCAAAACAAACAAACATGGGCAAAGCAACACACATCATCCGCTTCGTTGCGAGCGAGGACAACCGCATCCACCTGGGCCAGTTGGTTGATACCTCTCGAGACATTGGCGTGGACAGCGTCGAAGGCAAGGAGATCAAGGCCTATCTGATCAACGGCACCATCTTCGCGCCCGAGGTCACGGAACATATTTACACGGTCAAGCAGCTGCTGAGCCCCGTGTCGCCCGAGGACTGCAACTACATCCGGTGTCTGGGCTTGAACTACATGGATCACGCAAATGTCGGTTCCCTTCCCTCTTGTTCTCAATGTGTCAGCGTGTGGCAGGCATGAGACATCTTAGTCCTCTCTTGCACTTCAGCCCTGGACAACTTTTTAAAGAGAGATGTACTGACAAGTGGAATGTTGGGGGGAATGTACAGGAAGCAAACATGGCGCTCCCCAAGGCTCCCATCCTCTTCACCAAGCCGCGCACCGCGCTGGCCGACCCCTACCCGGCCGTGATTCCCATCCCTAAAGCCGCGCAGGATGGCACCTCGGACTACGAGGCCGAGCTGTGCGTGGTGATTGGTAAGACTGGGCGAGACATCCCCGAGGACAAGGCCCTCGACTACGTCCTGGGATATACCTGCAGCAATGACGTCTCGGCGCGGACCATGCAGATGTTGACCACGCAATGGTCCTTCTCCAAGGGGTTGGATGGAAGCTGTCCGCTGGGACCCGTGCTGGTGACCAAGGACGCGATCGCCGATCCGCAGAGCCTGAAGATCAAAGCGATATACAACGGACAGGTCGTGCAGGACGGGAACACAAAGTATGTTTCAAGAACCCCCTTTTCCCTCGAGGCGTCTTATTTTTTTGTTTTTTTTTACGCTATGATATTGTATTATTTCGTCCTGGACTCTTGCTGACATGTCCCCCCCGCGCGGCGAACCTCACAGAGACATGATCTTCCCCATCGCCAAGCAGATCAGCTACCTCTCGCAAGGCACGACGCTGGAAGCCGGCACCATCTTCCTGACCGGCACGCCCGCGGGCATTGGCTACTTCCGCAACCCGCGCGTGGTCCTCGAGCACGGCGGCGACATCCGCGTCGAGATCGAGAAGATTGGCACCCTGGTCAACAAGGTGCGGTATGAGGAGTGGTGAGGGCGGGTGGGGAGTCGCTGCGCCCGCTGGCCTGGGCCAGGGGTGCATGTGTAAGACTCGTTGAAGTATAAAGTATACTCTTACTATAAGGGCGTGTCAGTTGGTCCTGCGTCGACGCTTGCACATCTAACTCATCAATCTATCCCTACCCATATATTCATATCTATATGCACGGGGTCGAGATGAGGGTTTGAAGCAAAGAGACCGGACAGACGAGATTAGACATATACACACATATACTATTGTATGTATATACAGGTCCTGACTGACTGACTGACTGATTTTCCCTGATTTGTCCTGTCCTATCCCGTTCAAACTGTGCAAATGGTCGGTGCATGACTGTAGTCTACTCGACGAGCCGGTAGCCATGAGAATAAAAAAAAACCCAGATAAAGGGTAGTTATATGCTATATCCCCGTGCGGTACAGAGATACTGTATATGTATGCATGTGACTGTTCTTCAAAGAATGAGGGACGTGTAAGATGCACCTTTTTCCGCCTGGCTTGGTCCTTTCCTACAGAGGTGCGGAATTGTCGGGCTTCGTATCTGTGTCCGTGTGTGGCCGTGTGTGGCCGTGTATGGCTACCTACTAGTCTTGAGTAGTACATATGGGTCCAGATCTAGGTCCAAGACCTAGATATAGATGCGGAGAGAGGACGAGAGAATACGAGAAATAGAGTACATAAAAGCACAGCATAATAGTCAGAATGGACATGTTGGGCTGGCTGGACAAGATATAGATATAGATAGATACGTGAATAGAATCCGCCGCCGCCGCCATCACCACTACCCGCCTAGGTGCATATATTATCAATGATGTTCATTGGCTCTTCCCTTTCGCCTTCCGTCCTATCGGTTTCCTCGGGGAAGTGCATGTCATAACATGTACATACAGCGACGACTCTTCTTCCTTCTCCTCATATTGGATATTTCACAAAGTTTCCTGTAATCATCACAGACACTCTTCCTCATATCTTTGTTTCTCGTTGCTTCTCGCTGTCGCTCTTTCTCGCCTGCACCGTTCACTCACTCGTCGAGATTCTCGACACGTTACCCACCCCTTGAAAGTGCCGTGTGCGCGCGTTTGTCACAACACAAAAGTCCATCATTCTGTCTTGGGCTTTTATTCCAGGAATGTCTGCGGCACCTCGGGTCCCCAAACGGCCAAGCCCTCGTGGGCCGCGGGCCCGTAGCCGACGGGGGTGTCCTCGTTGACGAGGTCGCCGTCGGCGTAGTGCTCAACCATGAAACCCGTGACGTCCCACCAGTAGTCGAAGATCTGGGAGCCAAGGATGTGGCGGCCGACGCCCCAAACGGGCTCGTACCCTTTCTCAGCGAGCCACTGGTGGCCCAGGGCCTGGGTGTCGAAGTCGTGCACCTCGAACGACGAGTGGTGCACGTGCTTCTCCTTGCCCGGGACGGTAGTGGTCATGAAGAAGGTGTGGTGGTCGACGCACTCTTGGCCGCGGTCGATCGAGGCGAACAGGGCCACTTCCTTGCGTGCCGGTTTGCCCGTGGCCGGGTCGATCGAGTCCAGCGGCACATACAGGATGTCGCTCGGGTAGATGTTGAAGTGCCGCGTGTACCAGTCCATCTGGACGGCAAAGTTGTCGACATTGATGCCGAAATGACCCAGCTGTGAGCAAGACAAAAGATGTCAGCTAAGGAGCTCGATGGATCGCGCAGAAAAATGTTCATGGGTGTGTAAAGGAACTTACCTTGTGGACGGCGGCCGGTCCAGGTTCAAATCTCTGGAAAGCCTTCGACCGGGGCTTATCCGTCTCGTCGTTCAGCACCAATTTCACGGGCTTGGCCCTCTCTTCCTTGACCTCTGCCTGTCCATAGACAAAGCTCACGGGGAACCCCTCGGGATCGGACAGTGTGACGATATATCCGCCTCCGGGGGCGTCAGTCATCTCCTCGATGCCGTTGGTGAGGACGGTGCTGCCGGGCACCTTCAACGCCTTTTCGAGTTCCTCCTTGGACTCGACCTCAAAGACACCGCCCAGGAATTTCTTGGGTCCCTGACGGGCGTAGTAGACGTATTGGTCCGGGCCGTAGCCGCGGAACCAGCGTTCGTTTTCGCCTTTCTTGACCACATGCATGCCAAAGTCTGGGAGCGAGACAGAGTCAGTAAGGTTTGACAAATACAGACATTAGAAGAAGGAGGACCACGTAGCCGTGGGTGCGCTCGAGTCATTCTCGTCATCTCTCAACTTGGGAGGGGAAGGACTGACCTCTCAAGAAAGTTGTGATCTTGTTCAGATCGGGATGCTGGTACCGCATGTGGCTCAGCTTGGTGATCCGGACCTGCTTGGAGAGGTCGATGCCGCGCTTCTTCTGCCATTCGCGTTTGCTCTCCGAGTCTGGCCCTATGGCATCGATATCCCGAAGAGAGGAACCACGATTGGGGCTCGGTCCACGGGAGATGGCGCCGTTGGTGGATGTTTGCTAGACGAAACAGGCAGGGGTTAGGATCTGATAAACCCGAGAGGGGACGATGATGATGGTGACGAGACTCTTGTTTTCTCCCTTACCTTGTCACCGTTCTTGAACGCATCCTCGGTGATGTTGTGCTTGAGTTCGTCGAGTTTGTTCATTGTGGCGGCCTGGGGAGCTTCTTTCTTGCCGGTGCCTCAAAAGGTGGGAGGGAGTACGGCGCAGGGCGGGGTCCTTCAGCGCGAACTAATCCGTGGTTCCACTGCTGTTTAGACGTCTCGCTGTGTAATTGTGCAAGTCGTCAACGAAGGACGGTGGACTGCCAAATCGACCTCGAGTGAGCTCAAAGTCAAGGCGTGAGGACTGGTTGGAGTCGAAGGGTCAGACGCTTGGAAGGTGTTATACAGGTATCACAAAGTAACGCACAGGGAGAAGAGGTGGTTTTGAGAAAAGGCTGATCGTTGAAACCTGTTATATTGCGCAGCGACTTAAAACGACGAACTTGGGGCCACGACGACAACAAAAACATGCCATCATCATAACCACAACCACCACCACTTATCACCACCATTATTATTTAACCACGCCCAAAAGAAAACTACCCCACAATGTCCGCGAAGATAGTCCGCCCGGTAAGAAGGAAAAACCCAACTAAGGGGGTATCGAGCCCACGCGGTCCATGGAGCAGAAAAAGTGCAACAAAACAGTCCTGATGAGCCCCATCATCCCCCCGGAGCCATCGAGCCACCGCGAGCCACCAAAGTTCATCCAAGCCACCAAAGCTGATCTCCAAGACCGCCCAATCAGGCATATTCAGAGCGAGCTGTGACTGCTGTCTGTGTGGCACATGGCTGTTCGACATGGGCAAAAACCAAGGGTCCCCCAATTCACCGTCCAAGACCGTCCCCGCATCGCCCGCTGTTCGATCAACTCTACTTCGTACCTAGTACATGAATCGAAACTCTCGAGTCCCCCACCCTCATGCTCTTGCTCCTGTCGGGATTTCCCCCAAGCGGTTCTCAGGCCTGGCAGGGCTGTTTAGCTAGCTAGCTGGACGAATGTTCGAACTACAAGAATATCAGAATCAGTCAGCATGCGCGGTCCTGATTCCGCGGGCCGACAAGAAAGATGCAGGTTGCTGAGCGGGAAGGGCCTTCGAAGTGTCTCGCTCGTCCGAACACAAAAAAAATGTGCCCCACGATCTGCCGAAATTGTAGCGACAACCATCAATGTGGGGTCAATTCTCCATGACATGGACAGCCCTGGGCGGGTGGGACATGCAGAGCAGACCTACAAGTATGAGGAGTAGGATGAGAAGGAGGAGGAGGAGGAGGATGGGAACGAGTAAGCCTCTCCCAGACATTCCGAGTCTGACATGACAGGCGTCCTTGCATAAGAGGGTAGGAAAGGCAATTACTACATGTATCTGGGCACCTCATGGCAGTTGGATAAAGATGTTGATCTGACCATCACCAACATGCTGCAGCCTTATACCACGCCACATGCCTCGCACCACACACCACCATTACCTTGTCTGGCATGACACTGACACACACGCCCTGCACAGGACACAGTGATTCGCATTTACTTTGGCATCAATTCAGTGGATCTTTTTTATTGTCATGCATACACATTACATATTATCATCATGTTCCCGATCCCGCATCTCCTGCGTCCACATCCCCACACCCATTTATTGCTGCTCAACGTGATGCTGACTCTGACCTACTCAGTAGCTCGTACTCTGTAGCGTCGTGAATGGGCCAACTGTTCCCAGGCTTGGGATCCGGCCCAACAAAAATTCTAGCATTCTGTATGCCGCAGATGGAGCGTATTGCGGGATCATGTGTCCAGACAACTCAACCGTCGCCAGTGTCAATCCTCGTTCGGTATGCCATTTGCCCATAAAACCCGATCCAGCAGTCGACCCCAGTTCAAAGTCGAATTCGGTGTAGTATGGGACATACATATCACCAAAACGTGAGGGAGGAGCCGAGAATCCCTGAGCACCATTCCACGTCATGTTCTGAATCGCAAGCAAAGTACCGTTGTACAGCAGGATCATATCGAGAATACCATGGCCAATGATGACCCTGTCCGCACTTTCAATAACCCCGGGCAGGACGCTCAGCGCCGACGGCAGCGAGTTATCCGTGTTGTTGACAAACACATCCACATTGGTGCACTCCATCCACTCTTGACGAGGAGCGTTGATGGCCTTCTGCACGTCACTGCGGTTGAAGTAGATCGAGGCTCCTTGAGGGACGTAGTCGAACGACCCGGGGAAACCAAGCACGTCCCACAGCAGTGGACATGTCGTCGCCACTTGGTAGATGTCGAAACACGGGTTGATGGCCGACGCTGCGAAGAAGACCGCGTCAAAGGTATCGCACGAGTCATCGCTGAGATCGGCGTTCGGTGGCGTGGGCAAGGGTCCCTTGGGAGGGAACACCAGATTCTCCTCCATGAAGGCGGTGTACCCGCAAGCGTCCGACATGTTGTGCAGTTGCTGGACAAAACTGGCATTAAGATCGAGGAGCGGTAGCCAATAGTCGACAAATGCTGTGACCGGAATATGTTCTTGCACCACGTCATAACTCAAGCTGGGGTCGTAGATCATGATCGAGCTGATGTTGTAGAATTCAGTGTCGTTCGCATTGAACATGGCGTCGGCAATATAAGGCACGTAGTACCCTGCGTAGGATTCGCCTGCGATGTAGACGGTGTAGCCCTGCATTGAGAAAAGCTCGACAAAGTTCTTGAAGAAGCCAAGGAACTGCGAAGCCACGTCTGCCTCTGACGTTGCTGTTGGGGTGCCCTGACTGAAGCCGGTGCCAACAGGTTCTATACCAAATTAGCTCACTGCCCCAATGTCGATCGCCGTTGTGAAAACTCACGCTCAACCCACACCACGTTTGTCAGATTTGTCCACGACCATTGGTTGCGCACTGGCTTGAATGTGCCATATTGCCAGAGGAACGGTCCGTTCTCTAGCGACATCTGTTAAGCGGAGCCCTTTCCCACCAGGGTCCCAATTCCACTGACCTTGCAGGAAGCCTTCCAAGGAGCTGCACCCAGGACCGCCATTCAACCAAATCAGGATCTCATTGGTCGCATTCGGGTTCGACGAAGGGAAAAACCAAAAGTACAGCTCCGAAGCATTCTTTTCGCTGGAGATAGGCAAGAGGCCAGCATAGGATTCGCCCACGTCAAAATCCACGTCAGGGATTCCGGTGCCATTGACCGCATACTCTGTGCCTGGTCAGCCATGATCCTACAAGCGCATGAATTGGGAAACGAACTTTTGGTGGCATTGTTCAAGAACTTGTGCGGCGCTGCTCGCTTCTCGAGTTCTGGCACAACAGGGTGCGCGTGAGGTGCTGGAGCTCGCTTGAGCTGTGGGAGCTTCTTGCCCACATGCTGGGCGCTTCTACGTGCCGAAGTGAGGGAAACGAGGCCCAAAGCCAGAGCAATGATGGAGAACTTCATGTTGCCTGGCAGACGAAGAGTTTGAAAGGCGCACCAAAACTTGCACGACAGCACCGGAAGGGGGGACCAAGGCAAATAAAGGAAAATCTCAAATAGCCCTCAGAGCTCCCCCCTCCATCCAAAGATGGGATGATTCCCGCCTCACAGTTGAGCCATGATGAAAGCTGTCCCCGGTGGTCCAGGGTACCTATCTCCACCTCGTGGTAGCATCCATGTCATCCGAGGCGATACAAAATGGTGATTGAACGATAACAAGATCCTGCAGCTCCCCGAGGAACCGGTCTACGGTCAAAGCTGTAGCAAGGTTGTGCCTTCGGAGAGGCGTGTGGGAAGCGACATTGTAACGCTGATTGAGAGGCGCCCCTGCAGAAGCAGCAGTTAAAGGCTCAGTCTATGACGTGGAAGGGAATAGAATCGGGGGAGGGCGGCGAGGAGGTAGGAATAGGCTGGACGGCTGGAGACGATCTTGGGGAAGGATTGGTCTATCGCCATTGATGATTCGTCCACAGGCTTGATCGTGTGCCTGCTAACGAGCTGATAACGTTGTCCTTGCTACCAGCATGTAACCTACCGAGTAAGGTCTTCTCCACCAGAGCTTTCGGCAAGGGCTCAGTTGGCCAACAATGTTCTGCCGTTGATTTGACCACGATCGACATTGAATCCATCAGACAAAGGTACCTCGTACACATCGACTAGTTAAATTGACAAGGCGAACGCGACGACATGAATCAATTCAATACACAAACCGAAGTAGCCAAAGGGATGGACGAGGTTCAATGGACAATTTGGTGGAGTGATACGCAATAATTTGGACGATGGCCAGTGAAGGTGCAAATCGGCAGAGGCCGAGCGCAGGCAGGCGACGACCTCTACTTTCTTAGCCCAACTAAATCCCTGACAAGGTAGTTAGTTGCCCCTAGTGGCAAATTCTTAGCTGGCCTTAGGCGGTGCTTATGACCACTTAACTAC
Organism: Fonsecaea pedrosoi CBS 271.37; assembly: GCF_000835455.1. Lineage (NCBI taxonomy): Eukaryota > Fungi > Ascomycota > Eurotiomycetes > Chaetothyriales > Herpotrichiellaceae > Fonsecaea > Fonsecaea pedrosoi. The sequence goes on along the minus strand of NW_013550608.1, from coordinate 1,929,238 downwards.
CTGGGCAGAGCTATTTAGAGGCCTGGGTTCAACCCCTCATCCCGCCACCCACTTGCTTCCAGGCTTCGAGAAAAGCTTGTTCCCCCAGTGTCACCTTCCCATCTCCCTCCAGGCAGTAACTTCATATGGCAGGTCAGTGGCACGATACGAGGATCCCATCCAACTGCCTTCCGAGTTGCTAAGATAGCAAATTCTCCGGAACTGCCGCTGCACTTTGGTTCTACTTGTACGAGTACGCTCACAACGACATCTTCCTACCTCTGACATGCTCGTACTCGACATGGGCAGCATTTATAAGTAAGCAAGGCTGGTGTTCTGAAAGGCATAGCAAGGCTCAAGCCCAAGTCCCCTCATTGGACCAGCTAGGCAAGATCAACCCCTGGTGGCTGTTCAAGGCTGGCTGTGTGGCTGGCTGACAAGCACACCATGATCACCACCAACGCAGGTACTCGGTACTTGTGGGTGAATATCTGCGTAGATACGAGGTACACAGCCTTGCCTGCCCTGGTCCAACATCGTCCCTCGTTTATCCTGGCAAGGCACATCCATCACCTCTCGGGTCACTTCCACCACTATACACCACCAGACCGGTGTCCTCGTCAACGTGTCTCCGAATAATCTGTCCTCGACCGAATTTGGCTCGGTGGAATCCCTGAAGAACCTCGACATCGTGCCCCATCTTCTTCAATGTCTTGACCACTGCCTCATCAATGCCTTCTTCTAGGTACACGGTTCCTGCGTGTGTATCACCTTCCTTGGGCACGCTCGCTTCAATGCATATTCGAGGGGCGTCCAGGGCTTGTTGCGGATTCATGCCAAAGATTTCCATATTGAGAAGCACTTGGAGGTGGCCTTGCGGCTGCATAAAGCCGCCCATCACGCCGTATACCGAGTGCAGTTCTCGTTCTTCCTCTTTTCCGTGGGTGATCATCCCTGGAATGATTGTGTGGTAAGGCCTCTTTCCGCCCTGGTAGATATTTGGATGCTCTGGTGGGCCAAGATCAAAGTTCGACCCTCGATTTTGGAGGGTAAACCCGCAGCCCTGGGGGATGATGGAAGATCCAAATCCTTCGTAATTGGAGTTGATGAAGCTCATGCCATTGCCTTCCTTGTCCGCTACGGCGAAATACACGGTGTCGCTATGATTCTGGGCTGGGCTGGGTCCGGGCTGTCCATTGCTGTAAATACCAGCCTTGTCTTTGTTGAACAGCTTGGCCCGTTCGGCTAGGTATGGTCGCGAGATCATGTCTGCTGGCTTTATCGGCATAAATTCTGGGTCCGTCACCCACCATCGAGCGTCAGCAAACGCTATTCGAAGTGCCTCAATCACGGCATGCAAGTGTGCAGCACTGTTGTGGTCCTCCTGCGCAAACGTGGGAATCTGTCTCGTCCCCTCGAGCTCTTCCAGGATGCCGAGCGCCATGAGAGCAACGATTCCCTGTCCGTTGGGCGGGTGCTCCCACAGTTCGACAAAATGGTCGTCGGGTGAACCATTCGTCACTCTTTGAGGTCCCATCTTCTTGACATTCTGGGCGTTGAATCTCAGCGAGATAGGTTCGGTCTCTTGGGGGCCCCGGTTCATGTGGTCCTCCAGGTCTGACAGTTCCATGTGTCCTCCTGAAGACTTCAAGACGTCAACAATGGCCTGAGCGATTCTCCCAGTATAAAACCCTTTCTTTCCTTCTGTCGCCAAGGCTCTGAACGTCTTTGCAAGGTTTGGATTCTTCATGATCTCGCCAGCCCGAGGAGCCCGAACGAAATCTTCCGAGTGCTTGTCTCTTTTGAGCATTTCGCGGTAGTTCGGGGACGCACGCCTAAGATCTTCTTCACCTTCGTGCCACTGCGCACCGTATCAGCGTTGAGCTTCAAAGGTATGATGGAGTTCAGACAATACTCACCCACATGGCAGACAGCTCGCTAACGGGAAAGCCATTTTCTCCCAGCTCGATTGCCGGAGTCAGGATCTGCTCTAAGCTCAATTTCCCGCTCCCGAACTTCTCAATTGCATCGACCCATCCTCCAGGCGCCCCAGGAACCGTGACGGACAGCGCACTGAGGACGGGAATCTTGCCATTCTGCGACGAGGACAAACCCAGCTCTTTCCTCACTTGTTCGAGGGTGGTATTTTTCGGGCTGCGCCCTGAGCCGTTGAGAGCATGAACCTTCTTTGTCTTTGCGTCGAAGAAAAGGCAGAACATGTCTCCTCCGATACCGGTCGAGGTGGGCTCCGTCATGTTGAGCGCAGCAGCTGGTGGACGGTTAGACGCAATTCGAGCAGGAGGAAGAAGATACTTGACAGACCGACTGCGACGGCTGCATCCTAATGGCGTCGTTAGTTTGTACTGTACCCATTGGCTTTTTCTCTGTGCGTGTGTCTACTTACAGCGGCATTCCCTCCCATCTTCAAAATTCTTTGCCCTGCCTCCGCCGCCAACGGCTGTGAGCATGCCACCATTCCCTGTGTGCTGTGGACCACGCTTCTTCTGCTCGGGAATTTCATAAACATTGCAGTATTGCCAGGGAAGATGGCTTGCGCCTTCATATCTTTGCTGGTTGAACCCATTGTGGTCAATCGTCTGGGGACGTAGGAGGGACAGAGCCTGCGAGGTGGTGCTGTTAGCTGAACAAGAGAGCCGCGAATTGCACGGCGGACGGTCCTGGAGATCAGCAATTTGGAACGGATCAGGATGAGAATGAGCAATGATAAGGAAACCAAGTATACTTGACCTCCTGCTGCTTGGAGTCAATGTTTCTTCCAGGTCATTTGGAGGGGCCTTCGTTTTGCCGGAACAGTAGTAAATAAAATCGCATCATGCCGCCTGCCCCTCCCATGACGTGGAGAAACGCGAAAACGGCCTGTGCTCCTGTGTCCAAACATGAGGGGCGAACAACACCGAAATAAGCAAACCTTACTTGCCGCGCACCCCTCTAAGCTTGGGCTCCTTTCGGCAGGTCGTTCTGGTGTCGCAGCCCATCAGGACTTCTCCGTCGATGGAGGCATCGGTCGCTCCCCGAAACGGCGACGACGACGGCGAAGTTGGCCGGCCGGGAATTCAGCGTCCATGGTTCAAAGAAGGAAAATTGCTCATTCATAGACTACCATCTCCGTACATTGGCTAATCCAAACACATTAGGCACTAGTTATACAAAGAATTGGCCGTGAGACCAATCCGCCGCCCGGCACATATGAGATACTCCTAAAACGAGTGCTCCGGACCCCACCATTTTCCTTCATCCCTGGTATCCTGCCATTTACTGTCGACGATGTATATTCCAATCACTCTCAGCTTCGAGGCCCCAAGCATGTCTCGGACGCCGGATATCAGGCACCGACCCTCTCTCCTCGCCAGATCTCCCTGACAGTCGTGTGCTCCACAAGTGTATTGATTGCTTTGCCCAAGATTCCGAACCTTGGAGTTGTGCGAGGCTCAGGATGGTAATGGCGATCCCTCCTTGAGCTTGCGTGTCTCGATGACTTTCCCCGGTCCTCTGTAACATCGTCCTTGTCATCTCGCTCTCGATCCGAAGCATCTTCGCGAGACCTGTGGTGTCTATGTTCGCGGTGCTCGTGATGACGACTCCTCGTTCTCTCTCGTGATCTGTCGCCTGAAATGTCGGTATCGTTCACCTTAATCATCAGCAGAGGTCTGGTATCGCTCTCGCCTGTGGCCATCCTCTTCAAAATGACAGGAATCGGTACCACCGGAGAACCACCACCAAAATGAGTTCCTGCGCTGCTGGGCCGCCTCGTTCTCCTAGGCTCACTGCTGCTTTCGGTGGCAGCATCTCGAGATGACTCTGGTGCTTTCTCCTTCTCCTTGCTCCTCCTCTTCATGGCGGCGTCTGTTCCTTCAGCCTCCGATCTTCGCCTTTCCTTTTCTTCGTGGCGTCTACGCCTTCTCTCTTCCTTGGCACCTTCTTCCTCGGCCTGGCGTCGACTTTGACCATCCCTTGTGACAGGCCGCTCACCTTCATGCCGAGCTCTCCTGGCTCTCCTCCTCTCTGCTCTTTCACGCTCCTCCTCAGGTGAACGGTCGTGTCGGCTATGCTCTTTATCTTTGGCTTGTCTTTTGATTTGCCTCGCGAATGCGTTGTCGAATAGTCCTGCTTCGCCTCTGGATCTCTCAAGCTTCCCTCTATGGCCATGCAATTGATCTTTCGAACTGTGTCCGCGTTTTTCATGAGACTTCCTTCGTCTTTCCTTTGAACTTTTAGACACTTCCGATGCCATAAGGCCACCCGCCGCACCAGCGACTGCGCCAATAGCAGCTGCTTCAAGCGGGGACATCGATCCCTCCACTCCTGGGATCTCTTTCTCTTCAGCAGCTGGTTCAACTTCTTCTTCGTGTCCAGCCTCCTCCGCTTCAGGCTCCTCGTCGACTGTGGCATCGTTATCGGCTGTTTCTTCTGGTGCAGCAATTGATGCCCCGGGCTCTCCAGAGGCTGCTTCGGTCACTGGTTCCTCAGCAACTTCTTCGACGGGTGCCTCTTCGGGAGCTTCTTCAGACGCCGGCTCGTCCCCGGTTTCATCTGTAGGTTCTTCAGGTGTAGGCTCTCCTGCCGTCCCCGCCGCGGTTGCCTCAACCACAGGGTCTTCGGGGGCTGCTTCATCAACTGGGTCATCAGCCTCTTCGGGTACCTCAGCAACCTCTTCTGGAGGCTCTTCGGGAGCATCCTCGAGAGTTTTAACGGTCTCCTCGGGTGCCTCAGGAACCTCTTCTAGAGGCTCTTCGGGGGCTCCTTCATCAGCTGGGTTATCAGCCTCTTCGGGAGCTTCCTCAGGAGCTTCAACAGTCTCTTCGGGTACCTCAGCAACCTCTTCTGGAGCCTCTTCTGGAGCCTCTTCGGGAGCTTCCTCGGGAGCTTTAACGGTCTCCTCGGGCGCCTCAGCAACCTCTTCTGGAGCCTCTCCAGGAGCTTCAGCAGTGTCTTTAGGAGCCTCTTCAGGAGCTTCAGCAGTCGCTTCTGGAGTCTCTTCAGAAGTCTTTTCCGTTGGAGCCTCTTCTGCAGCCTCTTCTGCAGCCTCTTCTGCAGCCTCTTCAGTAACCTCTTCAGCAGTCTCTTCAGGAGTATCAGCAGCCTCTTCAGGAGCCTCTTCAGCAACCTCTTCAGGGCCCTCAGCAGTCTCTTCAGGAGTATTTTCCGCTGGAGATTCGTCTGCTGCAGCCTCTTCTGCCGGGGTCTCTTCTGCCGGGGTCTCTTCTGCCGGGGTCTCTTCTGCCGGGGTCTCTGCAGATTCGTCGATGTGTTCCTCGCCGTGTGCGTCTGTGGTTTCTCCCTTTACTTCGTCTGCGATTTCTTCAGAAGCAGGTTGCGTAGTAGGCTCTTCGGTGGCGGGCTCCTCCTCAACAGGCTCCTCAACAGGCTCCTCAACAGGCTCCTCAACAGGCTCCTCAACAGGCTCCTCAGCAGTAGGCTCCTCAGTCGCTTCAGTAGATGGTTCTTGCGCTGACACCTCCTTTGAGGCGTCACCTGTCGTTGAATCTTCAGCTTTCTCCAAAGACCCGTCTTCAGCGGTTTCCGCTGACTTTGTTTCTTCAGCTCCGTGGTCTTCGGTGGCATCTTCATCCGCAGGTATCTCCTTGGTCGACCCATCCTCCACCACGACCTCTTCCGCCGTGGCCTCTTGCGCCGGTACGTCCTCGGGAGGGCTTTCTACTATTGGCGTCTCTTCTGAGGCAGCTTCTTCGTCTTGGCTGGAGTCCCCTCCAGCCGCTGGTGCCTCAACGCCGGCTTCTGGCGATTCCTCCTTTTCTGCACTTTCCTCTGCTTTTTCATCAGGAACGGGATCATCAGAGGCAGTGTTCTCCTCCGTATCGTCGTTGTCCCCGCTCCCATCAGCCTCTACAGTCTCAGGCGCCAGGTTATCGTCCTGTTCGCCTTGCTTTTCCTCCCCAGCCGGCGGGTCAGGGTGCGCATCATCTGCCGCTTCTAATGCATCTGTGGCAGAGACATCACCTTCGGTGCTGTCCGGCGACCCTTCTATCTCAGCATCGTCGGCTGGTGGTTCTCCGCTTGCTTCAATTGTTTCCTCCACCTTTTCTGCGGGCTCCGAAGCGGTAGATTCGTCGTTGGTTTTGCCTTGATCTGAAGTTGACGGATCTTCTGCCTCATCGGCAGGGCTCTCTGCCGGTGCCCCGCCATCTTCGAGTGCTGGCTCTGCGGTGGAATCGGACACACCTTCTTCACTTTCTATTGCGGGTGTTTCGGCGCTTTCTGCGCTCTCACCCGACGACTGTTCAATGTCGGCCGCTGACTCGGGAGAAGCAGGACCGGCTCCGACGTCAGACATGGCCTTTTCTAAGACTTCAGTAATTTGCTCCGGAGGAACATCGGCTTCCTGCATCTTCTCCACTACCTCCACCACTGTCTCTGGTTCGGAAGGTTTGTCGCTGTCGCTCGAATCGATGGCGGTAGCTTCAGATGAGTCAGCAGGATCTTGGTCTTCGCCGAGATCCTTTGGTTCGCCCTCGGTAGGCTGCTCGACATTCTCGTTTTTCGGTTCCTCTTGGTCTGGCTCCGCGACGGTGTCCGATGCATCTGCCGATGCCTCGTCTTCATTCGCGGCAGGAGCACCATCTTCCTTAGACTGCACGTCCTCGCCCTCGGGAGGGGTCTCAGGGGGTGCTACTTCTGTTGAAGGACACGTCAGAGTGAATCGGTTCAGGGATGGGTTTTGATGCAAAATACTGTTGTCTCCATCTCTCGCGACCTCCTCAGCGCTAGTGTCCTCTGGCGCCGTTCCGTCGTTCATGACAGTGGTGTCTATAGAAGGTGGTCAGCGTAAGAGCCAGGGTTTCGTCAAGACGCAACTCACCCTCCATAACCTTGGGTTGTTTTTCGGAGGGTGTGGGAGGAAGCTCTGCGACAGCGTCAGAGGTGGTGGCTGTCTCCTCATTCTTCAACTGGTCGTCAGTATCAGGGTTGCTGGGATCAATTTCCTCGGGTGCAATGATAGGATGAAGGGAGTATGTAACGGCGCTTGGATCAAATGTTTGCCATTGATAAGCAGGAAGTTTGGCGTACTGGAACTGAGACTCGTATGACTGAGCCATCGCCGATGTCTTTGGATTCATCAGACCGGGGTTCAGGGAAATGCTTCTTATTCTTTCTCCTTTTAGCCTTTCCCATGGCTGGTGTGCCTGGGGTTGTAGAGGCACACTGCTGTCAGGCCAATTTCTCGGTGCTACCAATCTTTCTGTTGCACAGGGGTCATGAACGGTGCGGAGGGGTCGGAAAGCACAATGACGCTATCTAACCGACTCAATACTGGAGGGCAAAACCCTCATGAACCTCGTAAAGTGACGAAAAGATGTATAGGAGGGGGGAGGGGTGGCTGAAGGACGCATCATGGTGGTGTGAAATCTGGTTGAATGGAAGGGTGACCTGCAAAGCCCAAGCATGAATCATCCCACCGGGCAGCAGGGCCACTTCAGCCAAAAGATGAACGAGAATCAAGGCATGCTTGTTTGGGATAGCAGGCCCCGGCAATTGGACCACGTCAACGATGAAAGGCTGGTCTGGCGCATATTCGGATGGCAAAGTGTGCAGAAACCATGCGGCGATATGCGGGTGGAAAATGATACAAAGCAGCATAGTTCTGACTCAAGGTCAGACAACTGCATCAGTGAGTGGAATAATCCAGCCCAAATGTCCGCAATTGGACGAAATGTGCATGGTGAGGGCGACGATTGGATCGCGTAGAGACGGGAAGTCGTACCTAGACTGATGCCCAACAGAGGTGACTGGTCAGCCAGAAAGGAAAAATGTCTGCGGCCAGAAGGAAGCACTTTTTTCTTCGTCTCTTGTGGCGAGTGTCCATGTGTCTCGATTTGCTAGAGGGCTATGCAGTGTGCTGGATTCCTTGACGCCAGTTCGTCCAGAGACGTGGAGGAGTTCATTGGCGAGGCACAGAATGTTGCCAGCATCCTTGTTCAAGCACGGGAAGAGCACAGGAAAAGGAAAGGAGCTTTTAGTGTCTTTGTTGGCGTGGGCAGTACCGATGAGAGATTGCTGCCATTGGCGATCCCAAGGGGAGGCGATGATCATGAGCTTGTCACAGTACAAGTGGTCGGGTATCCGTAGTAAAGCGATGAAGAATCAAGAGAATTGGGAAACAGAAGATTTTTGCTCCCGAGAGGGAACTTTGGTACGGCTCGCGCCGATGGACAAACGGCCCGCAGAAAGGTTGCTGTGCCGCAGATCATTGTCGAGGACTTCGCCGTCTTCCTCCTGGTAGTGTTGTTGTTTGGCTGCTTGGATTGAGTTGGTGCCTCACTTCCAAACTCCGCATTTTATTTGAGGTTCAAAGAGGGCGCAGGAGGAGAGGGGTAGGCACGTGACCCTGAATCACGAGGGCTTTTAAAGTCACGTGCTAACTGGGACAAATTCCTGGGGCGTTTTGGCCCCCAATGAATCTCATGGCTTGCATGGTCTTGAATATTTTATCTGAGCTGTCGATCCATCTTTTCTCTCCAATTTTCGCCATATCGTTTCATCGCCCAAATGACCGAGGCGCTTGATAATGCCCAAAGGCCCAGAATGGTGAACAGCCAACCATTCCCGATTGCCGCGATGAGGGGAGCCACTACAACAGTGCCAACACATGATACAAGGTTGCGGCACAAGTTATTTAAGGCAACACCAGAGGAGGATCGTTGTGGCATGAACTCGGTCAACATAGTGGTGGACATGGCGAAGATGAGCATGGACCCCACGCCGTAGAAGAAATTCGCAATGGCCTATACCACACGTGTCAACGTTGGTACCTTGCATGTAACAAAGTTCCCCCATGTGTTGGTGATTCACGTTGACTTACCGGTGCTACCCACAGGACACCTTTCTCAACGGTCCATCCGTACCATATCAAGGCGCAAGGATAGACTAATGCACCTAGCCACGCGTTTTCGCGCATGCGGTCTTCTGGTCGAAAGATTAATTTTCCGTGCTGATCCACTCGATTTGCCTTGATCGCCTCGCGCCTCATGATATAGTCCATCCAGCGACCGCCAAGTACACTGGCGAGAATATACCCGATGGAGTTGGGCAGATAGAGCAAGCCGATGATGATGGTCGAGAAGTCGTAGGGTTCCCTCTCAAAAGAATACTGGATACTGATGTTGAGCATGTAGAGCGCACCGAAAGTAACCGCCGAGTAATACACCGTCAGCAAGACAGGCATGAACCGGAGGTACAGGATGACGCTCAGTGGGTCCAACAAAAACGTCCGTGCAACCTTCAAATACTTTTTTGACTTATCCTGTATCACTTCTCGGGTCGACGTTCGACTCAGTGAAGGTCGATGGCTGCTGTTGTTGATCGACGATGCCACATCCGCCAGGACTTCCTCCGTCCTATCCTTGCGTATCTTGAGGGTTTCAGGTAGACCGAAGAAGATCAATGCCCAAGTCAGGACTGAAATTTTGCGTCAGGAGCCGGTTTCTTTTAGGCGACGAGACAATTCTGGCTTAATGCCAGAAATGTTGGGGGCTTACCTCCGTATATGGCGAGAGCCCACTGAGTTGCTCTCCAGTCCCAAACTTGGCCGAGAATACCACCCACGATAGGTGCCAGTAATGGCCCACACAGAGGTCCCAAGAAGTAGATCCCCATCGCTCTGCCCCTCTCGTGTGACTTCCAGATATCAGCGAGCGTTCCAGCGCCCACGGCTTGCACAGACGCCGAAGCTCCTCCAGCAAGCAGTCGCATAACGATCAACATGGATATTGAATGGGAGACGGCGCTCAAGACGGAGAACAAGATGAATAAGGCAAACGAGGTGATGTAGACGGTCCGGCGCCCGGCCGTCTCTGAAAAAGCCGACCACCAGAGGGGGAAAATAGCCATGCTCAACATATATAATGAAACGGATAGGTTGGTGGTGGTCGCGTCGGTGTGCAGAGATCTAGCCACCTCATCCAGGGTCGCTAAACGGCAATCAATTGAGTCAGTCTAGGGGCAAACTCCAACAAGATTAACGGTCGACGCAACATACGTAAAATGATGGCACTAGCCACGGGGGCGGCAGCGGCAGTAATGGCCACGACGAAGGTGATGAACCATTTTATGCTATTGCTATAATCTGTGGGTTCTGTGACCTCTGCCATGACACAGAAACGAGCAAAAAGACCACGTCTTTCCGACCGCGGTACCTTGGCAACGGGCCGTTTGGGAGTTATCGTCCTGGTCAGTGCAGCTTGTCCGATTTCGACATCATGCTGGATAACGACTGTCGAATGACCCGAATGATCAGAATGAATGGACCGGCTTTCGAAAGTGTCATCATGCTCTTTCCCTTTCGTCAGTCTCTCCTCCGAGGCCGGACCGCACACGGTATCTGGCAAGGGGGGGAGTTTCTCGAGGCCATCATGAGCCATGTGCGAAGTCCGAAGAGCGACGGATATAGATCAGACTTGGACAGGTGAGCTCGAGTATTTGCTGGCAGAGTCATCATTCAAACATTTATACCCAAAGAATGGAGCCAAAGAAAGAACGTCAAGAAATGGAGAGCGAGAAACGGATGTTGGAGAATGCGGATATTAAAAGATACGGTCAGCCGCATGTCGCTCGGGCTCGCAGATCCTTAAAGGCAGGCATGGGCATGGCTTAACCGGGCATTAGGTGAAAAGGGACGTCCACAGCGGCAAATGGCGTGCATGGGGTTGCTATGTTGCTCGAGGGCCATCGCAGTTTACCGGGAGGCCAACATCGAAGGACGGATTCACCGCGGTTGACAGAACCAATGACGACAAGAGGATGACGGGGATTAAGCATTGCTAGTTGTGGGGGAGGAGGTTGAGCTGGCGATAAGTCCCATCAGATGGAGAGATCTAGGACTGATGATGGCTATTGTGCCGTTATTGCCGGAGAGGGAGAGGGACCAGAAGACAATTGGCAGAGATGAGGTTGTTAGATTTGCTTGGGCGAAACTCGAGGTACTCCTCAAGGAGCTCCTCGGCGGATGAGGAGGCAATTCTGATCACCAGAATAGTACATTCGCAGAGATATTGTGAAGATGGCCATGTCGTGCCAGTCAATTGCTCAATTGAAGGCAAGGTGAAATGGATGGAATGAAGCTCGCAATGCGGGAAGCCAGTGGGACTTGGCCTTCACCATAATCGTTGATTACGAGGTCTGGCCCACACAGAAGTCCTCTTTTCAATTCCCTACATTTAGTGTATTACTCGGTACTACTTCCGACTTTGTCGCTGCAGTCATCCTAAGGGCTGGGACCAATGATGATCTGAGCAACCTTGTTAGTGGTCGAACCACTGAGTTGAGACAATCTCCATGTCCTCCCATCTGACTCCTCACTACTACACTCGAGAATTTGTATCGCTGGCTAACAATGCGATAAGACACAAGAGCACAACATCACCGAGTCTGAGCGCGGGGCTGTGCATTCTCTCGAAACACTCTGGGACCACGGCAGTCGTCCACCCTACTCTTCCTAGACAACAGAACCGATCCGCCCACCAGTTCAATTTCTTCCGCTTCGGGCAAATTCGACCACACACTTTCATCCCCCACTATCCACCACCCCTCAGACACCGGCCACCTATTCCGCTTCTTCCCGCTCGTCGTTTCGAAGCTTGCCTCAGACCGTTGTGTTCGGCTGCTGAGCCTGCCCAAGTCGAACCAACGGCAATCATGTCTTCGACAAACGCCACGGCCGAGAACCGTGAAAGGCTCAAGGGACACATGTCCAAGTACGAAGGAGGCGCTTACGCGGAAGGCTGGGCCGAGTTGTGGAACAAGGGAGACTTCTTGCCCTGGGACCGTGGATCTCCATCCCCAGCCCTCGCCGACACGCTGATCAACCACGCCGATGTTATCGGCAATGCCCTCCTCGCCCCGTCGTCACCAGATGGACAGAAGCAGCGGAAACGCGCATTAGTCCCCGGCTGTGGCCGCGGCGTGGATGTTTTACTACTGGCCAGTTTCGGATATGATGTGGTCGGGCTAGAATATGCTGAAAAGGCGCTTGAAGCCTGTGAAAAGTATGCGGCTGAGAACGCCGCCAAGTATCCCGTCTATGATGAGAACATCGGGAAGGGAAAAATGGTCTTTCTCCAAGGGGACTTTTACAATAACCAATGGGTGGAAAAGGCGAGGACAGAGCTGGGTGCTGGTAGTGAGTGGGACGGCAAGTTCGATCTCATTTACGACTATACTGTGAGTAATGTTCCCTGACTTCTGATCTCCTTGTTGCTGCCTTCGTCCTCTCTTCAGGTATGGGATCTCATCCTCTGGGTGTTTGATCCTTGTGTCACACGCATACATCTTTTAGCTGACGTAGGAACCCTTACTCACACCTGCCCTTCCAGTTCTTCTGTGCAATGCGCCCAGGCATGCGTTCTGCTTGGGCGAAGCGCATGACCGAACTCCTCCGCCACTCCCCTCAAGCAAATCTTGTGTGCCTCGAGTTCCCAGTTACCAAGCCTGTCAAATCTGGCGGGCCCCCTTACGGCGTCGCTTCAAAGACATACCTCGAGCATTTGAGTCATCCAGGAGAGGAAATCCCCTATGACGAGGAAGGCAATGTCAAAATGAACCCACTAGCACCATCCAGCCCCGGTGCTATGGAAAGGGTTGGGCACTGGCATCCTGCCGACACGCATAATGTGGGCAAGGACAAGAACGGAAATGTAGAGGATTATATCTCGGTTTGGCGTCACCGCTGAGATCCTGGTGGTATTTTCCCCCACGTGATTGGTTAGCTGGGAGACAAGAGCTTGATAGGCATCAGGTGCTGTCCAAAAGCCTCCGTTTTGTTTCATCGGCCATTCATGACTCCACATGGAACAATAGGTGCCTGCTCAGCTTTGGTCCACTTTCTTCAACGCATTGTAATGTTCGCCAAGCCCAAAACTGTGTCGATAATATGCCAGCCAAATGGTGTCGTTTGAGCTGCCTTGGGAGGAAATTTTTTCCACTCGGCCGCTCGCTTGGAGCACGTTGATTTCGACACTGAAAGATCGCGCAATAGCCTGCAACTCCAACTCCCCACCCCATTCCGCCGTATCTCTGATCTTTTTCACATATACGTTCAAGGGCTCCTCCATGAATGCCTCAAAATCCTCGGGGTGGCTGGCCATAAACTCCGCAGCAGCGTATCTAACTTTCTCATATGGCTGCTTGACATTCCTGTCTGATTTTGCTGCGAGTACGTCGGCAGGCATGCTGTGTGCGCAGGCGGAAAAGAGACAGTGACCGTCGGGTCGGATGAGGGTTTCTGAAAGGCCTAATTTGGTCATCTGTTGCTTCATGTCGGCGAGTTCCCGCTCCCGGAGATCGGGGAGGCTCTCTGCCTCGAGAGCTGCGGCCGCTGCTTGTGCCTCCTGTTTGGCTGCTCGACGTGCCAGCCTCGCCTTTTGCCGATTTGGCTTTCGAGGTCGGGACTGGTCCGCGGGCGATGAATCCACGATGTTGGCTTGTTTAGGTGGCTCTGATGTAGCTTCTGGTACGCCGTTGACTTCTTCTCCCACAGGTTCATCGACGTTGAGATCCTCTAGGGCCTCCTGTAGCTCATTGGTACCTTGGGGTTGTAACTCTTGAATCTCGGCCTGCTGCTTTTCAGCCAGTACCCGCTCAAGTCTCTCACATTCATCATTGACGCCCTTTCTGGTTTTCTTGGTCGCATTCTTCTTTCTCTGCGTGATTTGTGCTTGGAGATCTCGCTTTTCCTTGCGGTGTTTCGCAAGTAATTCTTCCATGGCGACCCGTTGAGAGTAGGAATTGACTTCACCTAAGTTTTGGGCATTACGGTGAATTCTTTCCCGTGGCACGCGTCAGTCTTCTAGGTCTCGGATGCACTTATTTCAAGGATGGCGATGACTTGATGTCGGCATTGATCGCAGATATTTGAAATTTGTAACGCCACATTTTTCCACCAGAAGTGGCACAGATGAGGCTGTGGAGGCTCCTGGTGTCTGGCACGTGTTCGCCAGCGTGGCGCGCTTGGCTTGGCACTGATTTCTTTTCTTAGACAGCCTGGCGGACTCGGTTAACGAACCTGGTTGGGTAGGAAGTTGGTGCACACCAAGTACCGAGTAGATAATTTGGCCATGCTGGCCATGTTATGGCGGGCAAGGGCGGGCCCCGGGGCACCACCCACTGCCCAGCGCCCGCCACGGGCTCAATTAGGCTTCAGGGCTGATGGCTGCCCCTCGATTTCCCCGTCCCACCTCGAAACAACAGCGCGCGGCTGCTTCGAAAATGAGAGAAGCCACAGCATTCTCATCACAAATCCACCTCAGCGGCTATTTGGCGTAGACCTGAATTGCCCAATTTCATTCAAATCTCTCACTTTGACCATATTCCGGTATACAAATCCCCTTACTGGCTAGGTCTTACGCAAACATCTTCGCGCTACACCTGAAGTGGCCCCCACCATAGACCCCGACCGGACTCGCTCGCCGCATTCCAGGTTCACAGTTGCTCCCAGAGTGTCAGCACTGCTCAACTCTATCGTTCAGCCGCACCATATCCCACGACCGAAAACCTGCCTTGCCTTCCCGACCTTCTTGGCCGGATCTCCTTTAAAGCACCTGAACTGCTGCCTTGACCCCTCCTGTTACGATCCACCCTCTTCTCACGCTGCTCAAATACCAATCCAAAGCCATTCCGCAGTTGTAGGAGCAATAGCAACATGGGGGACCTTGCTGGGCGCAAAGTGTTCAAGGTCTTCAATCAAGACTTCATTGTCGATGAGAGGTATACCGTGACAAAAGAGTTGGGTCAGGGTGCATATGGTATTGTCTGGTAGGCCTCCCTGCGATCGCGCGCTGGAATGTCACTGACTTTGTCAAAAGTGCTGCCACCAACTCGCAAACGGGAGAAGGAGTGGCCATCAAGAAAGTCACCAATGTCTTCAGCAAGAAGATCCTCGCGAAGCGAGCATTGCGCGAAATCAAACTGCTGCAGCACTTCCGAGGCCATCGTAATGTCTGTTGTCGTGATCAATCGAGGAAAGACCTGCTGGCTGACTAGGCACAGATCACTTGTCTCTACGATATGGATATTCCCCGACCGGACAACTTCAACGAGACGTATCTCTATGAAGGTATGTTGACCCTCTTTCTGAGCGGACACAGTTGTTGACATGCACCAGAATTGATGGAGTGTGATCTCGCGGCCATCATTAGATCTGGCCAGCCACTCACCGATGCTCACTTTCAATCTTTCATCTACCAAATTCTGTGCGGCCTCAAGTACATCCATTCGGCGAATGTATTGCACAGAGATTTGAAACCCGGAAACCTTCTCGTCAATGCCGATTGCGAGCTCAAGATTTGCGATTTTGGTCTTGCCAGAGGTTTCTCCCAAGACCCTGAGGAGAATGCTGGATATATGACTGAATACGTCGCAACTCGATGGTATCGTGCTCCAGAGATTATGCTCAGCTTTCAGAGCTATACCAAAGCTAGTATGTTGGCATTCGATGGACACCTGAATTGCAACTAACACGCGAACAGTCGACGTGTGGTCGGTGGGATGTATTTTGGCAGAATTGCTCGGTGGCAGACCCTTCTTCAAGGGTCGGGACTACGTCGATCAGCTGAACCAGATTCTGCATTACCTAGGCACCCCTAACGAGGAGACTCTCTCGCGAATCGGATCACCTCGTGCTCAGGAGTATGTCCGAAACCTGCCATACATGCCCAAGATCACATTCCAAAGGCTGTTCCCGCAGGCGAACCCTGATGCCCTCGATCTTCTGGACCGAATGCTGGCATTCGATCCCTCGTCTCGTATCTCGGTGGAGGATGCTTTGGAGCACAGATACCTTCACATTTGGCACGACGCCAGTGATGAGCCTGCTTGCCCCAAGACCTTCGACTTTGCGTTTGAGGTTGTGGAGGATGTCCAGGAGATGCGCAAGATGATACTCGACGAAGTCATGAGATTTCGTCACCACGTTCGTCACCAGCCATCTCAGAATCCTACTGGCAACATGAACGTGCCTATTCCCGAGAACCCGAGTCAATGGAGCAGCCATGAGGATCCAAGGCCGCAAGAGCCGGGCGCTTTTGCGACGAATGACCTTGAACAGGAGCTACAATTGGGAGCAGATATGAGACGATAGACGATTCTGAACCTTCGGCCTTTTGCCATTTCGTTCAGCTTGGAGATGATATCAACGGAGTATTGATGCACGAAAACAACACAGTTCACTTGCTTACATGCCCTTCGCACAACTTCTGTACCGTTTCAATATACCAACCTGGATTTGGGAAGAGAAATGCATATTCCAAGCTGGGTCGTAGCTGACGATTATCGATAACGTGGTCAGTGTTCTCGTTCTCTCAACTGTCCGGATTTCACATCTGTTCACAGTCTTCACTTGTCCCTTCACTTTCCCTTCCTGCCATTTCAACGCCCCTCAGCTCTAAGACCGGTCGTTACTTCCACTGCCGCTTCCTCCGTCCATTATAGGGATTCTTACACTTCCTGCTCGACGGCCAACGTGGATACAAGCTGCGCTACTCTCAGGGTTGCAATGTCCTTGCTTACCTCGATGCCAACAAACAATTCGTCCCGTATCCTGAAAGCTAACCTCAAGGTTTCCTCTCCTCATCCTCAGTGTTAAACCATGACTGTTCTCATCCTGACCTTGATTTTCTGCGCTTGGGCTGTCTCCAGTGCTGTACTACCTGACACTTCAACTACAGTCGTGGGCAGACTGTCTGATGTTCCAACAGGATGGGCTCAGGTAAGGTGTTTCTAGCCCGGAACAAGGCGTTGTTGACTGACACAAAGAAGGGCAAACGACCGAGTCCGCAGGAAATCCTCAAATTGCGCCTCGCTCTGCACCAGCCTGCCATGAACGATGTCCACCAGCACCTACTTGACATCTCTACGCCTGATCATCCATCCTACGGTCGGCATCTGGAGAAACATGAACTGGACGACCTGCTGCGACCAGCGAGCGACACAGTTACCGCAGTCACACACTGGCTCGCGTGTGAAGGCATTCTGGAAACAAACATCACATATCAAGGATCCTGGATCACATTCAACGCTTCAGTCTCCCAAGCTGAGAGTCTTCTGGGCACAAAGTTTCATGAGTACCACAATGGTGAAACAACTTTGATTCGTACCTTGCAATACTCAGTCCCGACACGTCTGTGGCCACTGATCGCAACAATCCAACCCACCACCCGGTTTGGTCTACCAAGAGCACAAGCTAGCTTTATGCTGGAAACCAGAGACAATCCTGATCCTGGATTAGTCTCGCCATTTGGCGACCCTGACCTTCTGACGACCTATAATGCCACCTTTTGCAATAGCACCATCACCCCGGAATGCATTAGAGGCATCTATAGGATGACTGATTTTCAGGCCGATCCCAAGGCAAAGACGAAACTTGGTGTCTCTGGCTTCATCGAAGAAGGAGTGTATTTTGACGACCTTGAAGATTTTCTTAAGCTCACGGGTGCCAGTAATCAGGCTCATGACTTCTCCATCGTCCCGATCAACAATGGAGTCAGCGACCAGAAAGGAGTGAACAAGACTGCTGAGGGTAATCTCGACGTAGGTCTGCTTTCCGCGCCGTAGCCTCAATCATGATCATCTAACTGCCTCCAGGTGCAATACTCCGTGGCCCTGGCTCGAGGGACACCGGTAGTCTACTACTCAACCGCCGGACGCGCCCCAATGCTCGCAGATCTCGACCAGCCGACGCCTTCTCTGAACGGCAGCAACGAGCCATATCTTGATCAACTCCACTTCTTGTTGGGTCTCAACAGCTCAGACCTTCCCGATGTTCTCACCACCTCGTACGCTGAGGACGAGCAGACGGTACCTTTCGACTGGGCGAGGGAAGTATGCCTTGCATTTTCCTTCCTCGGTCTACGTGGAGTCTCTGTGATCTTCGCTTCAGGTGATACTGGTGTTGGTAGCGCGTGTCAATCGAACGACGGAAAGAAAACACCACGCTTCACACCGAATTTTCCAGCGACATGCCCCTATGTAACGGCCGTGGGAGGGACTTATGCTGTGAATCCAGAGATCGCAGCTGCTTTCTCCTCAGGAGGGTTTTCCAACTACTTCGCAGCACCATCTTACCAGGTCAACATCACAAAGGCCTACCTTTCCAGGTTGGGTAATCAGAACAAAGGGTATTTCAACGCCTCTGGGCGAGGCTACCCCGATGTCTCGGCGCAATCCGTGCGCTATCTGATCGAGAACCAAGATCGTGCAGAATTTTTGTACGGAACATCCTGCGCGGCGCCAACTTTTGCAGCTATTATATCCAATTTGAACAACAAACGTCTGGCGCAGGGGAAGGGAAAACTCGGCTTCTTGAACCCTTGGCTATATTCGCAGGGCTACCAAGCCTTCAACGACATCACGCTGGGACGTTCTCGTGGATGCTCAGGTCAAGACATGTACACTGGTCAGCCAGCGCCGAAGATTGCGGATGCCGGGTGGGACGCGGCCCCAGGATGGGATCCAGTTACAGGTTGGGGTACCCCAGACTTTCAGAAGCTTTCAAATATGATGGCTTCGTGAGACGAGGGAGAAGCTGGCCAGACGATCGAAGCATTCATTGGGACAGAGAGCGATAGGGCGGGGAAAGAAAGTGTTAAGAGAACGAGGGATACTAGGGTCAGCCATAGCAGATAACATTGAGGCGGGGTGTAAAGCAACATGGCTAAACAGGCTTTTTGTGGCAAATTAGCCCTGGAAGTCCCTCATAGTTTGCCAACTCCATTAACTTAACACATCAGTGAGAGCACAATCGATTTGACCCAGACAACTGCTCGTGAGCACTTCATCTCCTCTTGAACCCATTCTTCTGTCTCGGCTGGCTCCCGTAACTCCTCCTCACCGGGTTCTGCTTCTTGTCCCGCATGCTCGCACCCAACTGGATGTCCACCCTCGGCGGCGTGGGAAAGCCGAAACTCTTCGCGACCTTGACCAGGTCGAGCTTGTTGACGTCGAAGACGGAGCGGAGGCTGTGTGAGGCGTAGGCTTGCAGGTACGAGCGGTAACCATCCTTGGCTGACTGTATAGAGCAAGATTGGAGGTTAGATTTTGATCTTATGTAACCACTCACGCGAAATTGAGAATCTATGGAAATGAAAAGTAGGGGAGAGGGGGAGGAGGAACCCACCTTGTTCAAGTAGTAGTTCTGGCCGATCAGCTTCTCGAGCTGGCTCTGGATATTGACCAGCTTTTTAGCAGGGAAGTCGAACTCGACGACGGGCACGCGGGCCTCCTTTAGCTGGCTCAGGAAGCCGACTTCGCTGGGCTGCAGGAACATGAGGCTGCGGCCTTTGCCGTTGGAGCCGCGCGCCGTACGGCCCACTCGGTGGATGTAGTCGCGCGGGTCGTCCGGGGGGTCGAACTGCACGATCCAGTCGACGGCGGGGATGTCGAGGCCCCGGGCAGCGACGTCGGTGCAGATCAGGGTGCCGTGGGTGGCGTTGCAGAATTCGAAAAACGTGTTGGTCCGCTTCTGCTGCTTGAGGTTGCCGTGCAGCTCGAGCACGGGCAGGTCGATGTAATTGAGCAGCTCCGAGTGGTACTTGACGCAGTTGCAGCTGCTCATGAAGACGATGATCTTCTTTTTCAGGTTGCGCTTCAGGAAGCTGAAGAGGAGCAGGAACCGTTTGTCCGAGTCACAGATCACGTAGCCCTGCTCGAGCCCTTCAACCGTGCTGTGCTCCTTTTTGTGGTCGACGTTGATGTACAGCGGACCGGGGCGGAGCGAGATGCGTGCCAGGTCTTCAACTTTGGTCGTTTGCGTCGCGCTGAAGAGCATGGTCTGGCGATGGTCGCGGTCTGGGAGAATCTTGACGATTTGGCGCATTTCGTCTTCGAATCCGACTTCCAGGATACGGTCTGCTTCGTCAATAACGAGTGCTTTCACGTTCTTGTAGACGAAGCCCTTTGTATTTTGGAGGTGGTCGAGCAACCTGCCCGGAGTGGCAATCAGGAGGTTGACGCCCTTGACGAGCTTTTCGGCTTCGGCGCTGCGGTTTGCACCACCAATGACGATTCCAAACGTTTGACTGTGAAATTGCATGAGATCGCGGGCCACCCCGAAGATTTGCAGAGCCAATTCTCGTGTGGGCGAGACGACGATCACGCCAGTGCCGTTACGCGGTTTGAAGCGGAGTGCGTGCAACATTTCCACAGCGGGGATGAGGAAGGCGAGTGTCTTTCCCGAACCAGTTTTTGCGGCTCCCAGGACGTCACGGCCTGCCATTAGAGGGGGAATGCCTCGCCTTTGAATCTCGGTCATGTTGGTGAAACCCATTTCTTTAATGGCTTGCATCGTTTTTTCAGAAAGCTTGAGTTCGGAGAAAGCTTGAGGAGTGGTGTCGGTGCCAGGCAGCGAAGGAACCGTGTCTGTTGGCAGATCTGTGGGAGCAGGGGCAGAAGTAATTTCTGTGGTCATTGTCGTGGTATCGACCGTCTCTTCGAGTTCGGCCCCTGCTTCGTCGTCGTTGTCGACCTCCCCATCCACACCACTGTCTAAAGAATCCTCCTCTGCTTCTCGCGCAGCATCTTTTACAGATTCAGCGGAAACTTCGGCCTCAACATTGTCTTCCTCTTCGTCGTCGCTCGAGTGTGACGTCTTCCGTCTCTTTTTGCTCTTCTCTTGCGGTTCGTTCGTAGATCCAACAATTCGGTCGCTGGGAGCAGCCCGTGCAGGTTGCGTGCTGTGTTCGGCTTGTGTGTGCTTCGTCCGCTTTCTTTTACGCTTCTTCGATTCTGCCAACTGGGGATCTGTTGAGTTGGACATGTTGCTGCTGATCGCAAATCCCTGCTGGCGGTGAGACTGAGTGCAAAATGTTGCAGTTGGGAAAATTGCTGCGGAGTTCGCCAACAATTTTTCTGGTTATCGATAACGTTTAACGCTAGTCTCATATGAGCTAGTACGAGTCCAGCCAGTATATCAACTCCGTTGGAAGGTCAGCCGGGTTCTCGAAGCCCGTTGAACTCCTCGACGTCCTACTTTCCACAAAGTATAGAGTATCTCATCTACCTGCTGTGTATTATTGAGTCCTGACATGTGGCCAGCTGGGATCCCTTGTCGAATCCATTCTTGTAGATGGGACACGCAATGGATCAGTCATGTCCCAAATTTCTTGTTTTCGAATACGAATTCTCCTTGCGCTGAGGCTTCTCGATGGAGTTTGTGAAGAGTTTGACTTTCCTGTACCTGTCGTTGATCTCATGATCACCAGTTCTTTCGTATTCCGACATGCGGACTAGAGCTCAAGCCGCTGGACGAGCATCAGTCTTTATTTTTTGGGGGGGGGGGGTTTGGCAGAGTGTGGAGGCTTAGAGGTGCTGGCCACGATACCATGTGGCTATGATGCTATGAAGCAGAATCTATGCAGAATCTCCCGACTCTATGTATGCAATTAGACTTGATCAATCTCTGTAGGCCATGACAAAAGTTATATCAAATCTTATGGTGACGTTGAAGCTCAACCATCGTGTCATCATACGATCCAACTGTGTTTGCCGAGCGAGGCTGAACGCCTTATCAAGCGTTGCGGTCCGCGCACTCATTCCACCCACGACATCAGCGCACACCTTGTACATCTCTCTTCAAGTATCGGACCCGGCGTAATCGGGGAAGACTCTCAAGCATATATACTCAGGCATACATTGGGTCAAGCCCACTTCTTCCCCCATCTCCTGTTGACAGGTTGTCTATGCAGAAAATGGCCGACCCATCTGCCGCTGCCGAAGAGCACATCTCCCTTCCGACCGCTGACCTGATCAAAGTCACTGATCATATTTCACTGTTGCCGCCGCTGTCTCGGAGGGGCCGCGGGCCAGGACTTGTCCTCTTGCTGCCGGCGAATGCGCCACGCTACACGAATGGCGGCGTTGTTTGCGAGGATGGCATCCCACCTCCACTGCTAAAGTGGGCGGAAGAAGGATTCGCGGTGGTGGAGATTCGAGGAGAAGAATTCACTCAGGGCTCAACCACGACAGCGACGGAGATCCTCGCAAAAGCTGTCGCTGCGCTTGAGGAGTGTGAGAAGTGCGATGTGAAGGATGGAATTGGGATGGTCGGTGAGTCTGCCATCTCCTTGCCTCAGGAGGCTCCCTCCTCGCTACCAATTGTCTCTACCTTTTGTTCACTTCTGTTGTTTCCCCTGGGGATACTGAAAGACCATCTTCCAAGTCTACGACACCGCTCTCTGGAACGAGTTGGCCCGCAGTGCAGCTATCGGGCCCAAGATTGCGGCGGCGGTCATCTACGGCACGGCGGGGGACTTGGTCACTCCAGTCGCGATACCCAGACTCTGTCATTTCGCTGGACATGAAAAGCCAGGTTCGCACCCAGAGGCCAAGATATACACCTACCCAACGGCAAAGTCCCCCAAGTTCGTGATACCAGGGCAGCCGGAATTCGATGGCACCCAGGAAGCCGTCGCGCACACTCGAAACCTCACGTTCCTGAAGAAGTACATCCGCGGCTTGGACTTTGACCTGGAAGCCATCTGGGAGGAGCATACGTACTTTGAATTTGCGGAGCGCTCGGTACCCAAGACCATGGAAACTATGGTGCAAGAGCCCTATGTCAACCATATCACCACGGTACGAATATGTCCATTGACTCCTGCATCTCGCTACGTGGTTGTTCTGACTGCCCTGTTTTGGGGGTACCGCTGCAGATGACCGGCGGCATTGGTAGAACGAGTCTGACAAACTTTTACCGCAACCACTTCATCCCCAAGAACCCCAAAGACATGGAGCTCCTGCTCGTGAGTCGGACTATCGGCATCGATCGCGTCTGTGACGAGTTTGTTGCCAAGTTTACGCACGACATGGAAATCGACTGGCTGTAAGACATTCACTCCCTCTCTCCCCTGTCTCTCCCTGTGTGCCTCTCTCGTCTTTTGGACTCCTAAGAAACTTACCACTCCCCCGGACAGAGCCCCCGGCATCCCGCCCACGGGACGAAAAGTCGAGCTCCCCTGCACATCTGTCGTCTGCGTGCGTGGCGACCGCCTCTATCACGAACACATCGCGTGGGACCAAGCTTCGCTCCTGATCCAGCTGGGCCTCATGCCCGAATACCTCCCGTACCCGTATGCGCTCCCGGACGGCTCGAAACCGGCGCCGGGTAAAAAGTTCGAGTACCGCGTGCCCGCGGCCGGCGTGGAGACGTCGGTCAAGATGCTCGACAAGAACGGAATCCCGTCGAATGGAATGTTTGCATACAAGGTCCGAGAGGTTGACGCTTGAAAATGTGAATTGGGTTTTGTTTTCTCTCTCTCTTCCTCGCCCATCCACGTTCCAGGCAATGCAATGTTTTTGTTATAACCTCGTGAAATGCCGGTAATGGATGTAAATAGCGCCCAGACATATGATGGTATCATGAAAAAAGGCAAGGACTATCGCACCTATTCCGCTCACAGAAAACACGCGCGTCAACTGAACGTCAGACCGGCTAGCAACGTCTCGACGAGTCGCAACCGGTCTTCCACGTCTCTGCTTTCTCGCCGCCAGAAATTCAGCATCTCGATTACTTTGCCCACCGCCTCTCGCCAGCGATCCGGCATTAATAGTGTTAGTTTCTCGAGTCTGGCCGCGCCGAGAAGAACGAGGGCACTCCTCGTGCAAGACCGGAGCATCAGCCAGGTCCCATGATGGCGGTAGAAAAACCCCTGTTCGTTCTTTTCAATTCTTTCCACGCTCACGGCCAGCGCTTTGTGCACAAACGAGTCGAGCGACTCGGTCGAGATGGTCGGGGTTCTTTCGGGAGTGTCATAGTTGATCGCCGCGACGATGAAGGGCCAATACATCATCTCGTAGCAGTCGAGGAGGTGGCCTTTCAGTATAAACTTCAGCGAGTCATGCAGGTCGCTCTCCTCGCCCACTGATGGTGCGTCGAGGTCAAGCGCCTGCGGGAGCGATCGGATCCAGTCTGCGGCTTGTTGTTCAAATCCAATGGTGGATTCGGCTGCATTGGACAGGGAACTCGTGGCTTTGCTGTCGTAGATGAAATTGAGGATTCTGTTGCCTAGTCGTCGAAGGGCGATTTCAGCAAGATAGAAATACCACACTATTTCTCGTTGGGATCGAAGACCCTCGGGCGGAGAAGGAAAAAAGGCCGGATAGGTGAGATCCCAAATCGACGTCTCGGAAACATTCAATTCGAGACGGAGTTCACTGGCCAGGGTTCAGTATTATACTTGCAGTCTCAAAGTTTCCTCTTACAGTTCTGATTTGAAGCAGGTCCAGTAGATGCTTTCCCGCAAACGCTGTTCCCCCTCCCTGTCGGCTTCGGGCGACTCCTTCTCAGTGTAGAAGGCTTGACAGCAGGCGAGAGCCTGGACAAACATCTTCCACGCCTCCATTGGCCGAAGTGTTGCCATCAAATATACCCCTGCCAGAAAGAAACATTGCGCTTCCAACACACCTGTCCGGCAGAGGAGATGGCCCATCCTTTTCTGGGCTGCAGAGAAGTACGACTCAGACTGCTTGAACTGCGGGGACGAGCGAAATGACGAGGCATCTTGCTGTTGTCCACCATCAAATGGCCCAACAATCGAGCCGTGAGCATATATCAGGAGCTACACGACAGTCAGCGACCTCGGCGAGAAGATTGTGAAAGATGCCATCTCACCAGTAGGCACGACTGTGCGTCCCATCCGATGCCGTTGAAGCGGGCATCACGCATATACCGGTGAATTTTGGCTTCCTCCAAGACCGGATTGTAAATGAAGACATTGCTCATGAACCTTGCCACCAGCTCCTCTTCAGCGACATGCTCGTCAAATTCCGGTACGATTGACAGGTTCTGTAAGGCGCCATGGCTGGAATTGAGGAGGCCTTTCAGGTCCAGGTTGGGACTAACATCATCAAAGACTGACCACGATAAGACTCCTTCGATGTTCATGTGACAGGGGGCGGCATCCTTGGATCTTTCGAGACTGGGTGAATTCAGCGACTTTAGCCGAGACAGGACTCCACGACTGGGGCTGTCAGCTGCGTTACTGGGGGCTGCTGGGGCGATCTGAGTCCGGGCACTGGGCGACCTCAAAAGCTCCTCGATGGTGTTCAACTTGTCCAAAATTGCCAGGCTCGCGGAATCGAAGCTGCCACGGTCAGAAGAGGGTCGTTACCAGGTAGCACGTCCGAAGATGTGCCGCCACACAGACATACGTAGAATGGTCTCCTTCGCTATATGTGCACTCGGCGCCGATCGACAGGCAGGAGGAACAGGTTGGACGAGCATTATTGCATTTTGTTCGACGAACCCTGCACTTCTGACAGGCTTGGATGGCTCTCTTTCGCGGATACGAGGACTTTATCCGCGTGGCAGGACGCTTCCGCGAGTCGTTCAGGACGTTTTCAGCCTCCATTGTGCCGATGAAAGAGCCATGTTGCTGGATGGTTGCCGGCAAATGGCCAGTATGGAGAGACGAGGAATCATAAGCAGGCTCGTTGGAATGGAGAATGTTGCGGAGCGAGCTTTCCATTTGCATTGCCGATATCAGGAGTGAGCTTTCTACTCCACCGGGACAACTGGGGTTTGAAGATCTGGGGAAGTGATACTGGTTTCTGGAGAGGGAGGGATGAGAAGTTGGAAGAGCGGAATGCCGGGGAGTGATAAAGACCAGTCAGCGGAGTACTGGAGGAGAAGCAGCTTGAGCTGGACTGATTTCGTTGCGGGGAGATGAAAAGCCCCTACGAGCCCTAGCAATGCCTAAGTTACCCACCAGGGATACCCAAGCCGGACGATGGGGGAGACCTAAATAGGCTTTGATAGGTGATAGGCCAACCCATTAACCAAGACCTTGGGAAGGTTGGGAGACTCGGAAAGAGCCATGTTTGTAACTGCGCCCAGCCCTTCTAGAAGCCCGTAGCTGCGCTCTGACTTTCGCTTTGACCAGCCGAAAACCCTTTTGCCTCACCGCATGAGGAAATAATACGACGTCTGTCACAATGCATATGAAAAGGCGCAATCAATAAGCAAGTCGACTTTGCACACAGTATCAACCGCTACCCCAGACCCTGGCTTGTGTGGGTGTGTGTGATTGCAACACCACTTTACCCCTCTGAGCTGTCATTCGTCTCAACCAACGGGTCGAGTCATGCCACAAGGATCATCTTCGGGTCCAGCGGGGTAGAGCCATCACCATCATGCCATGCCCGTCGCCTCCTTCGATGCTACCCAAAATCCGGTGCCAGCCTCCCCCTCCGCAGGCAGCTTTTGTCCCATGAGAACATCTGCGGAATCCCGGGATGCACGAAATCGACCTCAACGGCGCACGGGAATGCTTGAAGGATGAATCTGGGGTTGGATAGGACTTCCAGAACATGCATCGTGATCCAAACCTGCATCTCACAAAGCATGGAGACAATACATAAAGCCCACGGTCCCCTCTGCCATTGAGGTCGGACATTCTGCGATAAGGTGGCAACCTCTCTCGGGACTCACCCATCACCATCCTCATTGACAACAGGGCGAACCTCAAAAGTCCCCAAACATGGAGAAACTCAATATCGACGACCATCACGATGGCAAGGCTATCGATTCGATCGTTGAACATGTCCCTCCAAAGGTTGAACAAGCTCGAGCCGCCGCTGAAGAAGAACACAATCTCTCAGCTTGGGAGGCACTTTCGAAGCACAGGACCGTTGTCTTCTGGTGCGTGTTTTTTGCCTTCAGTTGCATTGGCTGGTAAGTGACATTGGCACCTCAAGTGGCTACTCGTCCAAGGACTGACCGACTTTTGACCAGGGGATTCGATGCACAGGTCAATGGTGCCATGATCTCAGTGCCCCAGTTTCGGTATACATTCGGGTAAGCCTGCAGTGGCCCGCCGAGAGAACGTTTGTTCTTGTGATCCATGCACAGGTTAACTTTTGGGACAGCTACATCTACAAAGGGGACCCTGTGATCCCTGCTAGCTGGCAGAGCGGTTTCAACAGCATCTCCAGCGTCGGTCAATTTTTTGGTGGCTTCATGTGCTCGTGGATCTCCGACCGCATCGGCCGTCGTTACTCTCTCCTCGTAGGGCTGCTATTTGTCACTGGGGGGATATTCGGCGAGGTCTTCTCGAGCACCCGACCAGCTTTCCTCATCGGCAAGTTGATCCTTGGGATTGGCCTTGGGTTCTATCTTACCATCGGTCCCCTCTACTGCTCTGAGGTGGCGCCGGTCGTTCTTCGTGGTATAATCACCGGTGGCATCAACTTTGCCATTGTCATTGGCCAGCTCCTGTCCAATGCCGTTATCAAAGGATTTGGTGACAGGCCTGATCGCTGGGCTTTTCGAGGGCCTTTTGCCATTCAATGGCTATTTGTTGGTAAGATTACTCACCCCCCTGCCTTGCCGCAAACGTCCCACGTCTGACAGGTCTATCCAGCCATTCTTCTCGTCGGACTCCCATTTGCTCCCGAGTCTCCGTGGTACTACGTTCGCCGTGGTCGCATAGACGATGCTCGCCATGCGCTGGAACGTCTGCACGGCAAAGATGTCGACGTCGCACCGAAGCTGGCCATGATTATTCGCACCGTCGAGGAGGACGCCGAGTTGACCAAGTCTGCAAGATGGGATCAATGCTTCCGTGGCACCAACCTCGTGCGCACCACCATCTCAGTGGGTGCCTTTGCTTGCCAGCACCTCTCCGGTATTGTCTTTGTGTTGGGATTCTCGACCTACTTCTTCGAGCTTGCGGGTATCCAGACCAAGGACGCTTTCGACCTCGGCGTTGGCGTCACGGCCTGTGGTGTGGTTGGCGTCATGATCTCTTGGGCCGCCATCAACACTCTGGGTCGGAGAAAGTTGTTCGTCTGGGGTATGATTGGTATGACTGTTGTCCTCATGTTAATGGGCATTCTCGACGTCGTCCACACTTCGGCTGCTCGCTGGGTCCAGGCATCCTGCACAGTTGTCTATGCTCTTATCTACCAGATCACAATCGGCTGCATTGCGTTTGCCCTGCTCGGTGAGGTCTCCACTCCCTCACTTCGAGCGAAGACGGTCGGTCTAGCCACCGCATGTCAAGCTGTGTTTGGCACGGTGATGAACATTGTGGTCCCTTACATGGTCAACCCAGACAAGGCCAATTTGAAGGGTAAAGTCGGCTTTGTCTTTGGTGGAGCCTGCCTTTTGGGCACTTTATGGAGCTACTTCTACGTACCTGAGCTGAAAGGCCGTACATTCCAGGAGATTGATTATTTGTTCCAGCACCGAGTGCCCCCCAGGAAAATGGGCCAGTACAACCTTGAGGAAGTCAATGATGTTATATGAGCACCGCATGCACGACTGGATTTGGGGAGACGTGGGACATGATATACTGCGAGTTGGATACATATATAGGAAGACAGGGCATGGACTACAAGCAAGAGAGGGAATCAAGACAAGATACCTTTTATCAAAGCATACAGGTGCGACCATCCTAGCCTCCATCTATTCCTGAAGATCGGAACTAGTTCAACCTGCCAGGGCTGTGGGATGTTTCCGTTTACTCCTCCAAGGCTGTGCACGAGGACCATCCGGAATACAGGCCATAAAAAAGCAGCAAGACATCAAACTAGGATACATCAGCTCGTCATGCTCTCCCCAGACCACTAGGAGTCGTTCGGTCTTACTGCCCAGACAACTCTAAAGTCACCACGCCATCACAGGTATCGAGTAATTATGTCGCAAGTCAACAGAAGGACAGTCAGCAACAAGATACACAAGTACAGCCAATGATAAGACAACGACAACAGACGGATCCGACGCCAAAAAGGCCCAGAAGATTAGAATATACTAAAAGAAATAGATGGTCAGTAAGGTACGACACCAACATGACCCGCGATCTTGTGATTCGACTCTGGCCCCCTACACCTATACATGCTTTACATTCCTGGGGACGCGCGCACCGTATGCTGTATCAAGGTGGTGAGTGGACTCAAACACTAGCCCAACAGTTTCTGCTTACAAGCGCTCTTCCGCCGGCTTACGCACACCCAGAGCAGATCTCCCAGTCCCACTCAGGAAGCGGCTTGCGCCCGCTTACGAGCTGGCTTGGCCCAAATATATATATCTGGTTACATACTGCCGGGGGGCCGATACTCAGATCCTGACTTTGCCATTACCATGTCCGAATCCAGATCGAACGCTATTTTCAGACGGGTATCTGGAAAGGGATAACGCTTGATGTCATATAAAGAAAGGTAAGAAGGGCTCGCCCTTATGACATGGAATTTCCCCGTGCAGCGTGGAAACGTTTTCTTCACAAAGGGAGCAGATATTCGATTTCACCAGACTCCAACCGCGCGTGAATTGTTGGTCCTGACATACAATGGCACAATCGGCTACGGCTACTCCTCCTTCTGCTTCTGTTGATATGGCTGCTGATCCTGGTGCTGATCCTGGTGGTCCTGGTGGTTTTGGCGGTGCTGGCGGCGGTCCTGCCGCTTCTGGTCCACCCGGCCCTACTGGTATCGATCTTACTTCTGCCTCTGTTTCTGATGTTGGTGGTCCTGGCGGTGGTCCCGGTGCTTCCGGTCCCAACGGCATCGATCTCACTTCCGCCTCCGCTTCTGATCTCGGTGGTTTTGGCGCTTCTGGTCCAATTGGTGGTACTGGCTATGGTCAGGGTGATGAGGACGAATACGGCGATGAGGACGAATACGGCGAAGAAGAAGAATACGGCGAAGAGGAAGAATACGGCGGTGGAGGTGGCTACGGCGGTGCAGCTGGTGAAGCTGGCTACGGTGAAGCTGGCTACGGTGAAGGTGGCTACGGTGAAGCTGGCTACGGTGAAGCTGGCTACGGCGATGACGACGAATACGGCGCTCAGGCCGGCGGTGGCACTCAGGGTGGCTACGGTGCTCCGGCCAGCGGTGGCGCTCCAGGCAGTGGTGGCACTCAGGGCGGCTACGGCGCTCCAGGAAGCGGTGGCACTCCGGGCAGTGGTGGCACTCAGGCCGGCGGTGGCCCTCAGGGTGGCCAAGGAGCTCAGGGCAGCGGTGGCGCTCGAGGCAGTGGTGGCACTCAGGCTGGCGGTGGCGCTCAGGCCGGCGGTCACGCTCCTATCGATTCGCATTACTATGAGGTGCACGGCCCGGCATCAGCATTTGCTGCTGAATTCGACCCTCACATTTGTTCTTACGAGGATCTGTGGCATACATTCGAGCCCACCATGGTGCAGGCCAACGCTCAACATGGGGGGGAGCAATATGTGTCCTTGGTGAGTACAACCAGCCTCTGCATGATTCCGTCTACGAGCGGGTGAATCGCTCAAAAGATTGCGGGCGGACATGGCATGCGTTTCGGGGCTTCACTGCTGACTTTGTCTTCAGATTGACCAGGCAATTCAG
The DNA here is from genome assembly GCF_000835455.1 of Fonsecaea pedrosoi CBS 271.37. NCBI lineage: Eukaryota > Fungi > Ascomycota > Eurotiomycetes > Chaetothyriales > Herpotrichiellaceae > Fonsecaea > Fonsecaea pedrosoi. The sequence goes on along the minus strand of NW_013550608.1, from coordinate 1,898,932 downwards.
GAGGTCAGCCAAAAGACCGGCGTCGAGTCATATCTCCTGTTATGTGTCATCATGCAAGAAAGTACAGGGAATTTGTTCGTCCAGGCAAGTTTCTTCCATGGAATTCTCTGGTTATGGAACCGAGTCCGACTTTGACTGACCATGTGGCGCGCTGGCATAGACTACCTACGACGCAGACCACGAGCCGACGGGAGGACTTATGCAAACTTCAGGTTGCCAGGGTTTGGCTGCATCGGTAAGCTTCTCTTGCCCCCTAACCTGTCCCGAAATCCTTGGGAGAAGGAGACGTCTCCCATGCAACACACCGTGTCTGATATCGTCATGACCGAGCTGACGGGATCCCGCGCCTTTGTGCTCTTTCTCCTGGCTTCATTTAGACAACAGCACCCACGTTAGAGGATGTCGTCGGCATGCTCGAAATGGGCGCCACCCACCTGCAGGGGTGCTTGACGCAGCAGCACGGCGACATCTATGAGGCCCTACGGGTATACAACTCGGGGAGCATCGCCGCTAGCGGCGACCTGGGCGATCCTGCAAGTGTTGGCACGCCGGATTATGTCTGCGACGTGGCAAACCGTACACGTAAGTGCTTGTTCCTTGTTTTCGGGCCTGCGTTGGAAATATTGCACGAGGGACTTGTCCTTTTTTGTTTTCTCACTAACTTTTTCGTGGCTGCAGATGGCTGGATCAGTGGCGGCAAATCCACGTAGCCTGGTCTGGCTTGACTTGGTGAAAGAGGGGGAAGAGGGATCGAGACCACGGGAAAGAGTCGCAGGGGAGAAGAGAGGTAATGGAATCTGGAATCAAATGCATGAGTCGGTTGGAGAGTTCACCATCACATTCTGTATATCTTCTTTGGAGCGCGGCGTTGAGTGGTTACCACATAGAGCTGCAAGGAAAGTACCGAGTTCGTATCATCATTTCCACACACACAACACGGTCAGGGGAAGAGTGTAGTCTCACTTCTGCGATCCTCTTCCATGAGTCTGTGTCTTTCGTCGAGTGGGACAAAGTAAGGGGCGAGAGAGAGCGGTGGTCGCGTATACACGGTATATCGATGTGGATGATATGTTTATACCTCGTCTACGAGGTAAGACGAGTAGATGAATAGATATGCAGGGAGAGTAAGTATGTAGGGCATGGCTAGGTACCTATCCTTGGGTAACCGAGGTATAGGCGGTATATAGTACGAGGGACGAGGTGTGAGGCGTGAGGTATCAGGTATCTCAATCGCCACGGTTTCACAATCCCTCAAATGAACAATTGACTCTCTCTCTCTCTCTCTCTCTCTCCTTGTGCCTTTATTTTCCTTTCGATTCTTTACGACGGTAGTCTATTCTCTATCATTTGTCACTGCTCATTTCCTCAAATTCGCCTTTGCCGTCTTCCTTTGCTTTGCTTGCAGGCCTCTCCCGTCTTGATTGAAACTCATGACCCGTCACCCACAGAACACCGACCGGGGGAAATCCATCGCCGTGAAACATTCCTTTCGGCTCGCCTTTCGTCGTGCCGAGTTTCTGCCCCCGGTCCCATGATGTTTCCTTCAAACGCCCTCCTTCTCTTCATACTCTATCACCTGCTCCTTTTCCCGCACCGCCATGGTGTCGTGGTGATGGTCGTGGATGGTGCGCGCCGCGAGCGCCGAGTCGCGCACCTCGGGTTTCGCGAAGATCAGGTCGATCTCTTCGAGCGTCTTGCCCGTCGTCTGTGTAGATAGATAACCCGGCGATGTCAGAAAGGGATAAAAACAAAGTAAATTTGTTGTGGGGGACTTGTATTGTGGATGGAAAATAGAATAGACACAGCAGACACAAGACACAGACACAGACACAGACGCAGACACAAGACACAGACACAGACACACAAGGTGGGATGTCCCGCAAAAGGATAGTGGGATAGCGATAAGAGACATACCTCGGGACACATAAAGTACACAAACGGCACGGCGATCGCGCACGACAAGAGCATCCAGATCCAAATCTTCCACCCGACATTCTGGAGCGCGATCCCCCCGGCGAAGACGGTGATGAAGCTGAACAGCCACTCGCCGAACGCGCCGGCCGCGCCGCCGAGGTGGCGAAGTTTGAGCGGTGCAATCTGTCACAAAACATCCAGCGAGGCGCCAAGGTCAGTAAATGTCAATTTCGCAAAGGGGTTTTTTCCTCTCTCTCTCTCTCTCTCTCTCTCCCGCGGAGATGGGGGGTCAAGGTCCAGCAGACGTGTGACACGTTCCGCAAAAAAAAAAAAAAACTCACCTCAGGTCCGTACAACCACGGCACGCCGATCCAGCCGTAGCCAAACACGAAGTTGTAGATAATCACAAACGCCACGGCCGTCCACTGCGTCGCCAGGGTCGGATGTGGCAGGCCGATCATGATCACAAACACGAGCATGCAGATTGTCAAGACGACGGCCGACCATATCAGGATGGGGCGGCGGCCGAAGCGTTCGATCGTGAAGGGGAGCGGGTACGTCCCCAGGGCGAAGCCGGTGTTCATCACCGCGGCGAGCAGTTGGGCGAGGAAAGGCGATAGGCCGACTTGGGAGAAGATGACGGTGGAGTAGTAGACGGACAGGTTGATGCCTATTTTGTGCATTCCTTTGGTTAGCAAAGAAGAAAGATAAAAGTCCACTGTGAAATGCCGAGAGGGGGGGAATAAAACAAACCCATCATTTGCTGGATGGACAGGATCAAGAAGGAGATCCTGATCCGGCGACCGGCGCGGATATCGCTTCGATCCCAAAGGAGATCCAGGAGGTTGAATGTATGCTCGTCTTCCTCTTCGAGTTTGATCGAGGCCAAGATCTCGTCACGCATGCCTTGGACGGCGGGATCTTCCAGCGGGCGGTCGTGCAGCCGCATCAAAATGCTGTCGCCTTCTAGGATGCGGCCTTTGGCGTAGTACCATCTGGGGGTGTCGGGCAGGAAGAACATGCCGATGATGGAAACCACGGCGAAGAAGGCTTGGAAGGCGATAGGGAATCGCCACGAGACCTGGTTCGTCATCCGTGTAAATCCCAGTGTCACCCAGTACGCCAGGGCGACACCGGAGATCAACCAGGCGCACTGCACGCCCACCTCAGGTCCTCGTTCTTTAGATGTGATACTCATCTCGGCCACGTAGGTGGGGACGCTGCAAGAGATGAAGCCGATGCCAAACCCGCAAAGAACACGGCCGACGATGATCTGGGCCACCGACCAAGCAGAGGCTTGGATGCTGGCTCCGATAATGACGAGAGCGTCCCCCGCCAGGATACAGCCTCGTCGTCCCAGAGGCATACCGAGCACGGTGACTGCTAGCGAGCATACTGCGGCTGCCAGTGTGTAGGAGGATGCAATCATGGGGATGACATATGTACCCGTGGGGTGGCCCATGGCGTCAAGGAAAGGTTCTGTGGTCTGGACGCCGCCGAGGACGCCAGCATCGTAGCCGTACATGCAGAAGGACTGTTTTTTTCTCTAAGCATGAGTCGACGAGTTTCAGGGTGCGAAATACTTACCAGTGAGCAACACAAGCTCATTATCCGGTAGAGGGCTCGACCCTTGACAGATTTGAGGAACATCATGATGGGCGATTGGGTGGACGAAGAGACTGGAGGACAATGCTGATGCCGTCCGAAGGCGTTCTATGCTCCTGATATCTATATAGAGAGATATGACTTGGCACATCCTGAATCGCCTTGGGTTGGGTGCCAAGTGGTTTGCCCCATCATCACGGCTGGGCAGTCTGTGATTCGTTCGGGATAGGAGCGTGTGGAAAACGCTCCCCATGGTGCCCCCGCATCGTTGCGGGAAATGAAACCCGGGGAAGTCGATTTTCTCTCATCCGAAGACGTGAGATAAAGTCGGCATTTTCATGGGTCGACCGCAATTTCCCGATTGCGTATCCATTCCATCGTGACCCAGACCAGGCTGACTAGGTAAGTCAGACCCTTGCAGCTCTGTGTTTCTGGTTTGTTTTTTTTCTCTGACGAGTAAAGTGCCATATCTTTGCATCTTTGCCCCAGTCGTAGATCCATTCCCAGACAGTTATAGGTTCAGGGTGGGTAGTATCGAAAATGTACCTCAGGCAGCAGTGGATCGCAGCTCGTGCTCTGCGCAGACTCGAGTCTGCACCCCTGTCCGGCCTTATGAGGTCGTCGCAGGCCCTGAAGCGAAACTCACCCGTCCTCGGTAGAAGCACCATCCACCAGACAACTCGCACCATGGCGACTGAGAACAAAACCAAACCCGGAGCCTCCAGCGAAGATACCTACCGGACGAGGGCCATCCAGGATCTGATGTCCCTAAAGGGCAGGGTCACTGTCGTCACTGGTGAGTGAGGAGTCGAAACTAAATCGTGCCATACCCCTGAACAACCGTAGGAGGCGCACGGGGCATTGGCTTAGCACTGGCCAGAGGTGCTGCCGAGCTGGGAAGCGATGTCGCCGTTCTTGATATCCTCGAAAAGCCATCTGACGCCTTCCTCGACCTCGAAAACCAATTGGGCGTCAAGGCCAAGTACTATCGGTAGAGTTGCCTCCTACTGCCAGGGCCTTGCGGCATTTAGCTGACTGGTGTGTTTCCCAGGACGAGCGTGACGGATCCAGAGGGTATGGCGCGGAGTTTCGATGCGGTGGTGAAGGATTTCGGGCGGATCGATAACTGGTTGGGCCGAGTCGTATTTTTATGGCAAGAGCCCTTGCTAACCATGGTTGCAGCGTCACTGCGGCTGGTATCGTCCATGATAAACCATTCCTTGAGACCACTTGGGATGAAGGCCTTAAGATTCTTCAAGTCAATGTGCGTGTGAAAACGTCCACCTTCGAGGACGAAACCGCTGACTATGGTTCAGGTGCTGGGCACGATGCTTGCCGCTCAACTGGCTGCCAAACAAATGCAAGCCCAGAAAACTGGGGGGAGTATCGTGATGATAGCATCGGTGACTGCTCAGACTGCTCTGCCAACTCAGAGGCTGAATATTTATGGCGCCTCCAAGGGAGCGGTCAGGACTCTCTGCTTGCAGTTGTCAGTGGAGCTTGGCCCTCTGGGAATTCGGGTCAACACAGTATCCCCTGGTTATATCGCCACCGAGATGACAAAAGGGTTGGTCATTACAAACCCTGGGTTGCTGGAAGTCTTCAAATCTGCACCGCCAATGGGACGAATAGGCGATCGGACTGATCTCAAGGGCGCGGTTGGATATCTCCTTAGCGATGCGGCGGCGTATACGACTGGCGCTGATATCCTTGTTACTGGCGCCGTGCATGCCGGTCAGGTGTAGTACGAGATCATAAAGTAGACTCGTCCTAACCAGAGCTTACTCTGCATTACCCATGGTGTATATCTGCCTGTAGCGACAACTCGTCATTCGGCCCAATCTGGACGTGATAAGGTAGCTTGAGAACAGGGTTGACGTCGGTTGAGCAGTCGTCTCATGGCTCTTCAGGGAGGTAGTGAGGCAGTTCGAGGTTGGAGTAGCCACTCCAAAACAGAGTCTCGAGGGAAAAGTCGTCGTACGAGGTATCGAAAAAGTTGAACGCGGGGTCGGTCTCGCTCAGGTTGAGGCCAACGTCAGAGCTACCTTGGCTCTGAGGTGACTGGTGTGTCGCCATCAAATCGCTTTCAGCATTGGTGGGCCGCCGTTTCTTTGCCGGTACATGTCCAGGCTCTTGCACGTCACTCCATGGATTCTGTCGCTTGACATTCGACTTTGACCTCCGGAGGAGATCACTCTTGATGCCCATGATGACCTCGAGGGCTCTTGAGGCGCTTTTGAAGGCGAGACCCAATTCGCCCAATGCTTGACAGCAAATCTCTAGGTTCTTCCACGCGCTGTTGCTTCGAACCGGATCCGTGGCAGCGCAGGCGGTGAAAACGTGGATCAACGTGGCCGTAAAGACGAGATGGACAGCCTGAACATTGATTCTTCTGAGACTGTACAGGCGACGATAGGTCTGGATCAGTTTTGCCATGAAGTTGGCCGAATTCGTGCAGTGGTTGCGGCCAGTCGCAATTTCAGCCGTAGTGAGGCCCGGTAGAGTCTTGACGGATGCAAAGAACGGGCGGAATGTGATGATCATGATGCTGTGGTATTGCATGCTAAGACGAGTCAGCCGTTGAGAACAAAGGTGAATGAGCAAGTCTACTCACTGGAGTTGGAGGACGTGCGGAAGGTATAGATCTCGTTTGTCTAGATTGTTAACGGCGAGGCTGGACGGGAGACTCCTTTGCCAACCCAATAGATTATCACGCATTTGGATCGCAAATTGATACAGCTGCCTGGCGTTCGTTGGGCCAGTCTTCGCATCGGGATACCTGTTTGGCGTCAGCGATACTTTCTGCGCTACTGGAGGATGATGCATCCTACAGCGTCTCCCTGATAGCGGTCATGTGTGCACATAGCTTGACGTTCCAAACCCCAAGCTCGTCAATTGAGTCTGGCAGCCGAGGCAAATCCAATGCCTCACTGTCACCATAAGGGGACCAGTACCTTTGGATGCGACTTGGGTTGGCTTCTTCCGCAGAGAACTGTACCGTTACATGCCTGTCGTCCAGGGCGACAGGCCTACCGACGTACAAACTCCACATCCTAGTTACCAGTCACTCAACTGCCATGGTCAGTAAGGGACAAGACACAAATACCTGTCGTGAACGAAGACGCCACTCCATACCACCTTTCGGATCATCCCCTCTTCACGCGTGATTAGGCCCGCCTGAACGTACGGTTCCGGATCAAGATGAAGACCCAAGTCAACCGCGAGTCTGACAGCCATTCCTATGTGACCGGGTCAGTGTGGACCAGTTTGAGTGTAGTCGAGGCACATCCTACCACTGTCCAACCAGCCACGAGCATCCCTGGTCAGAGACGCCTCGACGGCGCTAAGGATGGCCAGGGATTGAACTGTCGATAGCGTGGGCGCGTCCATTTCAAGTTCCAGAAGCAATTTGGCTCTGGTGGCAAAGAAGTCCGACAGCGGGTCAGGCAAGTGAGGGTAAGTCCTGGTGGTGAGGGTCGCACCAACAGAACACCTAGAGAGGGTTGTCAGTCAGTTTATGACTGCTAGGACACAGGGTAGCAGCAGTCTAACGACACCACCCACATCGCGTTGGTCAACACCTCCGAGTACAAGGTGCTGACTTGACCTGTGGCTTTACAAATCATTCGCTCGCGCCAATACACGGACTCATCCACCACATGTATCGAAGGCTCCTCCCACGTGAAGTACAGTCGCAAGAGGTGGTCTTCAAGGCTTTCATCAACAAGGTGACCAACACCCGCTCCGTTGAGTAATTCGGCGCCTTGTTCAGAGGGCGAGCGGAATTTTGACCGAGACAAGGACAAGGGTCCATTATGGAGGATGTGTAGGTTGGACGTCGCCCCGTAGAACCGCAACTGGCCATCCTCGGCAATCTGCAACGAGCCCATCCTGCCGGACAGTTGATCTAGCAGAACGTCTTCACTGTGACTAGGAACGGGTGTTTTGAGGTCGGCATTCGAATCCTCGATCTGAGGGACATCCGGAGCGGAATACAAGTAACCATCCTCGAGAGGCTTTCCCGGCATGACTAAAGCATCTTGACCCGGGGGGCCGTCCGCGCCTGGACCTAATTTAGTACATTCATTTCATTTATCAAGCACCGGAAAGCCTCACCAAGCCATTCAGAGACGCCGAAATCAGACTGATCGATGCCCGGGGGAATGCTTTGGGGTGGAGAAGCATCGACAGGCCATGATGATGCGGTCTGACCGTTCGCTGGAATGTTTTGAACATGGAGCGGCGGTGGAGGCGGCACATCGATGCCATGCGTAACGAGTAGCGACTCGAGTTGATGGCAGTAGCTCGTCAGGGCTTGTAATCTCTCCTTGGGAGCGATCTTCCGTTTATCCACGCCATGCTGGAAGACACACTCCTGGGCGTAGAGCACGCAGTTTGAGCAGCGCGGACTGATACCGTCGCACTTGATCTTGCGTTTGCGACAGCCAAGGCAGGCGGTGGTGACATGCTTCCCCTGACGTTTTGGGTGTAGATCCGATGAGCTAGTTTGGGACGACATCAGGCACCTTTTCTCCGCTGAAGAAGACGGTTGGATATCCGGCTGGACGGCATTTGATTCGATCTGTGATGTTTGCAGTCTTGTCCTGCGCAGGTTAGCGCTCCATCGGGGGGTGAGCAGTTCGTTTTTCTCAGCGTTATCACTGGGTCGGACTAGGTTGGTATGGGAAAGAGGTCTTGACAATGAGACTCGAGGGCGGAGAGGAGAGGGTTTTCGGATGCTGGTGGGAAGAAGAGCGGGAGGAATTGATTGTTAGTTTGGTTGTTAGTTGTTGGTTGGATGCGGGCGGGCGCATCCATGACAATTCTTTTGCGGGGAATCCACCCAAACTCCCCATTGTCCGCAGTTTTACTTGGTACCAACCAGCTGCTCGGGGCCCGTCAGCTAGGATTGAAGGGGGAATAGCCAGAAGAGCGACACCCACTCTGAAATCTTCTCCGTGGAATTAGGTACCTAGGTATTTTGGGGGTGGGCTCCACCATCCAATGCAATGTGCAATCCCCGGGGTATATGGTCAGTATAATATACACGGTGCTGAACGAGACCAATCCATTCTCATGCTCATGCTCATCGTCATCTTCATTCACTTCGTTCAATGTGCCCAGAAGGCATGCCGTTCACCCGCGCAGCGGTTTGTCCCCCTGTAACGCTCTCTCGGCCCTCAAATATAGATCTACACAAAGATTCTGAATGGCAACCAGTCCGTCATCTTTGCTGATGTTGCTCAAACGATGCAGGATTTGTAACATATATCTCGAGACGCTGAAGTCTGATACTGAACTCTCATCGAGGGGGTTGAAAATGATATGGGCAAGGACAACCACCATGGCTGAGACGATAGATTCCAGTGACAGCCTGCGAGTTATTTTGTCAGAGTCCACATCTTTGCTGGCAAGGGTCGACTGAAACTCACCAGTTGCAAGCAATATCGTCGCCCGGAATCAACCTTAGCAGGTTGATGAATCTCCGGGCGTCTTTGTGCAAAATTTGCGCCTTTTGCTTGGTCATTCCCTCGATTAGTCCTTGGGCTGAGAAGGCATTGTTACTTGCTCGAGGCCCCGGTAACATACGGGCCCAGAAGGCGTATGTAGTCGAAAAATAAGTTGACTCGAGGATGACAACGTGGACTAGATCCGACCGATGCAGAGCCGCACGTAGATGCTCGGCGTCAAGCTCGAAGATCCAGTTACGTCGCCACTCCTCCAGCCGCGAGTTGATTGAGCGCAGCTCAGCATCGCCTGCAGGATTCGAGTTCTGCGCGGTATGCAGCAATGCGAGTTGCTCTCCAAATTCGGCCTGGATCAAAGCAAGCTCCACGTGAAGTCGGAGAATATTGACCTTGAATTCGCCATTGGCGGCGGTGATTTCCCCTGCGGCATCTGGCTCGCCGTCCCTTGGTATTTCAACATTGATCAATCTCGGTGGCAGGTTGGGCAGTCTGCCCGCCCTCATATTCATGTCTACTTCCATAAAATAGGCGACCCAGAAAACGCGTTCTTGCTGGGTTCGATCGACCGCATTAATTGGTTCGGTCCCCTTGGGATCGTTGACCCGAAGATCCTGGACAACCCGTAGGGCCAGGGAGACAAATGTTTGGGCTGGAAATGGCCGTGAGGATGTCGATATCACCACGGCTAAGCCAAGAAAACATTGAGCCAGAAGCAACGAGGGTCGGAGTACCAGTAATTCCGGCACCGTGTCGAGCGATTCCTGTAGATAGATTTCGGCATTCTCCGTATCTTGCGGGACCCCCAGTGGACTCATTGCACGGAGCCGGTGTGCAATTCCAAGAACGACCTTGAGTGCCACCCACTCGATCGGCTTGCCGTTGGCTCTTCCGTTGTAACAGTCCTGAAAGAGGGATGTGATAACCGCGGGGTCGAAGAGTGGGAGTGCTGCGTTAAAATCCACCAGGAATTCCTGCAGGAGGAAGAGGCCGCCTTGCACCGGCGGCAGCGAGCATTTCTTCGCCCCATTATAACGGACTTGAGGCCGAAGCTCCTCATCAGTCGTAGCAAGAGCCGGGGCTGGCATAGCAAATTGTGAGTCGGAGTTTGGGCTCCATGCCTGAGTCACATCAGTCCCCAAAAGGTCCATTTCACCGCCAAGTGATTGTGTAACGTCGGCTGTCATCCTTCGCGGTTGGGTGGAGCCAAGCGCTTGCAGCAGTGACTGGCCCGGTGACTGCTGGGTGCTGCTGCCTGCTACTTCTGCCAGGAGCGTATCTGCCACGTATGAGGTTTGTTCAGTCGGGGAGGTGGTCGACGGTAGCGATGACGGGGTCAGAACGTCCACTCGTTCGGCGTGACCGTTCTCTGGGAGCCTCGCCGCGACCGACATCTTGATGAGTTCCTCCAGACTCTTGAGGCGCTCCTCGAGGTTCTCCATCTGTCTCCTGCTCTTTTGTTAGAAACGATGAACTCCTACCACAGGAAGATGCAACAACTTTTTCCGCTTTTCCCGCGGCTTCGTGACATGTGTCATCTGGCAAACTGATTTGGACTTCTCGCAGGCTGAGCATCTACCACCTGCCGTCTTCAGATCACATTTTCTCTTTTTCAAGCGGCAAAGATCGCAGGCCTGACACAATCCAGGGTCAGGACCCCCTCCAACCAAAATGGTCTGAATTTCTAGAGAAGCCTCACCTGAGCCATGTTGCCCACTTTGGGAGGTTGCGTAATTGCTTGGGACATGGTGGATGTCCCCTCAAGGGTCAATGAGAACCCGACTGGTCCGGTTCGGAGCCTTACAGGTGTATATAAGCGTCCCAAGCACAACAGCAATAGAGAATATACTGTTCAACAATATCGGAAATGCACATCCGGGGATGCCTAGCTCGCGAGGAAGAATTAGACTATCGGAGGATGCTGAGGTCTGGAGTCGAGGACGAGCATTTGAAATGTTCGAAAGAGACCCATGACGTTGGGGCTCATCTTGGAAACAGGCCTCCTGATTGTGTGTTTCTGAGTAATCTGATGCAGGTTTGGATTGTCCAGTCCAATCTTCAGCAATTGCCCCAACGGTATTATCGCGCACCGCTGCGAGGTTCAAACGCCGACATGGCAGCCCTGCTGACAAACCAACATGGTATCCGGAACTGCGGAGGCTGATTTGCTCCGCAACTCCGACGCATCCGTATCAACTCCATCGGAATGTGGTGGCGCCGAGACCGAGTACGATCACCTCGTGGCCTCCTACCTATTTAGGCAGAAACCGCCGAGAGCGCGTACGGCGTACTCTTGCCTCGTACTTAGTCAGCCTTGCATCACATTTCATAGCCTCGTCGCTGTTTACCGAGGCTGATTCTTCTCCATTTACATAATAGTACATAGTGACTGGGAAAGTGGCAGAATACAAAGCCATTAAACAATACTACACACACATCTCTATCCTCTCGAACTTTTCAACGGCTGAGGGACCCTTTGCTATGGTATCAAACATGAATTTTCCTATTGTGGATGTGTGGGCAAATCCCATAGCCCTGGTATGTGTCCAGCCCGATCCGATCTGTGCCCAGTCCTTCGCGGCTTCTATTGCTTTATTTGCCCTATACGGCGAAAGGCTCCTGACACTGGTTACAGGATGGTGTGCCCGAAGCTCAGCGGCTCTTCCAACAAAGTCATGCCGATCCCGACCTCCTGCGACGTCGACCGACACCCCAGGAATTGGTCGCCATGATGGACTCAGCAGGTGTCTCACAGATCTGTCTGGCTTCGTGGCGCCGGCCCGGCAAGGTGGTTTTCTCTAACGACCAAGTCGCCGAGTTCACCAGAGCTTATCCTGATCGAATTTTCGGCCTCGCGTCGGTGGACTTGCTGGACCCTGTAAATGCTGTGAAAGAACTCGAGCATTACGTGGTGAAAGAGGGCTTCAAAGGCTTACGCGTCGTGCCATGGTTATGGGGTCTGCCCCCCACGGATGCTCATTACTGGCCGCTGTTTGTCAAGTGTATCGAGCTTGACATCCCCTTCTGTACCCAAGTTGGACATACTGGTCCTTTGTGTCCGAGTGAAACAGGTCGCCCGATCCCCTACATCGACACCATTGCCCTCAAGTTCCCCCAGCTAAAAATCATATGCGGTCACATAGGATATCCTTGGACGGCCGAAATGGTAGCTGTCGCTTGGAAGCATGAGAACGTCTATATCGATACCAGCGCGTATCTCCCCAAGTACTATCCCCCAGAGCTGATCACTTTTGCCAACACGACTGGACGCAAGAAGGTCATGTTTGGGACCAATTTCCCCCAGCTGACTTGGAACGCTTGTGTTAATAGCGTCGAGAAGCATCTGTTGGCAGAAGGAGGCTTTCGGCGCGAAGTGGTTGCTGAATTCATGGGTGGCAATGCGAGAAGGGTATTTAAGCTAGAGGCGCCGGCGATACAGAAAGCAAAAGCCTCGCTTTGAGATCTTTAGCCAAGAAAATTGTCATCGAGAAAAGCGGTTTGGTCGGTAATCTGTCCGACACAGAGTTGGATCTTCAAAATTCCATTCCGTCAGCCCCAGTAACGCCGTCTTCGTCTCGTTCTCTTTTGACGCGGACCATTTCACTCTTGAGCAGGGATTTGACAAATCCATCAAACAATTCGACATAGGACTTGAGACTGGTCTTTTCCCAGTCATTTAGCTTTCTCATGGTCACGCCGTCCTCGACGTATCCATTTGTCTGCGCGTCAGGCGCGTCGTTGTTGCCGAATTGGTCGACTTCGTTGAGCAGTTCGGTGACCTTGGGTACGGAGAGCGGATCAAAGGTTTCGGCGCGACTCATGTCACCACCGGATGTGATGGGTACGCACACTCGTCCCGTGCCAGGGTGCACGACGAAGGGGCTCTTCAGCAAATGGATCCTCTTCTTGCCGACTTCAACGTCTAGTCTCGGATAGGTATACTCTAGGAGAATGTCCTGTTTGGCTTCAACCAAGGCCTTAGTGTCCAAGGTCTTGCTGATACCAGTCTTGGCCAGAGAATCAATGTCTTCCCACTTTCTGATGCTGGGCCGATCTGGGCTGCTTGACCACTTTTTGACCAGGGCTTCGTTCAGTGCTTTGTCCGGAAGCAATTGGAGGAGTCGGTCTTGTCCTTTCTGAGACAGAAAGGGCTCCTGGTCGATCAAGACCTGTTGGAAGTATGGCTTCAAGATCTCAAGGCTTCGGGCAATGTGGGGATGGAGTGGCCGCTTGAGATTCACTCTCTTACCACCTTGCACACCTCCCTTCAGCACTTCAAAGTATCCAGTGATCGCTTTGCGCTTGTCGTCGTCCAGTTCTCTGGCTTCTTTGTCGCTGATCCAAGCGTGAACGCCTCGACGTCCAGAATAGATCCAGATGATGTGTTCGAAGCCAAAGTCTTCTCTCAGTGCAACATCGACGACTTTTATCGCCATCGTGGCAAATGACCAGCATTTTGCACAAATACTTGCCTTTTCACAGCATGTGCGGATGTCATCATAGTCCGTCAAATCAATGTCGAAAACAATCTCCTTGCTCAATGGTCTGAACATGGAGCTTTTCTTTAGAGTCTTCCGCTCGCTTGGATTCGTAGTATAAACCGGCCCGATCTCGAACCGGGAAGGGATGTGTCGCAAGATGTCCTTGCGCAACAAGTCCGCAGTAGGGTATGACTGGTATCGCAGATACGCGTCGTTCGAAAGGGTCAATGCGAACTCTCGATTCGTGAAATCGGGACCCGGCTTGGGGGAGTGGTTGAGCCACTGGAAAAGGGATCGAAAGGGGAAAAGGCGAGCGTAGAACTGTTTCATTATAATAGGATCTGAATATGACTCCTGCTGTGTAGTCACAGCCGCGCCGAGCGAGTCGGGAGCTGATTGCGGCGGAGAGGAAGGCATGTTCGCTTCACTCGAGGATTGCAAAGCACTCGCGATATCGTCGTCGTCATCGTCAAACAAATCTTCCAACGCCACGGGCCCCTCTTCGGAGGGCTTTGCCATGGCATTGTCCTCACTTTTGTTCACAGACGACGAAGTTGGAGCGTCAGGGAGGTGAATGTCCTCATCCTGCGAAGCCGGCTGCTGTGGTGGTGAAGAATCGCCCTCCATTTTGATGCCCATATTGAACACTTGTCGAAAGAAAGCAAGCTTTGCACAGGTTGACAATACCTTTGTGGTCACAATATTTCGTCAGATCAGATCAGCGCGTGTGAATGAACACGAGGGCGACGCGTCTACGCGGTCGTGTCACCAATATCCAGCCAAGTCACGTGAGCGCGCGTTTCCAACGTGATGTGTAGCACCTCGAAACCAGCCCCGTGGTACGAGATACATGGCCCACGGAACTGCTATTCGTACTGAGACCGGATAGACGGCAATACCGAGTACCGAGTACAATTCAACGCATCTACGACATTTATGGAGTGAAAAGTAGGATGTCTCCAGCGTCATGGTATAGAGCATAGTTCCCCCATGAAAATCGATTTCTTGATCGTCCTAATCTAACCACCCAAAATATCGTCAAGGCCCTCGTGGCACATGCCGGTTTCCCAAAGGGCCGGATATGGCGGAGAAACGAAAAAAGAGGCTATTGTACATCAAGGCAAATTCTCCTTCACTTCATTGGCATCTGAAAACGGTCCCGCATCATGCTTGACCAGTTCCGGCCGTAGGGTCGGGCTGCTCACGTTCATGTGTTCGGGATTCCGGGCACGTTTGATGGCGTCCTCGATTGCGGCACTCAAGGTGGCACTGCCGGTATGCCGATGTGTTGGGCCCGGGGACGAACCTCCTTTAGAACCCTCCAAAGGCAAAATAGCGCTCACGGACGATGACCTCGCCGAGTGGTTGGCTGCGAAGGGCTGCTTGGGAATCACCAAGGGTGATATTGGAGACTCGTCGAGGACAGTCAGGGGAGTTGAAGTCGCGGGAGAAGGAACCACTTCCTTTTCATCCACGAAGAACGGAATGCTCTCCTTTGAGCTTGTAGCCGTACTGCTCTTTCGTGAGGCTTCTTTCGCCAGATTTGCCAGTGTAGGTACCCTGGTCGCCGAGCTGGCTTTCTTGACTTCGATAGGTCGCGCAGTGACGTTTCTCGCGACGATAGAGCTGTTGCTACTTCCTAATTTGGGCATTTGTGGGACTTGGGGGATCTGTGGCGTTCTCGCGCTTGGGGTTGACGAGTTTCCTGGAGTGTTCGCACCGGACTTAACACTCACGACGTTGGCTTGCGCTCGGAAGGCCTGTTGAGCTGGTATAGGTGGAACAACAGCATCACTACGGTAAATCGTCGTCGCCACGCTTGCTCGAGCCAAGCTCGGGGCAAGGCTTATTCGCGGGTCGATGGAAGAAGTGTCGGACCAGGTAGAATCTCTCAAGTCTTTCGGCATGAAGAAATGCTGCTCCAGCTGGGGTGACCCGTTGGCAGAGTTGGAGGCAATGCCTCCAGGGATCGAAGGAACCGGTGGAATGAATCCTGGTGAGTCTGGGGGTGACCGGACAGTTACTCCTGGAATGTAGGCAATCTGGATGACATTCGAAGCTCGAGTTAGGACAGTAGAGGCGATCGAGTGAGCAGACCTAGTGGATTGACGGTTGGCTCGATGGAGCGTGGATTGATCTCTCTTTTCTGGAGGATCCCAAGCCAGAGCGCGTCGTTTCTTGCGCATTCGGTACCTATAAATCACATAGGCAATGACTGCCAGTAGGATCACACCTCCGACCACTCCGCCGACGATTGGGCCGACAGGTGTAGACTTTTTGGGTGATGATTGTCCAGGCAGAGAACCAATTTTAACACAGGTTGTAGACGCGCACGAGTCACACGACTGAGCACTTAAAGAGCAAGTCTCATCCACGCCGCATGCCGGGCAGCTGGGAGGATCAGGGGGGCATTGGACGCATCGACGAAATAAGTGGTGTGCAGAGGATTCGAAAACTTCACTCGAATGTTAGCTGGATTCAGATCCTCGTCTCTGGGTGTGCATACGGCCATTCGACGCCATCGCGGCGCCGCTCTTCTTGTAGCTTCAATCGTCTACTCCTCACAGCCGTAGAGTCACCGGATCAATTACACCTGTCGAACTCAGGTGTATTAATCTCGTCTCAAACCCCTCCTCGTGTCTCGTGAGAGCTCTGCGGTCGTAACGTCGTCGGCTTACAACCCTTCTGATAAGTTCGCAGTGAGGCAAGGTTCGAGAATGCGATAGTGAAAAGATTATGATAAAGAGCCCAATGACTGTGGATCAACCACGAGTTCTTGTTGTGCCAAAAAAGAGAAGATTCCGTGGTCGAAAGGAAGTGACTGGACCGTGCCGGGAGCGGTGACCAAACAAGAGACAAAAGAATGTGGGACGAGACAACGTCTCGACAAAAAGCCAAAATCCAACGTGGAAAAGACTGAATTGAAGTAAGTATGAAGCTGTTTGAAGGATTGCAGGGCGCTCAGTGCGAAGGGATGGAGAGGAATCGAAAAACAATCGCAGCTGAGTTGGACCGGCAGTCTCGACCCTCCAGCCAGCAAAGTGGTGGTGGAGAGGATGGGTACAGCCAAAGGCAACGAGCGAACAGGGACGGGCAAATGGGCATTGATGTGCTCCGGGAACTCAAGGTGATGGTGAGCGAGTGGGAGATGAAGGGGCATTGTACGCGAAGCCTACGGTGGTGGACCACGAATGCGGTTGGCTCACAGGCCGCAATGAAAGAAAGCTTGGTGCGCCTACGGACTGCCTAATGCCTGTAATTGGAAAAGCGCCGCCCGCAAAATCTCTCCTTCAAACAAGCTGCTCGCAAGGGTTTTCACTTGTACTAATCTGAAGAGTTGTTGAAATCTCCTGACCCGACCTGGTCCTTGTTCCAATCAGAAGGCATCGAGGAGTTTACGAGGAGCTCCAGGTCAACCACGAACAGCATCTCATCGAAACCCACGACGGGGTTCGAATCGTCGACGCAGATCCATCGACGGGAGGTAGGCTCACCCAGGGCTCATGTGAGCCCAATGATGAATTGTTTGCCCAGAAGCATGCAAAGGCATATTTGACCCCTTGTGGAATATCAGCTACCGAAAAGGTTGCAGCAGACTTCTAGTAACACATGAATAGTTTCATTATCACCCACACCGCAAAGTACTCAAGAGACCCTCGTGCCTTTTTTTCCTACCTTCAGATGACGGTACCACATGAATATCGTCTTTGTATGAAGAGGAAGAACCAAAAAAATAATGCTCCCCTTTCACTCATTTCGGAGATGGCCTGAAATCCGCAGGGAATAGGGGCGGAGATGACTGTTGGGCAGCTCTGTCTGGTACAACATTTGCAATGTCAATTCGGCCTCAGCACGTTTGAAGTCACCACGTCTGAAGCGGAATGGAACGTGTCTCTGCGCAGAATACAGCATATGTCTCCAATTCCCCGGTGCAGTAATGGTGCTCCGTGTCCCAACTTGTGTAAGGGTTGCCACCTGTGGCGCAGGACCTCACTCAGGCAGATCTAAATATGGGTACATACCTTTTAAGTCAAGGTCTTACGGTGTGGCGCTTCCTTGCGAACGATGTGAGAGTCAGCCAGATCCATTGAGAATTGGCCGCACACAACGTTGTTGTCATGTCCTAATCTTTTGGTCATCTGGCAAGGCGACCGGAATAGAAGTCGACAATCAATCTGTCCTGAATGCCACGCATGCGGCGAATTATCCCATCCCGTCCAGCCTGTCGAATACTTTCAGGAGGCACTCCAGCAAAAACTGCGGGGGAGTGGAATTTTGCCCAAGCCGTGGAGGACGCCACCATCGTATGCACGGGCGAACTCTCCGATACCAAAGACACTGGCAGGCTGGATCCACTGTTTCGTTCCCGGTGTTTCATAGTTGAGATCCAGAGATACGATCTGCGTTTGGTTGCGCAGTCCCTCAAGGAGTGCACTCTCGCTGTGCACCAGGTACAGAGTGATGGCTGTCTGATTACAATCCACGACTAAGGGGGGACTCTACTCATCCTTCTATCAAGGATCATAAGCAGACAGGCAATACGGCCAGGGTGCGGCTGAAAGTCTTCTGTCGCTGGGCATCAGATGGGGATTCGCCAGCCCAGGGATCGCAAGCAACCAGTTAAGCGAAGGCTCAACAGGCTGAGACTGGCCTCCAGTAGTAGGTGGCTTGGTAGCCACCCGCCAGCAGTAGTGCAATGCCTGTCGTCAGCGCTTTGTTCCCATTTCCTTGCGCCTTTAGCCGGATTCGCTTCTCTCAGCTCAGGGGACTTTGAACCCTGCCCAAAAAAGGGCTGAGCTGCGTCTTCAGCAGGCTGTGTGGGCGTGTGTGCAACCAAGTGTTCAGAAAACCAAGAAAACTGAAACAACACCTCTCGGTCCCCGTGGTTTACAGGTCATTTTTCAATCATCACCATCTTCTTCTTGTAAAGATCCTAATTCGATTGCAGTTGACCCTTCTTGGTCCTGCTCTCTTTGTCCTCTCCTTTGAGATCCGCCGATTTGACTTTCTTTGCCCGCTTTCGTCTCCGCATCTATATCACCTAATTCATCACCCTGCACTCCCTCTGACAGGCTGTATCAGCCATCAGTGGTCTCCCCTAGTTGCAGCAACTCCTGCCCTCTGACCGGCCCTGGCGGCTGTCAGTCTGTCAGTAAAATCTCACACCTACTCACTGAACCAGTGACCTGCCTGCCATACCACGTATCTCACCCGGTGGGATAACCATAACAACTGCGGTGGTGCCGGGTCTCAGCCCTCGAACCGCCTTTTCTAGCACAACACCACATTTCCTTTCCCCCCATTCTTCAACTTCAGCGCCATGGCGAGCCAATATCCGGGTGGCTATGACAATGGCCATCAACTCAGTGACATCCCCCCTGGAAATGTACGTGGATCGAGCCTGACCCCCTTGTGAAACGAGCTGAACTGACCCTTTGCGTAGGCTTACCGATCCAATGAACATCATTCAGACGACGAAGCAGAGCATTCCTTGCTACACCAGAACGCTGCGTATCAGTCGCAATACGATGACCCGCATTCCCGCCCGTTGACGCCAGGACAAGAATCGATCTACACCCTGAATGAGACGTATGTAGGAGGAGACAAGTCACAAGCCCCAGTCACAGGATACAACCCTCAGCACACTCAGGCGTACGGAGGAGGCTATGGCTTGAGCAATACGCAGGCCGGGTTTCCTACCCCGGGTTATCCTGATCCGACTGAGCGCAGCAATTCTACGGAGGCATGGAAGCAACGACAAGCTCCTGGCTTCGGCACAGTCAAACGCTACGCTACAAGAAAAGTCAAGGTCGTCAACAGCGTGCTGAGTATCGACTATCCGGTGCCCAGTGCCATCCAGAACGCAATTCAGTCCAAATACCGGACCGACCTCGAGGGTGGGAGCGAGGAGTTTACCCACATGCGCTACACGGCTGCTACCTGCGATCCCGATGACTTTACCCTAAAGAACGGCTACAACCTTCGTCCCGCCATGTACAACCGGCACACCGAGCTCCTCATCGCAATCACGGCCTACAACGAAGACAAGGTCTTGACAGCCCGCACATTGCACGGAGTGATGCAGAATATCCGCGACATCGTCAACCTCAAGAAATCCGAGTTCTGGAACAAAGGCGGACCGGCCTGGCAGAAGATCGTCGTATGTATCATCTTCGATGGCATCGACCCTTGCGACAAGAACACCTTGGACGTTCTTGCGACCGTTGGTGTGTATCAAGATGGGGTCATGAAGAAGGACGTCGATGGCAAGGAGACTGTGGTCCATCTCTTCGAATATACAACCCAGCTTTCCGTGACAGCGAATCAACAGCTCATTCGGCCGAGCGACAATGACCCAACGTCGTTGCCCCCAGTGCAGATGATGTTCTGTCTAAAGCAGAAGAACAGCAAGAAGATCAACTCCCACCGATGGTTGTTCAACGCGTTTGGCCGCATCCTCAACCCGGAGATCTGTATTCTTCTAGATGCCGGCACTAAGCCCGGCTCGAAGGCTATCATGGCTCTGTGGGAGGCGTTCTATAACGACAAGGATCTCGGAGGTGCTTGCGGTGAAATCCACGCCATGTTGGGTCGCGGGGGTGTTTTTGGACGAAAGCTCTTGAACCCTCTGGTCGCCGCGCAGAACTTTGAATACAAGATCAGTAACATCTTGGACAAACCATTGGAGAGCTCTTTTGGCTACGTCAGTGTGCTCCCCGGTGCGTTCTCAGCATATCGTTTCCGAGCGATCATGGGTCGTCCCCTGGAGCAGTATTTCCACGGCGATCACACCCTGTCGAAGCGGCTGGGAAAGAAGGGTATCGAAGGCATGAATATCTTCAAGAAGAACATGTTCTTGGCCGAGGATCGTATCCTGTGTTTTGAACTGGTCGCTAAGGCAGGTTCGAAATGGCATCTGACCTACGTCAAGGCCTCCAAAGCCGAAACCGACGTGCCTGAAGGAGCGGCAGAATTCATCGGTCAACGTCGACGTTGGCTCAACGGTTCCTTTGCCGCCTCCATCTACTCGCTCATGCACTTCTCCCGTATGTACAAATCCGGCCACAACATCATCCGAATGCTCTTCTTCCACATTCAAATGATCTACAACATTGTGTCAGTTATCCTTTCCTGGTTCTCTCTCGCGGCTTTCTGGCTCACCACCAAAATTCTCATGGATCTGGTGGGTCAACCCAGCAGTAACAACAACAACAAAGCTTTCCCGTTCGGCAACAGTGCGACACCAATCATCAACACCGTCCTGCAATACGCTTATCTGGCCTTTCTGCTCTTGCAGTTTATCCTGGCCTTGGGTAACCGTCCCAAGGGCTCCAAGGTTGCATACATCATCTCGTTCTGCGTCTTCGCCGTCATCCAGCTCTACGTGATCGTCCTGTCCATGTATCTGGTGGTCAAAGCATTCACTTCGAAAGATGGCACTGACATTGTCACTAACGAGGGGGCTAACGAATTCCTCAAATCCTTCTTCGCCTCGACCGGACCTGGTATCGTCATCATCGCGCTGGCGGCTACATTCGGGTTGTATTTCGTGGCTTCGTTCATGTATCTAGATCCTTGGCACATGTTCACCTCGTTTTTCCAGTACCTGCTCCTCATGCCGTCCTTCATCAACATCCTCATGATCTACGCCTTTAGCAACTGGCACGACGTCTCGTGGGGAACCAAAGGTTCGGACAAGGCGGACGTGCTACCTTCGGCGCAAACCAAGAAGGACGAAAAGGGCAAGGCGACGGTTGTGGAAGAAGTGGACCGACCGCAAGCCGACATTGACTCTCAATTCGAGGCTACAGTGCGGCGTGCTTTGGCGCCGTACGTGCCACCTGAGGAGAAGGAAGACAAAACGCTGGAAGATTCGTACAAGAACTTCAGAACTCGACTGGTGGCGACATGGATCTTTTCGAATGCCTTGCTCTCGGTTGTCATTACTAGTGACAGCGTCGACAACTTTGGGTTTACTGTAAGTATCTTGACATATGTCGGTGAGTCCCACTGCTAACTTCTCCCACAGTCTAGAGCAACGAGCCGAAGCAACCACTTTTTCCAAGCGCTCTTGTGGACCACGGCAGCTCTTTCCGTTGTGCGCTTCACCGGGTGCTGCTGGTTCCTTGGCAGGACCGGTCTGCTTTGCTGTTTCAATAGAAGATAGTCGTCCCTCCCAGTGTGTTGGATATGGTCAGGTCTGGATCACAGTTGGCATTGAAGGGAGAAGCTTAGGCTTATTTCCGATGTCGGTCTCCTTTGGGGCTGAAGTTGGTGAAGACACAGTTCCTGTCGGATTTAGCAGCGGACTCACAATAAAATGGTGTTGGGGTTTGGATTAAATACATGTATCGAGTAAAAGGATGGCGTTTATTATGTTTGACTGGTCCTCCAAGGAGGCGAGGCTGTGGATGCCACCTGCGTCATGTGAGCACAGCCAGATTCCCATACATGATTCGAGCAAGTGGCACTCGAGCGCAGGGGCCTCCCCCTCTGACTTTCCGGACTTTTAAATCGTGATAGCCATCTACATTATTTACATTATCTGTGAAGTTCTCTTTCGTGGATTTCCTCGCACTGCCGATATCCCATTGTCCTGCCTCCGCTGTCCCGCACCCGTTCACGGAAGGAGACACGAGAACGCCGAGTTTCAGGCTGCGCCCTGCCCTCTTTGTTCCTCTTCCCGATCCGACTGACACGCCCGCCTCCGTCAACCACTCCCCGCCCTCCACGCTCTCTGGTCTGATTCACAGAGTTCTTTAGAGATACACATCGATCGAGCTGTCGTGTCACCCCGTGGTGACGACCGACTGACAAGATGATGAAAATATGGTCAATGGTAGGAGCGGTTCCCAGTGCCTATAGCTAATCACTGATGGCAATGTGCAGAAACAACAGCAACAAAAGGATGAACAGGCACAAGGAGTGACGCAGAAGAAGAAGAAGGTCACAGCCGCTCAACTTCGCGTGCAAAAAGGTGAACGGTTCCCTTTGTCTGGCTGGAGAGGCGTCTAATGCAGTTTCTCGCAGATCTAAGTGAATTGTCCCTCGGGTCGACCATGAAGACGACATTTCCCAACCCCGACGACATCTTGAACTTTACTCTCACGATCGAACCAGATGAAGGCATGTACAAGGGTGGTAGCTTCGTGTTTAACTTTGCCATCAACCAGAACTTCCCGCACGATCCGCCGAAGGTCAAATGCACTCAGAAGATCTATCATCCAAACATCGACCTAGATGGAAATGTCTGCTTGAATATTCTAAGAGAGGATTGGAAGCCGGTATTGAATCTAAATGCCGTCATCGTGGGCATGCAGGTAAACTCTCCATTCAATGTCGAGCGTCACGGGTTGCAGCTAACTCGCTGAACAGTTTCTTTTCCTCGAGCCCAATGCGTCCGATCCGCTCAACAAGGAGGCGGCTGAAGATCTCCGAAACAACCGAGAGGGTTTCCGGCGGAATGCAAGGACGGCGATGGGAGGCGGGTCTGTGAAAGGGCAGACTTATGATCGAGTATTGCGGTGATGCCAGTGAGGTCTGGGAAGGGTCGACATGATGACTGAAATGATTGAACGACAAGTCGAAGACAAGATATTTAGGTTGCGAGCTTCACTCAAAGGTTGCGGTCGAGTCTTGGTAAGGCAAGAGGCGTTGAAAGGGGGCCACATGGCTGATCAGCTATGCACAGCGTGTTTTGTCTTGAAGCCGGAGTCAATTTCGAGTTAGACGGTGAACAACGCCTGGCAAGACTTCTCTCGAGACATCTTCGCACTGTCAAAGACCATGGAGATTCCAGAACATGGTCGGTTCTTTACCCGGAGATCTTGGGTATTAAGATGAGTGTCCGGGGCTTTCCTCTGCGCTTTGAGCTCGTACGAGGCTGACTTGCCTTGGATTAAAGTGGTGTGCCTGTCACTCTCCTCATTTCTACCCGTCATGTTGTGTCTACTCAACTGCGCCAGATCAAGCACATTGGCATGCTCGTCCCTCCGTTCTCCGTCTCTACTTTTGTGGTCCTTCTTTTGTGGTCCTTGTTGTGGAGGTCTCCCTTGACCATCGAAAACTCCAATCTGCCAGTCCTGCACGCTCAGCTTTTCCCCGTGTCGTTGTCTGCAGTACCGGGTTTCTCCCAAGCACATACGGTGTACTTGTATGTCCCAGTCACGGGTTTAGCTGACTAGACGGGTGGCCCATGTAACACGATCCGATACAAGGAACAGGGGTTTTCTTTTCCACCTATCAAATGCATCTGCCCCGGATGCTACATGATCTATGCCCGAAGCATCTACCAACAATCTGGCCCAGGCATACCCTTAGAGAGTAGTCTAGGACACGGACAACCTTCTCTGCATCGCCGTTTCGCGCCATCATCCAGCTTCAAAAGCTCCTACAAAGACTCACACGTTCTACTTGTTATATCACTGTTGTCAAACAAGTTGAACGGCAATCCCGAATTCAATAGAGTGTCTCGAGTGTCTAGTCTGCGATGATGAAGATCATTATCACGGGGGCCACTGGTTTTGTCGGGAGGGAAGTCGTGGTCCAAGCGATCGAGAACCCGAGGATTTCCTACATCATTGTACTGACGAGGCGCAATATTGACGAGACACTGAGCCAAAGTCCCAAGGTGCAGGTGATCCGTCACAAGGACTTTTTATCATACCCGACAGACCTCCTCCAACAACTCTACGGAGTCCAAGGTTGTATTTGGTAAAGTGGGCCCAAAGATCACCCTGTGTTTTTGCCAGGTAGAAGGGCTAACCCCCGAGGGTGTTCCCAGGTGTCTGGGAGGGAAGGTCGAGGACTTTCCCGATCTCCAGACTGCGAGGACGGTCGGCGTGGATTTCACCTTGGCCGCCGCCAACGCCTTGGTGAGAGGTGTCTGTCCGACTCTGCCACCGGGACAGAGACTCCGGTTTGTCTTCTGCAGCGGCAACGGCGCGGAATGGGACCAGGACAGGAAGCTCTGGCTGTTCTCCGACACGCGGAAACTGAAGGTACGGCGTGTTACCGTCGGCGACGACTTATTTTGTGCTCGTCGGGCTCGGTCAGCTGGTCGCGACCATTACTGACGTCTCATCATCCCCAGGGCGCTGCTGAACGGGGTTTGCTCGACATCGCCAATACCCATCCAGATGTGTTTGAGGTAATCGTGCTCCGGCCCGGTGGGGTCGTGCGCGATGAGAGCATCTTTCTCGGCAAGATCGCATCGCTGATGACGCCCGTCGTCACGGTTACTCAGCTGGCGAAGGCGCTGGCGAGATTCTGCATCGACCCACCGCCAGAGAAGGTCGTTGAGAACCAGCAAATTCTGAAGCTTGGCTCTTGATGCTTGGGGGGCAAAAATCCGGTTCGGGCGAAGCAAAGACAAGCCGCCGTCGAGGGACCGGGAAACAAGTTGCGGTTGAGGGAGTGGAGGGGAGTTGAAGGCATTCCCGAGTCTCGTGTTTTCGACGAGTGATTCGTCTTGGTTCGAATACGAACCATACGAACACGAAGGGACGAGCTTCAGAGTCCTCAAAGTCTCCAGCATTGGACGGCCGAATGGCTTGGTAGAGTACGCAAGTGGGATAGTGGGTTTGGTGGGTTGCTGCGTTGATTGCACCGCCGATAGAAGTGTATCAAACTATATTTTTCCCACTGAAATTGATCCGATTCGCTGCTCTCAGGTCCCCACAGTGTACAAAGGACAAAATATGTACTTGTACTTGTACCTTGTACAAATATGCATGGAAGTTGAGAGACATGTGAAGATGTGAAGATGTGAAGCTGGGCGTGGGTATGGAACCTTCTCACAATTGCTTATAACCCGACCTTTCTCTTTTTCCTCGCCGTCCCATAACACGTCTCGTGAATCTATATAATATGCTCCAGACGACTATATGAAGCCAGAGCTTTCGTGGGAATGGCATCTTTCCTCGTCATGCCCCGGTTACCCTCTATCACTCCCAACAACGATCGCCTCAGTGGCCCCCCTTGTCTCCACAGGGAGTAGTACGTATTCACGAGTTGGTAAGCAAACAAGGTACCTCACATATCTATCTGCCACTGCTTCACACAGGGCGATCCATTGATGGTGAGTAGCCGTCACATTAATCCCACGCTTTGCGTACGCAATCTCGTCTATGTGTTATCTGCGAATCCTCTTCTTCCTGCATGCCCAATCTCCGTGGGGCAGCCTCATAGGCGGCATGTCCTGGATTTTATGCTCGGCCAGAGACACTGCGGGTCCGTCCTCCATAAATGCTGGTGGTGGTGGTGGTGGTCCTCGCGGAGCTGTGCCGTAGCCGACAGGTTGAAGTGATGGTGCTTGGTAACCACTGGTCTAAGGACCAAAGGGGCCCCATCTATATAACTTGTGCCCAAACGACACAAAACATTCGTGGCGCAGCCAGCACCCTGATAAGGGTGTAGATCCGAAGAAGAGAACCAAGAAAAAAAGGTTATTATGCGGCGCTTCTTCTCCGCCCATCATCAACCTCCACACTATCTCTCAGATGTTTCAGCAAATCCATGGTGAAAATGTGCTGCTGGCGAATGAATCCGTCCCAGTCGGGGTGTTGCAGAAAAACGGTGATCATGCAGGCGATGAATTGCGTCAGCAAGGCTCTGAGGTCGTCGCCTTCTCTTGTGTTTTCATAGACGTACTGGACGAGCAGAAACACCTCCGGTCCGCGCTCGGGAAACAGCTTGAGCGAGGCTAATGAACGGCGCATCTTGTACAGAACCAGCGATCTGAGCGACTCGATGACGTATCTGTCGGCAAAGACGTACAATCTCGCCTGGGACAGGAGCATCTCCGTCAGGCTCTCCGAGGGCGTGTAGTTCTTGTACGGTCGGAAAAGGGGCCCGTCCCAGTCTGTGGAAGCGTTGCAGAACTTGGCCCAGTCGGCGGCCAGCTTCGAGCCTGGATCGGGGAGATTTGAGACAACTGCAGGTTTTGCCAGGGAGTCCCGCGTGCGATTGTCGGTGGTGCGGACCGTTCTTCGCCCTCGCAGCCACGAGACTGGCCGCGAAATCTGATGCCTCCAAGCTGGTTTGTGCTGGTCGCCCCGGACCCGGGGCCACAAACCCGTCGCCAACACCTTCAACCCTTCTCCTTCGCCGCCATCGAGGACTTTTCCAATAGGGACGCCGGTAGAGTGAGAACTGTTATGGCTAGAAGTGAACTTTTCGTCGACTGTTTCCAGTTGTGGTGACGACGGCAGTTCCTGGTCAACGACGGTTTTGGGCGGAGGTACCGAAAAGTCTCCCTTGTAGGCGAATTCGCAGAAGCGCAGAAAGGTCTCTTCGTCGATGTCGTCCAGGACAACCCGTCTTTCGACACTCTCGACCATGCTACCGTTGATCAGGGCGGCGAAGACTGGGGAAAGTTGGACGGCCAGATCTGAGTGGACATTGAACGGCTTTCGTTCCAGACCCACGAGGAACTGAAATGTTGATGAGCATAGAGATCTGCGTTGGTTAGCCAGAGGAAAAAAAATAAGCTCCATTATGAACGATAAGAAGGCTCTCCATGTGCTTACGTGCTGAGTGAATGACATTGCATGGTCTGTCTAACAACTTGGGGGACTGTAGAGAAGTCCGAAGAAATGAACGCGCGACCATGTCCAGGTGTACAGTACTTTTCCGTTCACCGCCCTATATCGCAGCTAGCACAATCGCAGCTAAAGCAATCGCCGTTCGTACGAAGCACCCGAATTCATACTAGAGAGGGTTTCTTGAATTTCCAGACGGCTAAAATAGCATGTTGGTCTCCTGATCATTATTTTTTCTCGAGGGCACCCCACGACGTACACCTTAACGAATGTGGTATATGGCTCTCTCATTGGTGGATTTCAGGAATGAGACTTTCCTCGGTAGGGAAGTGTCGTATAGTTATGTAGGACCGGATGCACCCACGCCGTCGTGATTCCGGCTGCCGAGGCAGGGTTCATAAAGTACCCAAAAGGGGAACTGGCAAATTGTGCAGGACTCGGCGCCAGGGGCTAGTCCAATGATATGGTGGAGCAAGAGGGGCAGAGTGGGGGACCCAGGAAAAGCTTGAGTCATGTGGCGAGCCATGGCCAATGTTGATATTGGCAGTTGACTCGCGCCAAACTCTAATCTCTCCGAAGTTCATACGATTCCCGCCTTGACATGCTTTTCCTCTCCCACCCCCAAGTCACGCCAGTGTGATTGCCACAAGCCCAACGTCAAAACATGGCCACGTCTTGGATATTGGCATTCGTTCATTGTGCACCCGAAGCTCTCCGTAGCCGGTGCACATCTCGATTAATTCTTGTCCTCTTCGTCCGCCGTCCTCCTTCCCCCTGACGACAGCGACGCACAAATGCTCCGCCCCGATCCACCAACGGATGCGGACAGCTTATCGACATCCCCATCATAGTGCCTGCGGTTGCATTCCAAGACTTGAGATTTGTTTAGAGTTGCCAATATAAGATCGTTCTTAACCTGCAGACGAACTCTTACGACACTGCGCTCCCAGATTCCTCGCCAGTCTCCCGTTCCATTTTCCCTTTCCCTTTCCTTTTTTTTTGGTCCTTCATTCATAGACTGATTCTATTTTGAGGCTGCGGCTCAGTCGTATCCTTCGGGGTAGTCCACCACATACTTGCCGGCTCATTGTCCAACCCTGATTAATTCAATCCGCCGTACCGTCCTCCCTTTTGACGGCAACGCGAGGGCAATCCCCCCTCAACTTGGGTTGCTCTCCCACCGGGAACGAGGACGTCTAAGATGTCTCTCGTAGGTAATTTCACCTCCAACTACGACAACAGTGCCGGGAGACAGGGCCCAGGGCTTTTGGGACACTACCGCAGGGAATCACACGACGAGCCCAACGGCCCGTCACGGGTAAAATCTCACGAGAGTCGTCGCTCCATAGCCATGGAGGATTCATCCTCTGCACACCACGGTGCCAGTCACGAGCGTCGCACGAGCTCGGCGGGCATGGAAGAAAAACCGGCGGGCGACCAATCTCGAAGTTCGGAGAACGAAGAGGATGAGGATGTTCACGTCAGATATCTGGCTCGACAGTTCTCACGAACGTCCACCAAGACTGAGGATGCCAATCCCTTTCACGCTGCGCCGGGCTCTTCCCTAGATCCCACTTCCGAGAATTTCTCAACCCACGACTGGATCAAGGCTCTGTTTAATTTGCAGAACAAAGACGACCGGTTCCTTGCCAGGACCGCCGGCGTGGCGTTCCGCAACCTGAGCGCCCACGGTTTCGGATCGGCGACTGATTACCAGAAGACAGTCGGCAACGCCCCGCTACAGATCCTCGGCATGGCTCGCAAGCTCCTGAACATTGGACAACGCAGAATCGACATCCTTCGAGGATTCGACGGACTGGTGAACCATGGAGAAATGCTCGTCGTTCTCGGGCCTCCTGGGTCGGGCTGCTCGACGTTCCTCAAGACACTCGCGGGCGAAACACACGGTTTCGTCGTCGACGAGGATTCATACGTCAATTACCAGGGGATTCCTTTTGATCAGATGCACAAGCACTTCCGCGGCGAGGCCATATACACTGCTGAACAGGACATCCACTTTCCCCAGTTGACGGTCGGTGACACTCTTTACTTTGCCGCACGTGCAAGAGCACCGAGACATCGACCTGGAAACGTTTCCGCCCACGAATACGCGTGCCATATGCGAGACGTTATTATGGCAACTTTTGGCATCCGACACACCTTCAACACTCGCGTGGGCAACGACTTCATCCGGGGTGTCAGTGGAGGCGAGAGGAAACGTGTCAGTATCGCCGAAGCCACGCTGAACATGTCGCCTCTTCAATGTTGGGACAACAGCACCCGTGGTTTGGATAGTGCCAACGCCATTGAGTTCTGTAAAACGCTGCGTCTCTCGACTGAGATCCTCAACAACACGGCCGCGGTGGCTATCTACCAGGCTCCCCAGGCAGCATACGACCTCTTCGACAAGGTTATTGTACTTTATGAGGGACGGCAGATCTATTTCGGGCGGACCGTGGATGCCAAAGACTACTTTGTCCGTCTTGGCTTCCAATGCCCCGAGCGACAGACCACCGCCGACTTCTTGACGTCCATGACGAGCGCCCAAGAACGAATCGTCCGCGAAGGCTTTGAGAACCGGGTTCCACGGACCCCCGACGACTTTGCGAAGGCCTGGAAAGAGTCGCCGGAACGTGCTCAACTACTGAAAGAGATTGAAGACTTTGACCAGAGGCATCCCCTCGGCGGTGAGGATCTGAACCGCTTCAAGGAATCAAGAAGACTGCAACAAGCGAAGCGGCAACGCGTGTCGTCGCCCTACACGCTGTCGTACGGTCAACAGGTCAAACTCTGTCTCTGGCGAGGATTCCGCAGGTTGAAGGCCGACCCGAGCCTGACGTTGACTTCTATCATCGGAAACAACGTCTTTGCCCTGATCATCGGTTCCATCTTCTACAACCTCGACGACACCACCAACTCGTTCTACTCGCGCGGCGCCTTGCTCTTCTTTGCCATTCTCATCAACGCCTTCAGCTCTGCCTTGGAAATCCTGACGCTGTATGCGCAACGGCCGATCGTCGAGAAGCACCAACGGTACGCGCTCTATCACCCGTCGACCGAGGCATACGCTTCCATGTTGACGGACATGCCGTACAAGATTAGCAATGCCATCATCTTCAACATCACCTTGTATTTCATGACGAATCTCCGCAGAGAGCCCGGCCCATTCTTCTTCTTCCTCCTCATTTCCTTCACCTTGACGCTGGTCATGAGTATGCTGTTTCGAACGATCGCCTCTGTCTCCCGCACCCTGAGTCAAGCCCTGGCACCGGCCGCCATTCTCATCCTCGCCATCGTCATCTACACCGGTTTTGCCATCCCCGTCAACTATATGCTTGGCTGGGCACGCTGGATCAACTACCTCGACCCCGTCGCGTATGGTTTCGAGTCGCTGATGATCAACGAGTTCTCTGGACGGAATTTCGACTGCGCCTTCTTCGTGCCGTCCGGGCCTGGGTACGGGGATTCAAACCACGTCTGCGCCACGGTGGGATCTCGGCCCGGTCAGTCCTTTGTCAACGGCGATGACTTTATCAACAGCAACTACAAATACTACGCGTCCCACAGGTGGAGGAATTTCGGCATCTTGATCGCATTCCTAATCTTTCTGTTCTGCACCTACCTGATCTCAGCCGAGTTCGTCCAGGCCAAGAAATCCAAGGGCGAAGTCCTGGTTTTCCGTCGCGGTCAGACCCCCCCTGCGCTGAGACTGAAGCTCCCTCGTGACGCCGAGACTGGCGATGTCGCGACCGCCGCCCCGGTGGAGAGGGTCAATACCGCCGAGGACATGTCGTCCGTCATTCAGAAACAAACGGCCATCTTCCAGTGGCGCGACGTCTGCTACGATATTTCGGTGAAAGGTGGCCAACGTCGGCTCTTGGATCACGTCGATGGTTGGGTCAAACCGGGCACCTTGACTGCCTTGATGGGCGTGTCCGGGGCTGGAAAGACGACGCTCCTCGACGTCCTGGCCACCCGTGTGACTATGGGAGTCATCTCCGGCGAGATGCTGGTCGACGGTCGCCAACGAGACGAGTCTTTCCAACGCAAAACTGGCTACGTGCAACAACAAGATCTTCACTTGGAGACGTCGACGGTGCGAGAAGCCTTGAACTTTAGCGCTCTCCTCCGTCAACCCGCACATATCCCACGGCAGGAGAAACTGGACTACGTCGACGAGATCATCAAAATTCTCGACATGTCCGAGTACGCCGACGCCGTTGTGGGTGTCCCCGGTGAAGGCCTCAACGTGGAGCAACGCAAACGTTTGACCATTGGCGTGGAATTGGCGGCCAAGCCAGAACTGCTGCTCTTCCTGGACGAACCTACCTCTGGTCTCGACTCTCAGACCTCGTGGTCCATCCTCGATCTCCTCGAGAAGCTGAAACAGAACGGACAGGCCATTCTCTGCACCATCCATCAGCCTTCAGCGATGCTCTTCCAGCGCTTTGACCGGCTCCTTTTCCTCGCCAGCGGCGGAAAGACCGTCTACTTCGGGCCCGTTGGGCAGTCGTCGAAGATTCTCATCAACTACTTTGAACGCAACGGCGCCCATCAGTGCCCGCCCGACGCGAATCCCGCCGAGTGGATGTTGGAGGTCATCGGCGCCGCACCTGGTTCACACACCGAGATCGATTGGGTTGAGACGTGGCGCACGTCGCCGGAGTATAGGGATGTACACGCCGAGCTCTCTCAAATGAAGGCAGAGCGTTGTCAACTCGCCCGGACGGTCTCGAACCGGGCCAACAAAGCCAGCTACCGCGAGTTCGCCGCTCCGTTCTACGTGCAGCTCTACGAGGTTCTGAAGCGTGTCTTTCAGCAATACTGGCGTACGCCTTCCTACATTTACAGCAAACTGTCTCTCTGTATCGCTTCTGTGAGTTACTCCGCCCCCCCCCTCCTTGTCCCACCTGTTGTTGGCGCTAACCATGTCCTTTTGTCAGGGTCTCTTCATCGGCTTCTCCTTCTTCAAGGCCAGGAACACGCAGCAAGGTCTCCAGAACCAGATGTTCGGCATCTTCATGTTGATGACCATCTTCGGCCAGCTCGTGCAGCAAATCATGCCGTTGTTCGTGACTCAACGTTCACTCTACGAGGTCCGCGAACGACCCAGCAAGACGTATTCGTGGCAGGCATTCATGATGAGCAACATCATCGTCGAGCTGCCCTGGTCCACACTCTGCGCCATCCTCATCTACTTCACCTGGTACTACCCGATTGGCCTGTACAGGAATGCGGAACCGACAGACGCCGTCCACGAACGTGGCGCGTTGATGTTCCTGCTGATCCTGGCCTTCTTGCTCTTCACGTCGACGTTTGCACACATGGTCATCGCGGCCATCGAGACGGCGGAGACGGGAGGCAACATCGCCAACATGACCTTCTCGCTCACCTTGGTCTTTTGCGGTGTCCTCGTCGGCCCCAAGGCGCTCCCCGGCTTCTGGATTTTCATGTACCGCGTCTCGCCCTTTACATATCTCATTGACGGCATGCTCAGCACGTCCGTTGCGCACACCACCGTCACCTGTGCCGCCAATGAGTATCTCCATTTCCCAGCCCCCGCGGGCCAGACGTGTGCCGAGTATATGAGAGACTACATGGCCGTCGCCGGCGGATACCTGCAAAACCCCTCGGGCAGCAATTGCAGCTACTGCCAGATCGCGACTACCGACGACTTCCTGGCCACCGTCTCCTCCAACCCGGACCACATGTGGCGCAACTTCGGCCTGATGTGGCCGTACATTGTCTTCAACGTCTTCGGCGCCGTCTTCTTCTACTGGCTCGCCCGCGTGCCCAAGCGGATGAACAAGGGGAAGAAGGAAGTTGGCACCCCGAAGGAGAGCAAAGAGGGCAGCGTGGTCGACGGGCCCGTCGAGACCGCCAATGGAGAGAAGAGAGCAGACACCGGCGTGAGCACTGGCGCAGAGAAGGGTGCAGATTCAGACGTCAACCCGCGGACGACGAATGCAGAGCATTAGAGAAAAAAAAATAACGAGCCTCGACACTGGAAAAGCACTAGTCGCCATCTGTGGCGTCGACCACTCCGCCACTCTTTTCTTCGGAGAATCCCCCTTCTCAAGACCCAATCCTGGCCATTCTTGCATTGAGATCTCCTTTCGTCAGTCCGCAACCAGTTCTAGACTCAGACAAAGTGGTGGCTAATGTTTTTTATTGTGGGTGGTTTTTTCGAGGTGTGGTGTGTCCAAGTGGTGTGGTGTACGTGTGAGTGAGTGAGAGAGAGAGAGAGAGAACGAGAATGAAAGGAAGCTGTTTGTGTACGTTTCAACAAGGCGGGTGGGGGGAGTCTGGTGTTTTTTTTTTTTTTTTTTTTTTTGGTTTATTTTCTTAATTTCACAAAGCATTTCTTGCGAGGAGGGTTTCACAAAAAATTCAGAGCAATCATATAGAGAGAGAAAGGGAGAGAGGGAGCGAGGATAACACTTAAAACATAGAATTTACCGTCGGGGGCTCTGGGAGCTCGCGAGTCAAATATCATAAACATCTAATCTATATATGATATGTACGTGCGAAATGGGGATATATTCTGAGCAAGTGAGTGAGTGAGTGAGTGAGTGAGTGACTTGGGTGACGAGTGAGAGACTGAAGGAGAGACTGAGAAATGAGTGGGCGGTTGGCAGGTCTAGGACAACTCGTTACGTGTAGCAACCCAGATAGCCGGACCCCAGACTATCAGACTTTCAAAAGGCGCAATTTCTGAATTTCTAATGCGATTGCATATCTTCCCTCACAATTACTCCCTACCAGCGGATCGGATTGATGAGTGAACCGAGTATGTTGGGACTATGCAGTGTCGAATGTGCGGATATCAATAGCATATCATATGTACGAGGTACCGGAGTACGTCCCTCTGGGGAGGAAAAACCCCCTTTATAATTATCTCCCACAAAGCCACTAAGCTGGATCACTCTGATGGTTTTGTAATGTTTACCGAGTACCCAAGAGATCCAAGTGCCTGGTCACCCAGTGGTCATGTCACGAGCTGAGCTCACCATATCGTGTCATAAAGTGAAGTCGACCTGCGGCCTGCGACAGTCCCTCCAGCTCTTGACAATTGCTACTTGTACTTCAGCTACACACTCGGTACCTCTTCGAGGTCGACATTCACGTCTCCGAGTAGGACAGTAGGTTTGGCTGTCGATATGAGGGCGTGTTAATGAAGGTGGGAATCTGGCTTTGACGGCTTTGTGAGGGCTGAGAGAGTAATCGATTTGGCTGTGTCGCTTCACACTTGTTGTATTCTACCGCGTAAAGTAGATCGATGTCGATATTGAAATGCAAGGCCTGGCAGTGGCCAACCCCTTCGTGCCTCTGTTGACGCGCGAAGGATCAACCACGGCAGCCGCCACTGCGGAGGCAAAAATGGCATTCTGGCCTGGGCCGCAGCTGGTTCCTTGAAATCCAAGATTGCGGGGCGGGGAGGCTACAGTGTCTCCGAACAGGTTCGCCCCAGCCTCCCCGTTGTCGGAACCAAGATGTGGAAATGCCCTGAGTAGCTTGACTGCGGATCGGGGTAGATGGCCATGCCGCTCTATCATGACCTGGGGAGGGACTAGATTAGACTACATTACGCTAAAGCCCTTGGGGAATGGAAGTAGGGTAAATTCACGTGATGAAACCCGGATTTACTGTTTTAAGCGTAGCTTATCTAGGTGGTCCCCATGTAGCTCTATTGCGTCTGCACTCGCGTCCTTTCCTCTGTTTCTCAGTATCTGTCTTGTATGCTTTGTCTATACGTCCTTTGCTTGACCGTTCCTTACCTCGCCTGGCTCGCACTTGACAACCCGATTGAAGTCCAACCATCCCACCCCTAATTTCCCATCACCGGTCCTTGCAGTGCACATGACTCGAGGCAGGTGTGCCTCTCGACCTTCGGGATCAAAAAGACGCAGACCTCCAGCCGCGATTGCCTCGCACTCAATGCTCATACCGCTAGGCTCGACCAGCAGTCTCAGCTTCCCAGGTAGTCCGTTATCCTGCCACTCGAATTCATTAACTACCTGAGTAATCTCCTTGATTCCGCCATCTTTCTGGATGTACCCCGACGCACCCGTACTGTCTGGTCCTTTGCCCAACGCGATGGTAAAGACGTCCGTGCCGTCTGAAAAGTGTAGGCCAGACCACACCCAGTCAGCCACCCACCAGTTGCGCACGCCCCAACTGTGGTTCCGTTGTCCCGGGGCGGCGTTAAATCTGATCTCTTCCTCGTCACCGATTTTGATGTTCCCCGTAACTTTACACGGTATCTCGTACCGAGACTGTCCGTGTTTCTTATATGGCGCCGCCGACGTCTCCCAAACGAGATCGATCTTGATATTTTCCACATCTTCCACCTGCGCCTCATCTCCGTGGAAATATGTAATGGAGTCGGGCGAAGCGGATCCCGTCCCGCTCAAACTGAACGAGAATTTCTCCAGCGGAACGAGGCATCTGCTCTCAACCGCGAACCGATCCGTCGAGAACCTTTGCATAGCGTGATGGGAGGCTGGCAGAGGTGCTTGCATATTGACGAGCATGACTGATGGCTTTCCCCGTCGAAAGATCCCGGCAATAAAGTTGCAACAATTCTGGTTTGGGAGGCGCCCAATTCGAGCGTACATGCCAGCTTCGCCATCGGATGTGGTGCAGTCAAAATACCAGCTTTCACTCCAGAGAGGTCCCCCATCTGCTGGTGCAACATGCTCGGCTTCGTCCCCAACATGAGGTGAGTAAGATTTGGGGCGTGGCTTCACTAATGATGCCGCATCCATGTCTAGTGCGTGCTGGGCCTGCCTCGAGGTCAATGTATAGAACATTTTCTCTCCTCGCTCAGTCGGTGCGCAGATTGCCGCAGCTGGGATACTAGAAACTCCACAGTCAGAAAGCATGGCCCAATCCCGGTCGGTGTCGAGCTTACTGTTGTGCAAGGCCATATATCGATTGGAGTCTATATTGCTTCCAGGCCTGTTCCCATGTCATTTGGACCTTGCTCAAACGATTGAGCTCGTCCAGGTACTCGCGGATGAGATCCTTCTCCCACTTTCGCCGGTTCTCAATCGTCAGTCCATTTCCGAGGAAGTATCCAGCATCCCGCATGGGGGACGCCCAACCAAGCCCGCCCCAATCGACTGCTACCGCACGATGATTGTCCTTGGCAAGGAAGAGGATATTGTCCAGACGAAAATCTCCATGAAAGATGCAGAAAGGCCCTTCTCGAGTCGCCCACCAGTCATCGAGGTTTTCGGACAGCCAGTTCAACAGCTGTTCTTGCTCGGGAGGAAGCTTCTGGCGCGTGCGGAAAATTGGAAGACATTCGTTGAAGAATTTCTGGTCCAAAGCGGGCGGTTTATTGAGCCACTCGTCCTCATCCAGCTGTGCATCTCCTAGGACCGGCGCCTGCAATTGAGCGAGCGCTTTCAAGCCCAGCTGCGCATGCTTATAATCACATCCTTCCAGCTGGGCCCCTTGGTACCCGTCATACAAGCCAAGATCCTCGAGGACAAGGGTAAACCAAGCGTGTCTGTCTACCACTGCGCCATAGCAGTGTGGTAGACCAGCGGACAGCCTATCCCCAAATCTTCGATAGAAGACAGCCTCACGTTGGTAGTGGCCAAACCTGATGCCAAGGTCTCGAGTGTCTTTGTCGTTTCTTGCAAATTTGACCACAACTTGGCTGACTTTGCCTGGATGGTCGAGATCATGAAACTGGACTCGGTAAGTATTGCTCATCTGGCCCGTCCCAGTTGGCTTGACGACGAAGCCATTCTCATCGATCTTGCGATTGAGAAACATCGACAGCCATAGTGGCGTGAGCTCTTCGATCTGTTGGAGTGGCTTCTGCAATGGCCTGATCAGCCGAGAGCACTGACTCAGAAATACGGGACAACATACAATCACAACCCCATGCAGGTCACAATATTCTTCTTGCCCCAACGAACCATTTGCCTCCCCGTTTGCATTGTCTGAGGTGGTGCCAGCGCTACCGGTCAGCAAGTCGCTCAGAGTAGAAGTTACCATGGCTGAGGATGGCCTGATACTGAGAACCAAAACCTGGTTTTCGGATTCACTCTCTACAAAGTACCGCATGCACTTTACAGGGCCGACCAAGCATGAAGTATTCCCCCAGATGCCTGACTCGGTCCCACCGATCCGGGATAGGAGATCCGTTCGTCCAAAAACCCCCCGCAAATCCGCTCCACAGCTGTACATATGCGGAGTAGATATACGAGGTATACCGGTTACCCGAGGTCTCTAGACCTTACAATGTGACTATTCCCGTCGATTGCAATGCATCAGGGGTCCCGAGGAGGTGGTTCCAACGCTGAAGAAATGGACAACAGTTTCCGACATGCTGGGGTAGGTTCTAACTCGGAAGTCTAGACGTGCAGCGACCCCAACTACAAATACTTCGCATGCTGGATCCCGGCCTTTTCTCGAACGATCACAAATCAAACCTTTCCGTCTTCTCGCTCAATCATGGGGTCGATAGCAAAACCAGAGATCCCTTCTGTGGATGTGCTGATTGTCGGTGCTGGCTTTGGAGCCTTCACCCTGCTGAACAAACTTCGGAAACAGGGACTCAGTGTCAAGATCTATGAACGAGGACCCGCTGCTGGAGGCATCTGGTTTTGGAACTGCTACCCTGGAGGTAGGTCATATCAGAAGATTTTCCCGACATCAAAGGCGTTTCCTCACAATCTTCATGTAGCTCGCGTCGACTCCGAGTCGCCGATATATCAATTGTTTGACCGGGATCTGTACGAAGACTTTACTTTTAAGGAGCGGTACTCCAGCTGGCCAGACTTGAGACGCTACTTCAAATATATCGAGAAAAAATGGAACACGGAAGAGTACATCGAATACAACAGGAACGTCGAGACCGCCATCTTCGATGAGCAGAGACACCAGTGGCACATTGAGTGCTCAGATGGCTCAGAGGTCTACGCACAATGGTTCATGCCATGCGTTGGGTTTGCATCCAAGCACTACAAGCCACCTTTCCCAGGTCTGCAGAATTTCAAGGGACCTCAGTATCATACCGCCTTTTGGCCTCAGCACGGCGTGAATTTGAAAGGCAAACGCGTCGCCCTGATAGGGACGGGAGCTTCGGGCATTCAAGTAAGTTGTTGGCCATGTCAGGAGATGATCGAACAGCCTAGCTAACGAAAGGAAATAGGTCGCCCAGGAGATTGGAGATGTCGTCAAGCACCTGACCATCTTCCAACGCACGCCCAATCTTTGCCTGCCCATGAAACAATGGGAACTCGACCCTGAGGTGGAACGAAAGAAGAAAGCCGACGGTGAATACGAGAGAATTTTCGACCTTTGCCGGAAATCTTTCACCGGATTCCACTACACTTTCAGCGACAAGAATACATTTGACGACACTCCGGAAGAGCGGGAGAAATTCTACAAGTCTCTGTGGGATGAGGCTGGCTTTGTGCCCTTGCTAAAAAAGTACGTTTCTTCTGGAGCTCACCGACATTATATTTCTACATACTGACATGCTCTTCAGCTACAAGGATATGCTCTTTGACCAAAAGGCCAATGACGAAGCTTACAGGTATTGGCGCTCTACAGTACTCAAGCGAGTGAAAAACCCCGAGAAACAGCGACTCCTGGCGCCCGAAAAGCCGCCTCACCCGTTTGGTACCAAGCGAAACAGCCTTGAACAGAGATTCTACGAGGTCGTCGACCAGGACCATATTGACATTGTAGACGTGAAGGAGAATCCGGTCCTGGAAGTCACAGAAACCGGTATCAGGACGCCCAAGGGGCATGTGGAATACGATGTAAGGCTTATCCCGTTTCCTCGACATGATTTGCCAGTGGGTTTTATTGACCATGTTGTTTGTGTCTACAGGTCATCATCCTCGCCACAGGTTTCGACAGTGTCACGGGCTCTCTTGCACAGATGGACATTCATTCGACAGACGGCGGCACCGTCGCTGATCACTGGAAAGACGGCCTCCGCACGGCCATGGGCATCGCGCTCGCTGGGTTTCCCAACATGTTTTTCCTCTATGGACCGCAGTCGCCCACGGCGTTTGCAAACGGACCTAGTAACAACCAGTTCCAGGCCGAATGGGTGGACAAGGTTCTTACCATGTGCCGCGAAGAGGGCATCACGAGAATAGAGGCCACACGGGAGGCTGAGGATGAGTGGTAAGTGACACCGCCACCGTACAAATCTCCAATCTTTTCATGGCCTACCCTTCGACATGCTCGTCGCCACCTACTACTACTATCATAAATGACTAACCTTGATCCGTGCAGGAGCAAAAAAGCCAACAAACTCTGGTATAAGACACTCTACCCCAAAGCCAACGGGTGGTACAACGGGGCCAATATCCCCGGCAAGCGCGTCGAGCCCATGAACTGGATCGGCGGGATGGTTCCTTACGTGGCCGCCCTGCACAACAGTCTGGAGAACGGCTATCAAGGGTGGCGTGTGAGCAAGCTGAACGAGCAGAAGAAGGACACCGCGGCGGTCAAGGGAGAGGAGGTCACAGCTACGGTCGAACATGTCGAAGGGGATGAAGTGCCTGCCGCCGCGGTGGCGGGATGAGAGAGGAGGTAAGAGAGGTGTCGTGATTCCGGGGAAGCGGACAGAGTAGGAGATGGTGCGTGGAAATACCAGATAATTACATAGGTGGTAGTAGTATACAGGTAATTGTCTCGTATTTCGTAGCACATATTTGTTCTCGTTGTTGTAGAAGAAGAAGAAGATGATGATGATGATGATGATCAGGTTCTCAATGGATTCTGGAGCCTCACAAGTCTGAAAGGGGCCTGTAGTCGCTAGTACCATAGGCTATGTAATCGATCTTCTTTGAGCTTCTACTTGTTCTTGAAGATGGGTGAGTCGACTCCAGGCGAACTACCCTATTTCCGCATTTGCTCGGTGGTAGAAGACTCGATCTGGGCAGTGGGCATTAGAGCCGTTCAGGAAAATCAGTGCACAAGTTAATCGAGGTAGCCCTCGAGTTGCGGGGGAGGTAATGGTGGATCCATGTTAAAGCAGCATGGCCACGATGGATCACACGTGAGCTCCGAACAGGAGCAGTTTTCCACTCGGCGAAGCTCAAGCAGCTTTTTTGGCGATTGCATGATTCTTGTGAGTAAGACCCAAACAAAATTTCCCCCTTTGGTACCGAGTACTTATTAGAAAGTTCGCTGTCCGCACTCGTCTTCTTCTCTCCTCTCACTTCCACACACACACACACACACACGCACTCTCTCGCAAACACAGCTCTCTGCTCCCATCTCACCAAAAAACAAAACAAAAAAAAAAAATGGCATCCAAGAACTTTGCACGAACCCTGCGCACTGCTTCCAAGCAGAAAATCAGCGCCCCCGCCGTGCAGAGACGGTCCATTGCTACCGCTCTTGCGACCAGGCCTGTCGTCGCCGCAGCACAGCGCCCTGCGTTCGCAGCTCCCGCTCAGCAGCAGAAGCGTGGTGTCAAGACCATTGACTTTGCCGGCACCAAGGAGACCGTCTTCGGTACGCTTGATCCTGTGTCCTTTCATCCTGGTGCCGGGGGGTTTTTTATTTTTGCTAACAATTCTGCGCAGAACGGGAAGATTGGCCGCGTGAGAAGCTTCTTGTATGTAAACTTCCTCTCCCAAAACAACGAGAAAGACTCAATTCCCGCTGACTACGTACCCAGGACTACTTCAAGAATGACACTCTCGCATTGATCGGCTATGGCTCTCAGGGTCACGGCCAGGGCCTCAACCTCCGGGACAACGGCTTGAACGTCATCATCGGTGTCCGCAAGAACGGCGCATCGTGGAAAGAGGCGGAACAGGATGGCTGGATTCCCGGCAAGAACTTGTTCGAGGTGGACGAGGCCATTGACCGTGGCACCATCATTATGAATCTGCTCAGTGACGCTGCGCAGAGCGAGACCTGGCCAGCCATCAAGCCCAAATTGACAAAGGGCAAGGTAAGAAAGACCTTGGCCGCGGATTGTTTGAGAGAAATGCTGACCTTAGTGCCGAACAGACCCTGTATTTCTCCCACGGTTTCTCCCCGGTCTTCAAAGACCTCACCAAAGTCGACGTGCCCAAGGACATCGATGTCATCCTCGTCGCCCCCAAGGGCTCCGGAAGAACAGTGCGAAGCTTGTTCCGTGAGGGCCGGGGTATCAACTCCTCTGTCGCCGTCTACCAGGACGTGACAGGCAAGGCTGAAGAGAAGGCCATCGCCCTCGGTGTCGCGATTGGCAGCGGCTACCTCTACAAGACCACCTTCGAGAAGGAAGTCTACTCCGACCTCTACGGTGAGCGAGGATGCCTGATGGGCGGTATCCACGGCATGTTCCTCGCCCAGTATGAGGTGCTCCGTGAACGCGGCCATTCGCCATCCGAGGCGTTCAACGAAACGGTCGAGGAAGCCACTCAGTCCTTGTATCCCCTCATTGGTGCCAACGGCATGGACTGGATGTACGCAGCCTGCTCCACCACCGCCCGTCGCGGTGCCATTGACTGGTCGAGCAAGTTCAAGGACACCCTCAAGCCCTTGTTCAACCAGCTCTACGACAGCGTGAGAGATGGCACCGAGACGAAGCGCAGCTTGGAGTTCAACAGCGCCCCCGACTACAGAGAAAAGTACGAGAAGGAGATGCAGGATATCCGGGATCTGGAGATCTGGCGTGCCGGCAAGGCCGTTCGGTATGTGCTCACTTTTTTGCCAGCGTTGGAGGTCAATTGCTAACGGTGATTTAACAGCTCCCTCCGCCCTGAAAACCAGTGATGTGGATGCGCGCGGTGTTGGTTCGTTTTATGCGGCGTTTTTTCCCCCCAAAAAGTTGAACATGTACCAAGTGGTGAGGGGCTTCGGATGGCGGACAATGATGGATCTCTGCCACAGCAATGTGGCTACTTTGTGTGGGCTGTGCGAAAGTCTATGTAGATAGGCACATGGGCCCAGATGCTTGTTGTGAGGCTGTAAAGAGTTCCGATCTCGGCAGAGCTTCGGACATCTGCACGATTTGCCAATTAGATTTCGTGCTTTGTGGTTCAGCAGATTTCAATGAAGTTATTGCGACGGCTTTTTTTTTTGTAATATGCTATCGTCTTGATTCTGTGTATCAACACTTACTAGGTTTGTCGGAGGTCTTGTGTCTGCAACCTTGACGGAAACTCCTCGACAACGACGACCCCGCCACATCAATCGAGTGGCTGCGGGACAGGAGCAAAGTAATCATCAGCACGTACGCCCCACGCACATGTCAGATATAGAGTAAACAAACCAAACAGACCACCACCACCACCACCAATTGAGCTTTTCGGGAAGGAAAGAAATCAAGGTATGGCAGACATATCGACCTGTCCGCCGCTGACCCCGGCGTCGGTGCGCGCCGCCTACACGAAAATCAAGCCGTACATCCACAGAACGCCGCTCGTGACGAGTCGGTCCCTCGATGCAATCGCCTCGTCGAGGGACCCGTCCGTGTATCTGTCCGACAATCCACCGCCCTTCGACTCTCCGACGTCGAGCAGCAATGACTCGGATGCGGCGGTGCCGCCACCCAGGTTCCGACTGCACTTCAAGTGCGAGAACTTCCAAAAGATCGGGGCGTTCAAGGCCCGCGGGGCATTCCACGCCGTGACCCGGCTGGTCGACGAGTTGGGCCTCGACGAGGTGAGGCGCCGCGGCGTCGTGACGCACAGCAGCGGGAACCACGCGCAGGCGCTCGCGCTGGCGGCCTCGACGTTCGACATCCCCGCGTACATCGTCATGCCGGCCATCTCGACCCGGTCCAAGATCGCGGGCACGCGGCTGTACACGCCCCACGTGCTCTTTAGCGGGTCGACGGCCGAGGAGCGCGAGGCCGTCGTCGGCAACGTCGTCGAGGAGAAAGGGGCCATCCTCGTCCCGCCGTACGACCACCCGGACATCATTCTCGGGCAGGGCACCGTGGGGTTGGAGATGGAGGAGCAGTTTCGAGAAAATCAGTCCTCCCCGACCTCCGCCTCCGCCTCCGCCTCCACGGAGGCGGACGCTGCTGCGAAAAAGTT
Organism: Fonsecaea pedrosoi CBS 271.37; assembly: GCF_000835455.1. Taxonomy (NCBI): domain Eukaryota; kingdom Fungi; phylum Ascomycota; class Eurotiomycetes; order Chaetothyriales; family Herpotrichiellaceae; genus Fonsecaea; species Fonsecaea pedrosoi. The sequence goes on along the minus strand of NW_013550608.1, from coordinate 1,855,901 downwards.
CGACGCCGTCCTCGCCCCCATCGGCGGCGGCGGCCTCTTGTGCGGCGTGGCGACCTTCTTCGCGTCGCAGCCGGACACGCCGGTCTTCGGGGCGGAACCCTCGTTCGAAGGCGCCGACGACGCCCGCCGCGGCCTCCTCCAGAACAAACGCATCGAGCACGTCAAGACGCTCACCATCGCCGACGGCCTGCGCACGCCCGTCGGCAAGATCAACTGGACCGTCGTCTCGGACCCGACCAAAGTCGCGGGCGTCTACGCCGTCAGCGAGGACGAGATCAAGAAGGCGATGCGCTTCGTCTTTGAGCGCCTCAAGCTGGTCGTCGAGCCGAGCGGGTGCGTTCCTCTGGCGGTGGTGCTCTTCAATCAAGAGTTTCGCGACATGGTCGCCGAGAAGCAGCGGGAGCAGCAGAAAGCCGGCGCGGAGACGCCGTGCTGGGACGTCGGGGTCGTGTTTAGTGGCGGGAACACGACCATGAAGGCCATTGCGACGTTGTTTGGAGAGGGCGTGGAGGAGGACGCCGGAGTAGAAGCGAAGAGAGAGGCGGGGAAAGTGGGTGTGGATGGGACGAGCAATGTCGAGGATGTTGCGGGTTGACGATTGGGGATATGAAGATATGTGAGTTGAGTTAACCTCGAGCCTTTAACCATAACGTAGCGAGTACTCTATATCGATCTACGCCAACCTACATCTGTCTCTCGTTCTCTATCAAAGGACGTCTTGTCAACTCTGATACCTTTCTTTCTTGACTGTTTTGGAGCAGAAACAGAAAACACCCTCGACGCCACAATGCCTGGGTCACTATCCAGCCTTGTCGGGGTCGGCATGTCTGTGATAAAGTCGACTTACGAGGTGAGCATGGGGTTTGGGACACTCGTGTCGTATACCTATATATCTTTAGAATAAAAAGAAGTTGTTTGCCCCCTAAAATATGTTCATTCCATCCTAACGTATATCTAAAAGAATTCTGGACAGAGAGGGAGGGGAGGGAGAGAGATGTATAAAGTACTCCGTTTCATGAAAGTAGCTAGTCCTCTTCTCTTACCACCGGCCGACGCAAAGGAGTGAGTCACATCATCCTCTTGACTGCCACACTTCTCCTCTTGACCTACTACCCTACAAGACCCATGGAAGGAAAAAAAAAGCATTCTAACGATGAGAGGTGTGGGGTTCGAACCTGAACTCATATTATGAGACAAAATACTTTTTCAAATGTTTAAAACATTACACCAGTCGTGACTACTCACCCACGCTTCCTTTCGGAAAGCAGAGATCATCCTGCTCATAGAGGCTTAAATCTGCCGCCTTAACCCACTCGGCCAACCTCCCCGCCGGTTTGTGGCTCTCAAGAAAATACATGAATTTTTGAAAACCAAATCTGAACATAGATTTGGACCTATTTTCCAGGAGTATAATATATGAATAATCTTTTTAAGGGGATCTAAGTCACGTGGTGATAAGCCCCAACGCCCCTATCGATTCCCTAACGTCCCGCCACTGGTGTCTCTGCTCTTTCACATGCCAGTTACTCTGATATGGTCTGGAGCAAAATATGTGAATAATGACATGCATGACACGCCTGTGCTCCTTGTCTACTCGTCATGAACTATTGACCACAAGACTACCTCGATATCGAAATGAAACATGGGAATTCAACTGAATGTTTGAAACTCATCATTTGCTACAAAAACATCATCTGGGGAAAAGGAAGCCCACTGGGTGCTCCTCGACCTATACTAGCCAACAAGACCAGCAACGCGGCAAGTCGAAAGTATGCTATCACTTTCATCTCTACTCAGGTAGGAGGAGTGTATCAAATCTCTACTTCAGCCCCAAAGCATCCTTGAACACGGCCAAGGCCCCAAACAGTTGGTTGTCGTGGTATTTCCTGGCCACGACCTGCAGGTTGATGGGGGCTTTTTCAAAATCCCCTTCCTCCCACAGCTGCTTGACGTGAGCGCACTCGTCGCTCAACGGTTTGTAGTCCTCGGCGTACTTCTCCTCCTTCTCGGCCTTGATGGGCGTCGGGATCACCACGCCGGGATAGTCCACAAAGTTGTACAGGGACGTGTATGTCCAGTAAAACGCCGTGTCGTGCGCAGACGCCGGCCCGACGAAGCACGGCCCAATGACCACGTCGACGTCCTGGGTATTCCAGTGCTCGGCAAAGGCGATGCGGAAGGCGTCCCGTTCGCCGCGCATGTTGCTCACGTCGACGCCTGTCTGCATCCCGTGCGGCTCGGCGTCCTTCCAGATCCACGACGAGAGCGGGTGGACCGGCTCCCCGGTCTCGGTGATGTGCTCGACCATCCCCTGCCCGCCGTCCGGCCAGTACATGCGGCGAATCTTGGCCCACGCCCCGGCAGCGTCGTAGGGGGTAAAGTCCTTGACCTCGATCACATCGGCGTATTTGGGGTCCGAGAGGAGCTTCTTCGCCCAGGCAACGGCCCGTTTGACCGGTGGCTGGGGGTCGATGAAGCCGTCGTTGCTGATGATCCCAACCTTCAGCCGTCCGGCGAGGGGAGTCTTGAGGCCCGTCCAGGGAAGCGGCACGAGCCTTGGGTCTTCAAGATGGGGCTTCGCCGCAATGACGTTGCTGGTGAACAGGTCCATGTCTCTCAGGCTGCGGCACATCGGCCCGATCGAGCATAGTATGTTGAGCTCGGCGGGGAACGGCGCCGCAATCATGTCCTTCATGGGCAAAGTGTACGACGTCGGCTTGAACCCGTAGATGCCGCAGAATGCAGAAGGTCCGCGGATACTGCCGCCAATGTCGGTGCCGACGCCCAGGATCGACCCTTTCATGGCGATCAGGGCTGCTTCGCCGCCCGTCGAGCCACCAGCGGACAGGTGGATGTTGTAGGGGTTGAGCACACGGCCCCAGTGCGAGTCGGACTCTAGATGCATCAGGGTCTGGGGTTGGTTCGTCTTGCAGTAGAAGACGGCACCGAGTCCCCGTAAGATGGCCACCAACTGGCTGTCCTTTTCGTTCTTGACGATGCTGCCAAAGGTGCCCGTGGACGAATACGTTCCGGCGATGGGCATATGGTCCTTGATGCTGACCGGCACCCCGTGCAGAGGTCCCACGGTCTTGCCGTTCGTGGCGAGATACTCGTCCAGTGACTTGGCCTGCTCAATGGCCTCATCCATGAACCACTGGGTCAAGCAGCAGGTCAGTTGGTGGGCGACGATGGCTCGCTTGCAGAAGGCTGTGGCCACCGCAACGGCCGTGTACTTGCGTCCAGCGATGGCCTCGGCCAGGGTCGTGGCATCCGAGGTCTCTGTGATTTCAATCTCCTCGGGGGTCAAGATGCCAAACGTCGTGGCAAGGCCCGAGACATCCTGCGGCGGGCTGTTGACGACCTCCTGGGGAATATAGTATTCCTGGGGAATCTTTTCATGGAACGCTCGAAGCACAGCCGCCCGTTTGGACTCGTACTCTGGCGTGCCCGTCGGGACGTCCTTGGGTTGAACGACATTGAACGGCCGGACCACCATTTTGCTCTCTACCCTGGACGCGGATAGTCTTGGGTAACCAAGGGATGTTTCGAGGCGATGATAAGGACACAGGACCGTCGAGACCTTTTTTACGACTGGGAAGTGGCAGATTCTCTTGGACAATGGAGCTTCAAACCATTTCCATCAACCCGTGGACAAGCGGCTCTAGCGGGCGTCGATCGTGCATCTCCGCTTTGCGCAAACCATTCTCGCTGGCCACAGATATCCTCCAACTGGCATCCTTGACTGGCTGAAGGGCAGTGCGCGACGCTGATTCGGGTCAAGCGTTTGTCAAGCGTTGCACCCCAAAGGCGAAGTGGCGTCTCTCCTCAATTCCTCTCGATAGCGGAATTTGGAGCCAAACCGCGTCAACGGACCGAGCCAATCCCTTGGATTTGCGCAAAGCCAACGCCAGCTATTGTCCTGATAGGAAACGAGGAGATGGTGCGGATTGGCTTTCTTGTTCCCCTACAGCCCAGACATGCTACGACTCTCGTCGTCGTCGATGGCAACACACGAGATACCCAAGAAAGACCCGACGAGAGACTTGTCGTGGATACCTTTTCCCAATCAAGGTCGAATCGGAGATTGTCCGTATCTTTGGTTTCCTAACCATCCCCCCCCTTACAAGCTCTCCTGTCGAGATATCAGACGCTTATTCTTCCCACGATCTGCAGGGGAATGGTCAAGAAAATGACCACTCGTGCCACTCAACAAAATTCCGCACTTGTTTCCAAGAATGTTATCGCGATGGGATCCTCCACCATGTATCCCTCACTTCACCCCGGCACCTTTTCACACAAACGACAAGCGAAATGGCTGGCGCCATTCGTTGGGAAACCCCGGTCGTCTCGCCTGCAAAATGCAGTGGACATCTCCAGTGGGGGTTCTAGATCGTGTGTAACCGTCGATCCAAGAGTGAGCCTCACAAGCCATCCAAGCGACAGAAGTTATAAATGGGATTGGCAGGGTCGAGACACGAGGTTGTCCCTTGCGTTAGGAGTTTTTGTAATCCCATGCCACGGAACCGCGGGAGAACTGCTGCTGGGTGGATAAGTATTTGAGGTTTGCCCATTGTTCTATCACCATCTATCTCTTTGCATCTACTTCTCCATCCATTCTGTTCCTGCTCTGCCACCGCCTTTGTTGTCGACATCATGGCCATCCTCACCGAGACCACAGGGGAAGCCGTCCCCGGGACGGTCCACCTGGTCGACCTGGACCACACCATGCACACTCGACATGCTGATGCGGGCGCCGGTGATATTGTCCTGGTGCCGACGCCGTCCAACGACCCAGACGACCCGCTCAACTGGTCGCCGCGGAGGAAGATCCTGTCGAGCATCTGCACGAACCTGTGAGTAGCACACCCGACTTTTTGTCATTCGTCTCCCCCCGAGATGATGAGGACCTGCCAAACTGACAGGTGGCCGGGGGTTGAAAAGATACACTTGGTTCACCGGCATGAGCGTCTCGACCGTGTACTCAGTCCTGGTCCCCCTCTCCAAAGCGTCGGGTGTGTCTGTGTCAACGCTCAACGAGGGCACGGGCTACATGTTTCTGTTTCTCGGCTGGAGTCTGCTCTTCTGGCAACCCTTCTCGCTGAGATACGGCAAGCGCCTGACCTACCTGATCTCCATTCTCGGGTCGCTGGTGAGTTGGAATTCTCCCCACGGTGGTGATGGCTGTGCTGACAAGTGGGCATCCAGGGCACCAGTATCTGGAGGTAAATGTTGTCCTAGCCAGCGTGTTGCCACGTTCGATGAGTGACTCGACTGACCACCCTGCAGCGCCTACGTGACGAGCAACGGAGAATGGATCGCCAAGTGCATCATCCAAGGCTTCTTCAACGCCCCCATCGAAGCCCTGCCTGAGATCTCCGTCACTGACGTGGTACGTGTGGCCTGTTCGTTACCGCTGCCGGTTCAGAACTGACCGTCTCGCACACACAGTACTTCACCCACCAGCGAGGCACGTACATGGGCATCTACGCCTTCACGCTGGCCGGCAGCAATTACTTCACCCCGGTGCTCTGCGGCTTCATCGCCGACGGCCAGGGGTGGCGCTGGGTCTTCTACTGGCCCGCCATCTTCCTGGCCTTTGTCTTTGTGTTTGAGTTCTTCTTCTTGGAAGAAACCAACTACACGCGCAAGACGGCGGGACTGATTGTCGAGGTCGACACGCCACCACCCGAGCCAGCCACGGCCAAGGACGCGGCCGACACGGAGAAACTCCCCGCGACGGTGCTCTCGACCACGTCGTCCTCGACCCCGGTCGCCGACTACGGCCGGCCCAAGACGTTTATGCAGAAACTATCGCTCTGGAATCCCCAGCCGGGCCAGCCGATGGTGCAGCGGGCGCTCCGCAGCTTGATGTTCCTGACCTGGCCGGTCATATTCTACGCGGGCTTCTCGTACGGGTCGTACCTGATCTGGTTCAACGTGCTGAACGCGACGGCGTCCATCATCCTGGGCGGGCCTCCCTACAATTTCGCCCCCTCGATGGTCGGCCTGTCGTACCTGTCGTGCACCATCGGCGTCATCCTCGGGTGTTTGATCTCCGGCCGCTTCAGCGACTGGCTGACCATCAAGCTGGCCCGGCGCAACAGCGGCATCATGGAGGCCGAGCAGCGCCTGTGGCCCTTTGCCCTGTGCGTGCTGCTCGTCCCGGGCTCGCTGATCCTGTGGGGCGTCGGCGCCGCCCACGGCGTGCACTGGTTCGGCCTGATCTGCGCCATGGGTTCGCTGGCCTTTGTGACCACTTTTGGCGTCACGTTGAGTGTCAATGTGAGTTTTTTTTTTTTTTACCCGGGGGTTATCCCAGATGTGCACACAGTCTGGGAGGGGTGGGGAAAAACATGATAATATGGTAGAAGTTGAAAGCTGACATGCCCTCGTTTTTGGGGATAAAATGCAGTACATGATCGACAGTTACCACGGCATCAGCGGCGACGCGATTGTGACGGTGATTCTGGTGCGCAACACCATGTCGTTTGCGATTAGCTACGGGTAAGCTAGCCCTCACAGGAGCCGTCTCCCTCTTCTTCTGCCTTATTCCCCCTCGTTCCACTTCCCTCCCTCTCGATCCGTCGTCATTGACAAAAGTCGTAGGATAACTCCCTGGCTCACCAACCTGGGCTACCAAAACTGCTTCATCTCGGCCGCCTTCATCGGCATGGCCGCGTCGAGCGTCTTCTTCGCCATGATCGTCTGGGGCAAGGGGTTCCGCGTCGCCAGCGCGGCTCGCTACTGGAAATTGGTGGGCGCCGATCGGGAGAAGGCGGGGGCGGGCGCTTCTTAGGATTTCTTAGACAAGGGGCGCATAGGAGAAGAGATCGAGGAGGAGATCGACACGGGGGGAGGAGAAGGGAAAGGAGATGGAGAGGGATAGACAGCGTCGAGTACGAGTACTGTGGGCGGTAGGGTGGTGTAAGTCTACTGCTTAGGTGTAAAGGTAGACCTGAATCACACAACAGACTATCGACCTGCCCTGCCGTGTCCGCGCATATATATATCTATATATGCTTGGATGTGACGTTCGCCTCGCATAACAGTGGCTCAACTTCAGATTCTCAACAGCTTCTTTGTAAGTGACAGCCGATACAACGACAACGACGAGTTCTCGTATATGTCGAGGCACAGCAGCAACATGATCGGCTCATTCGGTCACTTCAGAATGGATCCAGAGTCTCCTCTAAGTGGTCCAGCCCGTGCAAGCTGGTGCTGTCGATCTTCGTGGATTCCCAGCAAACGCTGTTGTAATCACACAATGAGCAAAGTCCGGGGTGACTGAGAGTGGTCAAACCGGACATGTGCCTCCCGAACCGCGCCTCGTCTCCCTTGTCATCTATATGGGGCGCACCGGGGGCGCACGTCAACTGGTGGACCTGCGTAAGCACTACCAAGTGGTGCTAGCAGAATATAAATCCTGGAACATGTCGATCAGAGGGGCCTGAGAATAGGATGCTTATGAGGGAGCGGCGGTCATCCTTCGGATTAGTTGCAGACTCGTCCCAACCATAAAAAGCTTGTTCAGACCGAGGGTGGAGTGAGATCGAACAACGATCCACAGGCTGGCTGTTTGAGGGCAAATCCAGAAACCGCCGATACTCCGTGGGATGAGCGCAAAGAGCTTCTGAGGGGCCAATGTTGGAGCCTCTAGACCGCACGGTCACGCAGGTCAAAGGCAAGGGTAACCTCGTACTCGTAGTCGCCACATAAGGACAGCTCGCAAAGCACAAGGTACGACGGGACTTCACCTGCAGATGATAGTGACATCGCCCATTTCGCGACTCTTCAACCTCTCGGTGAGATCCTTCTCACTGATCCCCAGCTCCGTGCATATCTCGTCGAAACAGTGTGTACCGTCGAGAAACTCCGCTATTCTGGCATTCAGAGTCTGGTTCTCTACCACGGATTTCTCCACACTCCTGGACTGCTTGTGCTGTTTATGTCTGGTCCGCGGTGATGTCTCTTCGGTGAAGTGGCGTTCGCTGGACATGCTCCGCGTCAGATCAGCGTACTGGGTCATGCTTCCGCCGGGCGGCCCGTGGGAGAATGCCCCTTTCTGTGTGCGGATGGCGTATCGGTGAACCCGATAGAGGAATCCCTTGATGACGCCAAACGTAACGAACCGCCGCATGTCGATGTTCGCAAGCAAGTTTGCATTCTGGGCATACCATTCTCGCACAGTGAGACCTTGTCGCAGGTTCGCGAAAAGCTGGACGATCGTGACGCCGTCGATGGGGTCGCCTTTCCCGGTCGAGGGCCATATCTCTTCATCTGGGAGGGTCGCATTCGTCAAGCCACTTGTCCGTCGTTCCGTAGCGCCGTCAATAACAGCTTCCTCTTGTCCGCCTGGGCCGAATGCCATGTTGACGTACCGAGCGCATTCCTTCTGCATGTCGGTGTCCTTGGCGATCATGTTGGCAAATTCGGCGGTCGGGGCATAGATGGCGCTGAAGCTGAAGATGTCGAGCAATAAGATACATCCGTAGTAGAGCAGGTGTTTGATGCACTTCTTCGTGAGCTTGAGGTCGGCGTCGGCGAGCACCGCGATCCGTTTTACACTATTCACGCCGTTAATGAAGGGAATGAGCCGCAGCATGGTCAAGTCCCAATTCTCGTCCACCATGGTCTCGATTCTAACGGTGAACAGTGGTACATGCCAGGGCTTGACGCTCGCGGGGTTCGGCAGTGTGGGGAACAGCTTGATGTTCAATGTGTTTAACTCGTCGATCGGAATCATGCATTCAGAGTAGTTGTTCAGATCTTCCATCAGCATCTCACACAGGCTGTATATCTTGCCCGAGTTTGGGGCTGCAGAGTCGTCACTCAAGAAGCGCGACTGCTCCTCCAGGCTGCGCATCAAGTGCGCCAATTTCTTCACCACCGACTTATACGAGGGCACGTCGATCGTTGCGGGGTCCCCAAGGACCAAGGCGAAATTGAAGATAAACTCATTACGCGGGTATCGCGGGGATGTCAGACATATAGGATACGACAGGACGAGCGTGGGAGGCGTGTTCGAGGTGAGCGGCGGAGGGGAGAGGGAGATCAGATTCCCGCAGAGCGATTGACGAGGGATCACAAAGCGCGAGATGGTTGAGAAGGATAACAGTGGTGCGGTTGATGGAGTACTGGTGGCCGGCCCATTGGAGGACGATGCAGAGGGGTCGCTCGTGGTCAAGACCGAGTCCTCAGGCACTTGATGCACGATCTTGGGACCTGTACCCGTGTCAAAACTGGGTGTCACCTGTGGTTTAAGGAGAGACGGAGCGGCGCGCCTTCATGAGGATCAAACTTGCTGTAGAAGATGGCCTTGATCGACATGGTGTTGATTGGATGGTGCTCGCACCTCTTTGGGCAGAAACATATGCCGGTGCGAGGGGAGGGTTGCCCTCGTGTTCACATTGTTCGATCGATGGAGTGCCTGGTCAAGTACATACTAATCAAGATGTATCGCAGCTGCGGTGGGAGATACGAGAGCCAGAAGGTTGAGATTCGTGCCACGTGACCCACTTTCAGGGCTGAGGCTTGAGCCACACAGCTTCAATGAGCGCCATCTCGACAATGACATAGCAACTCGGTGGATGACTACGAAGATTCCGTCCCGAAGTCTGTGCTTCAAGTGTCGACGACCAATCAATCCATGATACGGTCCTTCTGACACGGGCTCGCGCGCCGACAGGATCATGTTGCCGAAATGTTCATCCACCAATTCCGCCCTCCACGCCGATGACGTTGCACGCTACCGAGCAACAGCATCTTCCAGGCCTGAAGGTACCACTAAAGCCCCTTGTGCTTGGCTTGTTCTGGCAAAGTGCGATTTTGACAATGCATCTCTCGTTGAAATTCTGCAGTCCTCGTTGATTCCGCCGTTCGCACTCGACACGGAAAATGCGAGCGGCTGCAATGCCCCTGGCACGTTTCCTTGTTACTCATCAAGCCTCAACACGGTGATAGGTGCATCTTGAGCGGACGGGGCTCAAAGGACCGCAGAGATGAAGTCAATATCTGGCCGAGTATCCGGAGGGCAGAAGTATATGGAGAGAGGAGGTATATCAAGGCGATGGAAGAAAGACCAAGGTCAATTCGGATACCAGCACAAGCAACCTCAAAACGACAGAAGACTTGATCTACTATGGACCCTTTGAGCAGAGACATCATTCGCGCCGAGGTCGACGCAAACAACGATCGACACGACACTTTATCCTACATCGCCACTCATGGGCCAGATATTGAGAGAGAGTGGTCTGAATCTGATGGGTCCTTACCCGTTTCCCGGAATGTCACCCATACTTATACGGTATGAATGGAAGGAGTTTCTACAGTTATCCTAGTGGCTAACAGCATGAGCAGAATGCCACGCAACACACGCTCCACCCCGTCGAGCTGGAGCGGATAGCAAGGTCGCGGACACAGCATCAGCTCACCGTGGGCAGCCGACCATCAACCGGCGCACGACGACGATCGACAGCTACCGTGCAGACGTTAGGTGCCGGCAAGCCTTTACCACCCAAAGACAACACCGAAGGGTACGTGGTCGAGTTTGAGGGCGTCGACGACCCCGAACACCCACAGAATTGGCCGTTTTGGTACAAGTACGTCTGCTCCTGTTGTGCCGTCCTCGTCATCCCTGACATGCTCCTACAGAGTCAGAACATCCATCATCTTTTCCTTCATCACCTTCGTGGCCTCCTTCTCGAGCGCAATCTTCTCCTCCGCCATCCAGCAAGTGTCTCACGAGTTCCACGTCTCTACCGAAGTCGGCGTCCTGGGTATCACGCTTTATGTGTTGGGCTTTGCTTTCGGGCCCATCCTCTGGGGCCCTGGTTCCGAGCTGCTGGGCCGCAAGCTTCCCCTAGTCGTCGCGATGTTCGGATTCGGCGTCTTTGCCGTTGCAGCCGCCACCGCTAAAGACTATCAGACACTGATGCTCGCACGTTTCTTCAGTGGCTTCTTCGCCGCTTGTCCCCTGGCGATTGTCCCCGCCTGCTTCGCCGATATGTACGACGACAGCCAGCGTGGAATTGCAATTACCGCGTTTGCCATGGCCGTTTTCTGTGGCCCCTTCGCCTCACCCTTTGTCGGTGGCTTTATTGCCGATAGCCACCTGCGCTGGCGCTGGACCATGTATATCGCCTCCATCATGGGCTTCCTTTCCACTTTCCTCACCCTCTTCACCAAAGAGACATACGCACCCGCGGTCCTCGTTGCTAAGGCCGGCCGAATTCGACGTGAGACAAAGAACTTTGTCATTCACGCGAAGCAAGAGGAGGTCGAGGTGGACTTTCTGGAGCTCGTCGACGAGAATTTCATGCGACCAATCCGGATGCTGTTCACTGAACCCATCATTTTCCTGATCACCCTGTACATGTCCTTCATCTACGGCCTTATCTACCTGTTCTTGGGCGCCTACCCGATCATTTTCCAAGGCGTCCACGGCATGAACGAGGGTGTGGGTGGCTTACCATTCATTGGCCTGATCATCGGCCAGTTCTGTGGTGGCATCTACATCATGATTGATCAGGTGGCATACAAGAAGAAGCTCATTCGCAACCACGGCGTCCAGATCCCGGAATGGCGACTCCCACCCGTCATTGTCGGCGCCATCGCCTTCTCCATTGGGCTTTTCTGGCTCGGCTGGACGGGCTGGAACAAATCGATCCATTGGCTCGCGCCGACTGCTTCGGGCGTGGTGACTGGCTTCGGTATCCTTTGCATCTTCTTGCAGTGCTTCAACTACATCATTGACACGTATTTGATGTTCGCTGCCTCGGCCATCGCCGCCAACTCCCTACTTCGATCGTTCTTCGGCGCAGGATTCCCCCTGTTCGCGGACCAGATGTTCCACAACTTGGGCATCCAGTGGGCTGGTACCTTGCTGGGCTGCCTCGCCGCGGTCATGATTCCCATCCCCGTGGTATTTTACATCTGGGGCCACAAGATCCGGGGATGGAGCAAGACCACAGTGAGCAGGGAGGCGGCTGGGAGCGACGAGGAGGACCTGCGACGGGAGAAGAGTGAGATTGAGGTTTGATTTTTTTGGAGCTGGTAACGGCAATTTGTCTTTTATACAGCTTATTGGGCAAGGTAATGCAGCGTTACTACAGGTTTTGCACGGTCACTCGGCATGAATATGGCATACAGAAAGTGATTCACGGTATTCACGGGTATTAGAATGGCATCTGGTACGTCTGGCGTACCACAGCAGAGGTTATGGTGTCCTTGGAGTCAAGCGCTTCAAACTTTACATTAATGTCTTACCTATAGGTAGCTGGTATAATACATCACCAGTATATGTGCCACCCCACATCGGAGAGATGCCTTTCTTTGGCCATAAGTGTTTCCTATGTACGGATATACTTACAAAGGTACCTACATACGTACATACCTGGCTAGTGCTAGGTAGCTAAGTAGGTAGGTAGGTTAGTCTCAAGTCTCAGTTCTAGTGTCAATTCTAGTCTCAACTTTCAAGGCTCGCGTCTCAAGCCTCACATCTCAAGGCCGAGTCGCGCTCACTCCCTGTCAAGACCCTGAGTCCTGGTTCCTGATTCCTGATTCCTGAAGAGATCATACTTCATGGTTCATGGATATCTAGCTAGCTAGACTGATTGATGGAGAGAGCCCTTACCTGCCTGGTGGTGCTTGACTCCGACTCTCTACTCCTAGCTCCGTGCCCCCAGTGCCCCGTACGCCTGGAAAATGCCTGGCAAAAAGGAAAATAGCGAGAAAGAAGAAACCCCAGGGAATCCAACGCCAGCCTTTTGTCCTTGTCCTTCTCTGTGCCGGGTATCATATGCAGAAATGCCAGAGAAACCCCCTCAAAAGGAAAATAAAACAAATTGGAAACAGCCATGGTTCCAATGGTGACATTTCCTGTCTCCAAAAAAAAGGGGCATTGGCCGCGTTGAGTGTTGATGTTTTATCCAAAATGCTCAAAAACGCCATGGGGACCCAGCCATGCAGAATTGTAACCAAATCCTTTCCAGCGCAATGCAGAAGTGAGCCGTGAGAAGTCAAATGTCTGATGCTGTCATGTTCGTGTAGGTTGCTGTGCTGCTGGACTCGTAGACGGTGGTCGTGCTGGTGGCAGGTTAATGCAGTGCCGACTCACTTCCCAGTCGTACCAGTTACCACTTTTCCCTAACCGGTGATTATATTCCTCTCTAGACACCTCATCAATTCGTCAAGTCATCAGATTCGTGCACGATATCTCCAAAACTTTTGTGTGTTGCCTGCTCATCTCATTTTCGCTTCAGCCTGCTCCAGAAGCTCCAACGTCAGAGCTTGCGTCGAGGGTCCGAGGTCAATGAAATCATCCCTTGGAAGATCCCAGGGAAGTCTCCTCTTTCCCTTTGGTCTTGCCCATGGCAATTCAGGTTTTTGCATTTTGATCTCTGTGTCTGGTGACCGTGGCTTGAGCGTTGCCTCTGGAGCCTTGGGCCCTGGTGCTAGAGGTGGACCCATGAGAGCTGTCTTTCCAGCTGCGGTCAACGGTGTTGGTGTTGGCTTCGGCGTGTCGATTTCTGCCTCCACTTCCTGGACGAGCGCAATCAGATCTTCGTCCTCGATTTCGTTGAACACCGAGTTGAAACTTTCAGAAAGAGCCTTTGATAATGGCACACGAGACGGCGATACTGGAGCAGTTCTCAGTGTAACAGGGCCTGCTTCACGTCCCGGGGGATCGCAAATCAAGTTACTGCCAAGTGGACTTGTGCTTTGTGAATTCTCTCGCGTTGGCAGATCGTCTGGAAGTGACTTTTGAGTTGAGCAGAGCATGAGAAAAGTCTCATCGTCTATACCCTCGGTGAAGTCTTCATCCAGAAGCACGTTTGTTGCACCAAGGCAATCTTCACTTGTGTCGAATCTCTTCGTTACCTTGTTACTCTCATGCCGGATACTACCGTCATTATCCTGTGGAAGTAGTCTCTCCGTCGGAGACTGCTCCGAGATCTCGTTCCTAGTGGATACTGTTGGTGGACTTTTCGGGTGCTCTTTGAGACTGACAGTTGTCTCTGCTTTGGGAGAGGTTGACTTTAGCCGTGATAGCCCTCCTAACCGCTCCGGCGACTTGACCTTTTCTTCGCTCAAATACTGACGTGGTTCAAGTCTCTGGGAATTGATTTGCGACGGTCGCAGCTCTCTGAGTTTTGGTGACTGTCTCAAATTTGATGACGGTATCGGTGAAGCATGCACAGTTGAGCCATTATTTCGTCCTTGTCGATAGTCATCTACGTCTGGACGTGCGTCCTCTGCGAAAGTCTGTGATGGACTGCGGACCTCTTGAAGACGAGGTGGCTCTTCTGGACCTCCAGCAGTGGAACCGGAGGCCTGCATGTTTCCATCATCCTCCACAACAGGTTGAGCTCCGGTCGTCTCCTTTGTCGCCCGAATTGCCGGCTTGTGTCCAAAGAATTTGTTCAGTCTGGGTTGGCTTGCCGTCACCTTGCCCCAGGTGTCCTCCACGTTGATCCGACCTTCGTCCAACATCTTCTGTCTGACGACGCGCTCCTTCTCAAGCTTCTCCTCCCGCTTCCGTTTGTTCTCCGCCCGTTGTCTCTCTTTCTCCAGTTCTTTCTTTCGCTTCTCTTCACGTGCGTCCAACCTGTCTGCGCGGGCCATCTGGGACGCCGTGTATCGGAAACCTCCCTCTTTCTTGTAAGCCCGCTTGGCCTCCTTCAGGGTCATCGGAGGCTTCGCGGGCCGCGGCATCTTGGGCAAGAAAAAGGTAGGTCGGAGAAAAGTGTCTCGGCACCAGACGCAGTTTGCACAGAAAAGTGACCCTGGTGCGTTGACGCGATGGCTTGGACTAAACAAATAGACGAAATGCACGTCACTTTAGGGCAAGGCGGAAGAGGTTCCGCATGCAGCTCGGTAGACTTTCCCCATGCTCAACGAGGCTGAATGTTCAGCCACTGTTTGCTGTAGACCTTTATGATTCTTCGACATCGTCGTCAGCTTGCTCAGCATCCTCGCCTTCGTCCTCCGATTCTATGTCTTCAATAGGAAATGTAAGGATGGCCGCGATACCTCCCAAGCCTTCCAGCCGTCTCCCACTCTCATGGTCGCTACTGAGGACTCTGACTTCGCCGCCCTCCACCTCTCTCACTCGATCGACAAGCCTAACCCATCTTCGTCTCGTCGCGACGTCCTGGCTTCGAAACAGGGCGTTGCTGATCAACAGAACTCCTCCACCACGACCCACAGCCCCCTTTTCAACGCACGCTTCGACCTCTGTCGGACCGTACCATGCCCGTCCGTCGTCCTTTCGTAGGAGAGCATAGAATTCGTCCATTAATGCAGTCTCCCGAGCATATTTTGTATCTTTCAACCTCACTAGCACCTCTGGGCTTTTGAGCACCTCGTTGAGGCTGTGGAGGTGGCCGGAGCTGCTGTGGATCACGATGAACGCATTCCGCCTCACCAAGTCTTGCAGCATCTTGTCCCCTTTTGTAACGGCGGTCTCACTGATCTGTTTCAGAAAGCCTGCTGCCGTGAATCCGGGACTCGCCAGTAAGATTGGAAAACTCGTGCTGTTATCTTTGTGCTCCATCAGGCCTTGAAGTTGTCTTAGCAGCGTGTCCAGCACGGTACTGTAGAACTTGGTCAAGCCTTTGTCGTGATCCGCCGATCTTCCGGCACCTGTCCGCTTTCGCGGGACCGAGACCTCGACTCTCTGCCTCAAGACGGTCTGGAACTGTGTGATGAAGCAAATGTTGGCCAGTCCTTCCTGCATAACGACGGCGACCGCTTCAGTGCCCCTCGTAGGATCTATAGCCTCTTCTAGCTGCGCACGCGCGACACTATCCCAACCCTCTGACCCATCAGTTCCCTCGACCACCTTTTCAAGGGTGAAATTGCGCTGCAGCTCGAGGTCGAGGGTGTGGAATTGCCCGATCTTTGTATACCTGTTCTCTCGTGCAATCTGGCCCGACACATGCAACTGCCCAGCCTGGGGGTCGAAATCCAACGACTTGACCCGTATCGTGAGGTTCGTGTGGACACGTTGAGACGACGTAGAGCCCGTCGACGAGGATTCGGTGGTCACCCGCCGGATGGCAGAGGCAGTGAGGAGGTCTGTGGGCCGAATGAGGTTATAAGCATGCCACTAATTGGAACACCTTTCAGAGTGAGCACGACGGGGGAGCGGCCAGGGGGGTGCAAGTACCATGTCTTCAGGTTCCTCGGGGCACAGCGTGACGCTCCCACTCCCGTCGTCGTTGATATTTCGCTTGACCAGGCGCATTGCGACGATGTCTAATTGTTCGGTTTGTTCGAGTCGTTGGTATCATTAGCGGTCACAATTGCGGACGGGTGAGTGACAAAGATTGATACGAGGGGATTAATTTGTGGTCGTCGAGGGTTTACGTGGGGTTCCTACGCATTGTAGATTCGACTCCATCCCATTCGTCCCTTGAATATGCTTCGTGACGTACAATGTTCCCCGATCTATCCTCCTCTGTATCTCAACAGGACACCAGATTTGACTCATACCTGACCAGACGTGTTTCTTTCGAATGCATTACATCCTCGCTTGTTCCAGCGATTGTGTTTCTTCCAATCTGGTAGTAGTTCATTGTCGCGGCCTCGACCATTTCAACATCCCTCAATGAATATCTCTTGACCAAGTCTACCTTATTGGGCAGGCCACTGTACCTGGACTGATAAGTCGGCCACACTTTGAGATTTGTTCTTCGGTAAATGACTCGTATCGACTATATTGACCGTTGCCCGTGTGATCACCTTACTGCATTCAAATCCTCAAACTCCAGTTCTGTTTCTGCTACGCTTGGAAGTAATGAGTGCAAGCTCAGGTTGACTGCCAGGTCCACATGTTCAGGCCCATCTTGTTCCCCGAGGTCACGGGCATTCCAGCGTGTAGGGTTTGCGGGTTACCCTTGCCATCGCCACTGAGATTATCCCAGTACACGGCGTTCCCTTGAATCGGCTTGAAGGTGACCCCGTCATCGATGGGACGGTCACAATCGACAAACTGGCACCACCACTCTTCCTCCTCGGGCGGTGGCTTCAGTCGAGGGAAGTTTGTACCTCCCCCGGTACAATTTGCGTGGATGTACACGAAGAAGGTCGACGCGACGTTGCCACCGACCGCGTTGGCGTCGCCGTACCAGTCGTAATGGTCTCGATACTGTCCTGCAATGCCGTAGTTCTGCACCACCAAGGGTTGGAAATCGCCGACGGGCTGGTAGAAAGGGAAAGCCTGTGCGCGCTCTTCAATCTGCTGGATGATCTTGTCCCTGGGCAGCTTGGCCGTCATGGAGGATCGGTACGCCGAGTCTCGGTGGACTTTGCCTTCGTCAGTCCATAGGACGGAGGGCTTGAAACGGGGTTCGCTATCGGTAAAAGCTCTTAGTAGCCCCAACACTCTCGGGGATGTCAATAGGCGAGCTTGAAGATTTTGGTCACTTACGCGAGCTGGACCAGATGAGAGGCTTCTTGCGGGGTGATGAAGTCTTGTACGTATACCACCAAGGGATCTTCTGACAGCAGGTATGTCTTCGGTCCCTTGCTATTTGTCCCGGTATTGCTTTGCCAGACAGGGAAATGGTTCCAATCAGAGTACAAGTGCCCGACGCCGATAATCGTCGCCAGCACAGGTACCAGTACGAGAGGCAATGTCCCAGCGGGCGTCATATTGGCTTCGGATACGCGTATCGGGGAGCATTTACCCAAGCCAGTGGAGAGATCTGGGCAACGTCCAAGAACGAAGAAAACTGGTTAATTTGGATGCGGTAGAGGATCGGTGAAGATGCAGCATATCATCCATCGTGCTCTCGGTAAAGGCGCCTACTGGCTGCTTGTTCGACCTGCTGTTTCTATGTAAGATTCATGCCCATGTTGACTTCTGCACAGCGATAGCATCTCACAAGTTCGACATCTACCGCCCGAGATGAAGGCTCAAATACTGGTTCGAATGTGGGTCACCGTCTTTGCCTTGATTCAGGTTCATGGCTGTAAGGCTGCGCTCGAGTACGCAGCGCCCGCAACACTCAAAACCCTCGCGACCGCCCAGAGCAAGGACAACTTGGTCATTGCTGTCTGTGAGTTACCAAGTTGTTCCTCGCTTGTTTCTTCTTGTCACTAATGATACCTTGGAATTCTAGTTTGTCTGGTGCGTAGCTATTCTCTCTCTCCGGCTCTGATATCACCTGACTGAATGCTGCCGTTAAACCACAGCCTTGGTAGTACGTTGAACGAGACAAAGGGGCGGGCGAACGGTCCGTATATTGACCATTTATCAGTGAACAATGCAGGACTCTGGCTCCAGAGCTGGAAAAGGCCAAAGAGGCGCTGCAACCGTGGCCGTCCGCTCAATTGTTACTCATCAACTGCGAAGGTGAATCGGATATTTGCCCTTCTTATGGGGTAGCTTCTTTTCCAACCATACGACTCTTCCATGGATCAAGACAAAGTCGATATCGAGGAAAGTTCCGGGCTTCCTCGTGAGTACTGCTTTCGCCGTGACCTCACAGCACTGACCTTTGCAGCGTTGTAACCAAAGTACTCCAAACTATAACGCAACTGGTTTCCCAACCAGACAGGGAAGCCTTCGGGACGTTAAAATCGTTGGACGTCCCGCTACTGCTCTTCGTCGTATCTGAGGACGAAGCTCCTGAGTTGTCGACCGTTAGAGCCCAGGTGGCCGAGAAGCTTCAAGACAAGTTTCTAGTGGCGACCACCACCGACTTGACCCTAGCCGAAGAAGCGGATGTCCGACCCCCTTTTGTGGTTGTCTGGCACTCCCTGGACGAAGTCAAGCCTATATATCGTGACAAGTTCGAAATGGGACCGATTCTCAGGTTCGCAGAACAGACCTCGACGCCGGTAATCGGTAGGCTGGACTTGAAATCGTACATTGACCACACCCAGGTTCCGTGCACTGTTCAGGTTTTGTATGTGTGTTCCTGCTGATTGAGAGTCTAGTCGGGATTGCCAATCGCTTTTATCATCGCCGAAACCGATAGAGAGAGAAAGACCATTGCCGAATCATTGAAGCACGTTGCTCTCAAGTACAAAGGAAAGATCAACTTTGTAACCCTCGATACAACAAAGCTGCCCTTTTTGCTCGAGCCACTTGATGTGGACGCCACACGCCTGCCTGCGTTGGCACTACATCGTGGTGATGACGACGAGGTGTTTGTCTACGACCAGAATCGTCACATCAACAGAAGAGACGTCGAGACTTTTATACAAAGAACCATTCATCGGCCGGTGACGGAACTATAGGCAACGTATCAGCGTCGAAATCAATGATCAGCTTAGAATTGGGCGGCAACGGCTGCCTCCCAATCTATTCCCTACCATTCAAACAGCTCCTGCACTGATCAAGCAGATCTTGTCCCTACCGTTGTGATCTTTTCGTGGACCCGTGATGGCGAAAATGTACAAATACATGTCACTACAAGCACAGCGATCGATCCGCGACGAATCCGAAAGCGACGCCATTCTCGGAGAGAAACTTTCCGGCCACGCGCGCTGATCCGTGACGATGTCCACCAGCACTCGAGCTGCACAGCCAGGTTTTGCCACCAGGTCTCCTAGTGATCCGGAAACCTCCCTCGATACACATCACCAGATTTCATTGTTGGGTGTTGAAGAGGCTCGGCAGAGTAGGGCAGTGGGTGACAAGTCTACTGCCACATCAAGGCGCGGTTACCTTAAGTGCTGGTGCTTGAACCAGGATTGGACTGGCAGCTTTCAGGCAGGCAGCTCTAATGGCCCAACATAACGACAATATTTCGCAGCACACTTTGGGAGAACTTAAAGTCCCTTGAAGTATTCTTGTCTGAGGCCTTGGGGCGTTCTGATCCAAAAACACCCAGAGTGACACCGCCGTTATCTGTCCTTTGCACTCAGACTGGGCCAATGTAGTATATTTTGGAGACGGGCGAGGGAGGTAGGCATTTTGAGTGCTAACTAGCCGGCGAAACAGTTTACAAACTGTCCACTTAGCGCGGGCTTAAAGCAGGGCGGCGGCTGCGAGGCACACGAGATCGTTTCCATGGCGGTGACGGGGGATCGGTCGCAGCTGGGATTGCACATCAGTGGTCCAGAAAGGCGAGAGGACACCTTCAAGTGGAGGTAGGGGGATGAAGTCAATCAACTCTTTTTTTTTCAACTGGGGACGACAAATCGTGTATCAGGTAATCCTCCGTGAGATGTTCGTATTGGAGGAGTCTGTGCAGTTTTACCTTCTGCGCAAGGTGCGATCGTGACCAACCTCCTTGGAGCAAAATGAGGAGCGTTCAATCAAATTAAATCCCCCCACCGAGGGCGCTGTAGGCGTCCCAGCTAAGCCTAGTGAGCCCAAGTGGGCTCCCCCAGCCTCCCAGGCTTACCACGTCCCGTGCAACCTCCCAAAGTCAGGAGGCTCCGAGTGCTTCTAGGCACTACTGGTGGCACAGTTTGCACACAGGCTCCACCAGCTGCATCATATTATGTTATAGCTGCCGCTCAACGCTTTACCTCCGTCCTCCGTGCCTGGGAACCCAATTATCACCAGTTCGTTTTCGCAACACCCTCCCCCGCCGCCTACTTTCCCATCACCAGACTGTTACACATCTTGCGTTCTGCTTCGTGTCTTTGGCAATATTCGCACTGATTTCGCCTCTCATATCATTCCTACCTCTTGAAAGCTGTCTTCTTGCACCACCTGCGCCTCACAAAGTCAGAACCGGCCCACCCTCAAGCTTTTCCGAAAGCTCTCCGCCTGCTGCCTGCTGCGCCATTGAGCCGATTTCACCTCTCACAAATTCTTTTCAAACTTGACAGTGCCTTTACCTGGATCGCCTGCCATGGGAAGCTTCGTATTCAGATGGTGAGTCGATGCGCGTCGCTTCATGCTAATTTTATCGCCGACTCTGTGATCTACTGAGTCCGGCGCCAAGTTTTGACCAACCCGCTGACACCTGATTTCTAGGCCCCATCCTGAGGCCAATGATGTCCACGTCACAGGGACCTTCGATGACTGGGGAAAGAGCGTCAAGTTGGACAAGGTCGGCGAGATCTGGGAGAAAGAGGTGGACTTGCCCGTGGCCGACAAAAAGATCTTCTACAAGTTCGTTGTCAACGACCAGTGGATCATCGATCCCGAGGCACCTCAGGAAGACGACGGCCGAGGGAATGTCAACAATGTGCTACTACCTGAGAATATCAAGCCCAAGGCATCCATGGTCCCAGAAGCTGTGACCACATCCAGCGCGGCTCCTGAGAGCACCACCGCAGCCTTGGCTGGCCAGGTGCCCTTGGAGCCCAAGAAAGAGGCCACGGAAGGTGAGTGAGCCGCAGAACTATGCTGTCGCAAATACTGACCTTGGCGTCTGTCTAGTCACCCCTGCGTCTGACTCCCAACTCAACAAAGAGGCAGCGGGAAGCGGTGTCCCGGGCACGTTCCCGGAGACACCAGCAAAGGAACCAGACTCATTCGGCGTCAATCCCTTGCCGCCCACTAGTGGCGCAGGCAATCCCGTCGACCTTCCTGCAGGCGAAAAGGTTCCCCCACCCGGTGAAGTCACGACCAACACAACGCACTCTGCAGTGACCACGTCAAAAGAAGACTACGAGAACGCAGGCTCGGGTATTCCAATTATTGGAGGAGCGCTCGCCGCGCTAGGTCTTGGAGGCGCCGCAGCCAAAACGGAGAATCTGATCCCAGAATCTTCTTTGCCTATGGGAGCGGGCGCCGGAAATTCACTAGACGCAGGTCCTTTGCTCAGTTCAGCTGGAGCGTCGTCAACCACGGCTGAGTTGGCTGGCAAAGTACCTCTGGAAGAAAGCAAGCCGGCGACTGAGGTGGACCATGCGCAAGCGATCACAACCACGGTGCCTGAGGTGGTCAAGGAGTCAATCGCAGAGGCACATGTTGATCCCGAGGCCACCACGTCTGCCGAAGTTGTCAAGGAGAAGGCGGAGGTAGAAGAGGAACTGGTGAAAAAAGTGCCCGAGGTTGAGGAAGCCGGGGAGCCAGCACCGACGATTGCAGCTGCCACGACTGAGACCGCGCCGTCGGCCACTCCAGCTTCAACAGGCGGCCCTGTTCCTGGGACATCCTCAGCTGCTGCAGCCGCGGTGGCTGACGGTGCCGACGGGACGGTTGAACCCACAGAAGCTGTGCCACACAAGGTCGAGCCAGAGAAAACGGAGGGAGACACAACTGAATATGCGCCGCCACACGCAGCAGGTGTGGCTCCTGGAGTGTCTGAGTCTGCGGCGGCGGCGGTCTCTGATGGCGCCGAGGATCCCACGCTTGCCGACGAGCCTGCGGTGCAGTTGATGAACAAGAATGAGGCTGAAACGGCGGAACCTGCCGTGGCCGCGGCTGCGGCCACCACCGCCACCGAACCGGCCACAGTCACCGCACCCACGTCGGCGGCACCAGAATCCAAGAAGGAGGAAGGCAAGGCCGCAGCACCTGCAGCACCCACGAGCGCCACTTCAACGCCGACGAAGAAACCAGAAACTGCTCCGGCTACCACACCTTCGTCCTCGGCGACTAAGGAGAAGAAGAAGAAACACCGAGTTAGCTCATTCTTCAAGAAGATCTTTGACTAGATGCCAAAGAGGCCGGCGGGATGTTATACAGAACAGGAAAAGGCCGAAGTGTGATAGAGCAAGTGAAGGTGCGCAGTGAAAGTGGTGGACGGAGGTGGGGGCTTGCGGTGCGGGAGCAATTGGGATTGCATTGCGAACGGGTCGGCGCACCCGCTGGGGTTTGGACAGCGGATTCGTGTTGATTTGGGACTTGTTTGTCTTGTAGATATCCCCTGCCGTTGTGTTTGTATTAGGAGAGAGAAGGACCTTTTTGGGGTTCGATAATGGCTAATCCGAATGCGTTGATGCGGCTGTCGCAATTTCATCGTCAACTACTGGCTGGGACAGTGGAGGGGAGAGATGTTCTCGTAATGTTCTAGAAGCACCAGAAGGATTCTCGAAGCTGTGGGAGCTGTGTGAGCTTGATGCAGCACATCCGGGAATCTGCAGCCCCATGAGCAAGTCTTTTTTTTCTCCAGGGTGTGTAGAGTACGGGATCAAGCCCTTTCTCTCCTGTCCCTGCTCCGCTCTGCCAGTCTTCCAACCCCTGTGATTGCTTGGGCCTTCACACCTTCATTGCTGGGTGCACGAAGCAACCTTCTAGGTGATCCGGTGGCTGCACGAACAGGTGTTCCGAGGCCAATCAGTGCCTGGTTCGGCTCGTCGTTGACCGCCTAGCTGATGCACCGTCTGTAGCGATGACATCGCCTATCAGGTTCCTTGGCTGTGACTGGTCGGAGGTAGGGAGCTGCTTGAGCTTTGAATCCAATTGAGGAGGGGTATGCTGCGGACGGTAAGGGGAGGAGAAAGGAAGAGTGACAGAGAAGAGTGTTGGCTCGACGGTGGTGCTGTGAGATCTTCTGGTTGGGTTATTCTTGGCCTGTTTTATTCTTCCATTGAGCTACATTACATACTGTTTGCTGGAGTAGCTGAAGGAGCTGTTTGTTCCCTCCATCGAGTAACGTTTAAATAGCCACTGGCCAGTTGCCTGCGTTGCGCAGCTTGCAAAATAGACTTTACCAACCCATTTCAATCCCCCTCCTCATCTGTTCCCTTCTTCCTTTCTTTTATATTCAACCCCCGGCTTTCGCTTTCTCGCCTACCCGCTTGATCGTGTGCTATCCAATCTCTGGCCCTTTCAACCAAAGTGGTCCTCGGTTACCCCTCCACTGCGTCATCTGCGCCTCAGAGTTGCTCATTGCCCCACTTGCTCTCTTTTCCTCACCACCTCGAACCAGCCAACCAACCTACCACTCCCTCTCGTGGGCTGGTTCGCTCCACTGTCTGCAGAATCCAGCGTAACTCGCCGTTTGCCAGTGGACATCAGACTGCCGCTTCATTGCCTGAGATAGGCATTCCGCCCTTGTCCATTCTCGCCTGTTTCCCCCTACCTGTCTCACAGACAAACCCGTCCTGCAATCCGTCAAGTCTGTGGCCCACGGTTTCACGGTCCTCGTCGGTGACAGGCCACCCTACCTCCCCAAAAGAGGGTCCTTCCGTGTCCTTCCAAGCACCAAACGACCGCCAGTTGAGTCCGTCCGCAGGCAAATCCTCCTAACCCGAGCTTAAGCCAACGACAGTAGCAGGCGGTCCCTGGGGTCTCAATACCCACACCCAAACGACGTCCTCCCCCACATCCTCAAACCTCTGCCGCAAATATCCATGTCTCTTCCTCCTCCTCACCAAGCCATTGTTGATGCTCTGATCAAGGACTTGAAACAAGCTAAACCCGACGACCCTCTCCAGTACTGTGCCAATTACTTCAATCGCCAGCTCGAACTCGAGCGGTCCTTAAGCAGAGCAGGAAAACCCACCACGAACACCAACGGCAAGATGGCAGATACCGCTGGCCCGTTCGATAACCGTAGCCCTTTTGCAGCCAAGAACAGCATACAAGAGGAGGACGAAGAACGTGACACCTTTGGCTCTCCAACTGATGCCACTTTCAAAGCTCGTGATTCTGGTCGGTCTCCCTTTGGGGGTTCTGGCTTTGGCGCTGCAGCTGGAGGCGCAGCCAGCGGCGGCCTGTTTGGCAACTGGCTAGGCAATCAAGCCTCAGAGGAGACGGAACCACAAGCCCAGTCATTGCCCAACAACTATGCCGCCGGCCGCAGAACATCAGTGTCCGCCGAATCTATGCAGCCGGACTCGGATTCGGGCAGTTGGAAGCCTCCCAAACACCCCAAGACGCCTGAGCAGTACGAGAGACTCCGGCACGCGGTGGCTGGCAACTTTTTGTTCTCCAGTCTCGACGAAGAATCGTTCAATCTCGTGCTCGACGCCTTGATGGAGAAATCCATCCCTGCGCCCAACATCAAAGTCATTACCCAAGGCGATGAAGGAGACTACTTCTACGTCATCGAGTCTGGAGATTTCGACATCTACATCAACCCCAGCGGAGCTGTTGAAGCGGGGCCAGAAGGCATGGGAAACAAGGTGGCGACAATTGGACCTGGGGGTAGCTTTGGTGAACTGGCATTGATGTACAATGCTCCTCGAGCCGCGACCGTCGTGAGCTCGTCTAAAGGAGGCTTACTATGGGCGCTTGATCGTGTCACCTTCCGACGAATCCTCATGAACAATGCCTTCCAGAAGCGAGAAATGTACGAGGGGTTCCTCGGAGAGGTGCCTTTACTCTCGTCCCTGAAGCCCTACGAGCGAAGCAAGATTGCCGATGCTTTGGAGACGGTCAAATACGAGCCGGGGCAAAACATCATCACCGAGGGAGAACCTGGCGATGCCTTCTATCTTCTGGAATCTGGACATGCAGTGGCATACAAGCACGGCGTGGATCATCCGGTCAAAGAGTATGGCCGTGGAGATTTCTTTGGTGAGCTGGCCTTGCTGGATGACAAGCCTCGTGCTGCCAGCGTGGTGGCCAAGGACAATGTCACCGTGGCCAAGCTCGGAAGAGATGGATTCAAACGTTTGCTCGGACCTGTGGAGAGTATTATGAGACGAGAGGAGTACGAGAACGCAGAGGAGATGGATCCTCTAACCCAGCAAAAGACTGTGACATAGCTGGGTGTCGGTATGGGTAGTTGAGTCTTTGGGATAGGGTGACTGGACCATGAGAAAGTCCAGATATCAACGACCAAGCAAACACATCGAGGGCCTCGGGAACCAAGTTGGCTCGAAGAAGGGCGAACTGAAACCCAGGCTCTCTGCCAGTCGTGGTCAGTGCCGATCTAGGGCTGAAGGGAGGCTATCAGGGCAAGCATAGGCTTGAATGAAACAATGGAATACCAAGGGCGGCCATTAGTTAATGAAAATGGATTTCTACTTTCCACTCTGGGCTATATGTTGCTGTGCTCCATATTCCCATCCTGTCGGGCGTTTAATTTATTCACATGTCTCTTTGAGAAGAGCACGGAGGAGCTTGCGAGGTGGCTGAGGGGATGATCACGTGAGAGAATGAAGAACATTCCTAATTTCGTCAGCGGATCGGCAGAGTTGCTCCCGGAACATTGAGATCTCACCATCTTCGTGTCTCTACGACACTAGCCGGTCTAGGAAACCAATATCAGATCAGCCTGGCGTCTTCTTGGATGCTTTAAATGCACCTACGGTCTCCATCTCACTTCCGTCTTCTTTCTCACTCTTTTGTTTTCACCACTTCAGCATGGCCTATGTATACTATCACACTCTGCAGCAGTATACGGTGTCCATCGGCATCGTTTCCGGCCGTAATTGCTAGCAGCAGACCCTGAACTCGATCTAATCTGTTCGATTACTGATCTTGTTCCATGATGCATGATTGGCTCCAGTACGTCGTTATTGGACCCGGCGACTTCGTTTGGTCCAATGACAGGACCGCAATGGAGGCCTGGCCACTGACCCATTACGCCTTCACTTGCTATTTCGTCTTCCACATTGTTCAGCCCGCGCCTTGACTTCTCTTTGGGGTGAAACTCCGTTGCCATGTTCTGCAGCCTCTCCCACTGACCCGAGGCATCCCCTTGCCAAGGTAGCCGATGTTCACTAACCAGATAATGCTGTCCTCCATGTACCGGGTTTCCTTCAATGTTTACTATCGTTTAACACGATCAACCAGGTAAATTTTGAGCAAAGGGGTCTTGTTCGTTCACAAATATACCCTTGAATGGCGCCTGGAACCATTAGTCACCGCAATTCCCAAGAAATGGTGTGACAGCAAGGCAGAGCAGTCAACGAACCCATATAAACCCACTGAGACGGCCTGCTGTATCCGAAAAGTGGCCGAATTTCCCAAGTGACATACGATCAGCGGATCTCGAAGCACTCTTGTTGGCGTCTTCTGTTCCCTTCTGAGCATTCGGGCGACATTGGCTATTGCAACTCTGCCTTTTTGTTACTCAGCTTTTAACGTCACGAATCCCTCTATGCCGTCCAAAGACAAGGAAGATTACAACGCTGAGACGGCAAAGATGGGCGAATCTGAATCCGACAGCTCCTCTGCTCATTCGCTCCCTGTTCCCGTTGTGACACCTGAACCTGACCTTGAGAAGACGACAAGCAAAGCTTCCCATCGCACTAGCAAAAGCGGTCGCTCTAATCCCGACCATGTCCCAGCAACGGCGCAAGATTGGGATGGCGAAGACGACCCAGACAACCCACTGAACTGGCCACTGCCTATTAAAATCTACCATACCTTGGTCCCTGCACTACAATGCTTCACAGTGTATATGAGAAACCGATGCTGAATCACTTGCAAGAAGGCTAATGAGTGACAGGACTTTTGGTTCCTCGGTCTACACCCCCAGTGAGCATGGACTCTCCTCACAAGAGATTGCTTTACTGACACTCGCTCAGGTGTCCCGGAGGTTGCCCGCCACTTTGGCGTTAGCACTACCGCTGCAATAGTCCCTCTGACCGTCTACGTGATCGGTCTGGGATTCGGCCCTGTCCTCAGTGCCCCGCTCTCAGAGACCTACGGACGTCGCGCAGTCTACTTATCCTTCTTCCCACCATCCCTCTTCATGTCGCTCGGCGCGGGTTTCTCGAAATCGTACGCCTCTCTTGTCGTCTGCCGCCTCCTCGCAGGCCTTCTAGGCTCGGGTTGCCTGGCCGTCGGGGCTGGCACCAATTCCGACCTGTTCTCCCATCTTCACCGAGCCGTTGCCAGCGCAGTGTTTTTGCTGGCACCATTTCTGGGTCCCGCTTTGGGTGTGTTACTACCGGAAAACCCCCCTATCCGTAAAAAAAAAACATTCAGCTAACTTTGTTGGCTGTAGGACCTACCTTGGGAGGATTTGTTACCATGAAGAAAGGCTGGCGATGGACACAATGGTTAATCCTTTTCTGGGGTGTTATCGCCTACGCTATATCGCTACCCCAGAGGGAGACATACAAGAAGATTATCTTGAAAGAACGTGCACAGAAACTGGGTCTTCCGCCTCCACCAAATCCGCTTCCTCCAGGGATGTCAAAATTTCGGTTCGTTCTGGTCGTTACTCTTCTGAGGCCGTTGCGGATGTTGTTCACGGAATCTATCGTCGCATTCTTCAGCATTTACACTGCCTTCAACTTCAGCGTCCTGTTCGGGTTCTTTGCCGCCTTTCCCGTTGTTTTCCAGTCGCCTTATCCTGAAATTCAGATCTACCACTTCAACACCGGTGAGTCCGGGCTGGTCTTTCTGGGAATCGGCCTGGGTGTTGCTTTGGCGACCTTGATTTTCATCTGGATAGACCGCTTGATATACCGGAAGAAAACACTCAAAAGACGATCACAGGGTGACTTTACCCCCCTGGCCCCTGAGGAGAGACTTTGGGCGGCGATGCTTGGCTCATTCCTTCTGCCGATTGGGTTGTTCTGGTTCGCATGGACTGCCAAGAGAGAAATACACTGGATCTCGCCGGTGATTGCGACGATTCCATTCGGGATCGGCAATCTGCTAGTTTTCTGCTCTTGTGTCTTATATCTCATCGACACATACGGGCCGTTGACGGGTGCGAGCGCCGCCGCGGCGAACGGGTTTTTGAGATACGTGATTGGGGCGGTGTTTCCGCTATTCACGGTGCAGATGTGAGTTTGAGAGACCCTTGGACGCTTACTTCCGACTCCCCCGGCTAGTTGCTGACCGAAGCAGGTACCGCGGTATGGGCGTCGCTTGGGCGACCAGCCTCATGGGATTTGTCACTATTGCTTTGCTACCCATACCTTGGGTCCTGTACAAGTATGGTCCGAAGATCCGACAGCGGAGCGCATACACACTGTCGTCGTAGAGATGATCAACCACACCGACACTTTCAGGGCGAAATACTGTGTGGGAGCGCCTTCGCATGGATGTGTCTTGACTTGTCGGAGTCGATAGACGTTCTTGTCGCCACCGAAGTGACAAGCCACACCCATTTATTTACAGTCATAAGAATTGTCTCATGCTGGCGTTGGTATCGAGAGAGAATGGTTACCGGGCACATCGATGGAGCTATGAGCTATACATATTTATTTGCCCTCGGTCTAATCATTCAGCGTTGGGTCAAACTGCAAAGCATGTACGTATACAAGTATACACGGGCGAGGAATCTAGTACTTGGTGATTAACTCAAAACTTAGTCACTGATTACTGCGCTCTATGCATATACATACGCACAACATTTGTTCATTGATACTATCATGTGTCTTTACATCCAGATCCAGAGTCCAGACCGTACGTGTGGAAGTGTGAACATAGACCAAACACCCTCTCCCATCACTCACGCCTCGTATATTGAACTTTTCCATTTTTGGGTCTCTATCTAGTCATCTATCTATATATAGTACACACGGAGTCTCTCCTCTGTCTGTCACTCTGTCGTAGATAACGAATGCCTGATTCTTTTGCGCCATTGTGGTATTTTATCGCTCTAGAGAGGGACGGATAGGCGGCGGGGGATATGGGACAGGTAGGTAAGTAAGTAAATTGCTCAGATGGGACATGAATAATCGAACTAAATCAAAGCCATCCCTTCGGTCCGCCCCACGTGCCCTTGACCATGGCCTGGTAGTAGACCCAGGGGAAAAAGTCCTTTTTGAGGTGCCAGAAGGCGCGGCGCGGCGTGCCCTGGTCGACGCCGACGAGGCGGCCAAACGTCTCGTGCGGCTCGCCGCCGTACCGGAACTCGGCGAGCATGACCTTGCCGTACTCGGTTGTCAGCGGGCACGACGTGTAGCCGTTGTACGTGGCGTCGGGGCTCTGGCCGTCGAGCGCGCGCGTCAGGTTCTGTACCAGCACGGGCGCCTGCGCCGTGATGGCCGCGGCGGTCTTGGACGTGGGCAGGCTGGACGCGTCGCCTGCCGACCACACGTTCGGGAACGTCGTGTGCCGCGTCGTGGCGTCGTCGACGTCGACGAACCCGGCCGCGTTGGCCAGCGCGCTGTTCTTGACGAACTCGTGCGGCCCCATCTTGGGCACCACGTGCAGCAAATCAAATTGTCTCTTGACCTGGTCTTTCTGGTCGAGCCGGGAAAATATCGCCGTGTTGCCCTCGATCGCGACGAGGTCGTGCTGGAACAGGGCCTCGACGCCCCGTTCGAGCCGCAGCTCGTTGAGCCGCGCGCTGTACTTGGGCACGCCGAACATGCCGGGCAGGGCGGTGGCGAAGCTGATCTGGATGGGCGACTCGGCGCCCTTGCCGGCGTCGTAGAGGCCGCTGCGCTTCCAGTGGTCCAGCGCGAGCCACATGATCTTCTGCGGCGCGCCCGCGCATTTGATGACGCCAGCGGGCTGCGTGAAGATGGCGTTGCCTTTCCGAAGTTTGCTGATGGTGGGCCACACCTTGCCGCAAGTGTCGTAGCCATAGATGGAGGAGACTAGCGAGTTTGGATCGGCCAGGGCCTCGGGCAAGCCCTTGATAGAGCCGAAGTTCACCGCAATACCCGGCACGACGACGAGTTGATCGTAGCTGACCTTGTCGCCGTTGCTGAGCGTGAGCGAGTTCTCCTTGGGTGAAAACGCGTTGACCCCCTCGTTGTAGAACTTCAGTTTCGGGTCGAGCAAACTGTCCAGCGGCTGTCGTAGCTCCTCCTTGGTCTTGAGTCCACCGCCCACCAACGTCCACCCGGGTTGGTAGTTGTGCCACTTGGCCGGGTCGACGACGGCAATGTCGTTCTGCGCAAATCTCCCCGTCCGGAGAAGCTGATGGCTGATGGCGAGACCGGCACTTCCACCACCCACCACGACAACCTTGTGACTTGGAGCAGCAGGACTCACTGGGGCGACGGTAGCGAAAGTTCTGCTGGTCGGGCCAACCTGCGCCGAGAGAATCGAAAGTCCATTGCTACAAGCCTTGGACGTCAAGGTTGTGCGAAACATGGCGGGATTGCAGCTCGAGGTCGTGTATGGGACTGTGATGAGAAGGAAGGGAAAGAGCAGGATAAAAAAGAATGCGAGAGAGAGAAGAAGTTTTGCGATAAGTCAGCGAGGCAGAAATATCGGTCACGTGTCGAGACTATAGAGTTGTCAGCGTCAGGTCATACACTTTACATTTCCACTGGGAGAGTGGATTTCCAAGATGTCATCTAACGGCCGGATGGGTACTTTTGCTGGTCCCCGAGGATGTATTACGGTCTGTTCTCCAAGTGGTTTGACCGGGCATTTGCCACAAACCTACAAATACCCCTGAGCGAAAGATTGGTGAGGCTTTAGAAATTCAGGAAGGCCGCCTACGATGCGTGGCAATACGTGAAGCCCGATGAAATGACAAAGATAGTAATTTAGGGACTAGTGCTGGTTAGTTCCATCTAGCGCCGCTCTAGTTTGGTACTAGTGTCGGGGTGTGGATCCCTCGTCATCTTCTTCCTCTTTGGGGATTCTGAGCCCCGACCTCAAATACTATACGAAGACGTTCTCGCTCGATGCCATATCAATATTGGAAAATCCACAATCATCTGGAAATGCAGTCTCTTCGCCATCGTCTTACAGGCGCCTCTCAGGCGACAAAGGGTTTGTCATTGAAACCGAATGTCGCAAGCCCTTCCACCATCGTCAATTCCGGCAGGCAATTTCGTCGTTCTGCTCATCAGCCCAAGCAGACGGCTACATATACCACCCAGACATCTCCTAAAAACAAATTTTTGATTGGAAGCACGCATCGCAACGACATCTCGAGAATGGTAGCAGGCTGTGGACCGTGCAACCCTCGATCTGCTAGCACAACGCTGGGGGGAACGCGGGGGATGTCTCTGTCCCATACTGAAGCCGCTGTGCCTCAGCAACCCATTGTCCACGACGTCTTCGAAACCAAGACCGGCACATGGCAGTACGTGGTTGCAGACCCAGCCACAAACATCGCGGTGATCATCGACCCCGTGTTGGATTATGATCCGGCCACCCAGGCCCTCACCACCCAGAGCGCCGACACTCTAC
Organism: Fonsecaea pedrosoi CBS 271.37; assembly: GCF_000835455.1. Classification (NCBI taxonomy): domain Eukaryota; kingdom Fungi; phylum Ascomycota; class Eurotiomycetes; order Chaetothyriales; family Herpotrichiellaceae; genus Fonsecaea; species Fonsecaea pedrosoi. The sequence goes on along the minus strand of NW_013550608.1, from coordinate 1,824,025 downwards.
TTGCGTTGATCAAGGACAAAGGCTACACTGTCGACATGATTCTCGAAACACACGCACATGCGGACCATCTAACTGCATCGTCGTATCTCCAACATCGCTTGGCTCAGGAGCAAGATCGAATCCCCATCATCGGCATAGGAAAGCGTATCGGTCAGGTACAGAAATTATTTGCGAACAAATATGGGGTGCCCCCGGAAGAATACGAGGGTGTATTCAACAAATTGTTCGAGGACGATGAGACATTCAACATTGGAAACTTGAGTGCAACGGCCCTGCACCTCCCGGGTCATACTCCGGACCACCTTGGGTACAAGATCGGAGGTGAGTGTTGTCCCACATTCAGCCATGCGATCATATTTTTTCTACTACGCATTCATCTAACTAACGTTTATGTATTCAAGATAATGTATTCTGCGGCGACTCCATCTTCCACGCAGACATTGGCACCGCACGCTGCGACTTTCCCGGCGGCAGCGCCAGGGATCTCTTCCAATCGGGCCGGAGGCTGCTCTCCTTACCAGACCACGTCAAGATCTGGACCGGCCACGACTATCCGCCCGCGGGGCGCGATGCTCCCGTGCCTTGGATGACGGTCGAGCAGCACCGGCAACGCAATAAGCACTTGAAGGACGGCACCACCGAGGAGGACTTTGTGGCCATGCGGAACGAACGGGACGCGGGGCTGGCGGCGCCCAGGCTGATACACCAGTCCCTGCAGATGAATATCCGGGCTGGCAACCTTCCCAAGCCGACGGATGCTGGACTGCGATTGTTGCACCTCCCACTAAAGCCGAAGAGCGTGGAGTGGTGATTTGGACGGGCTGGCGGATGCCGACTCTGAGTTTCCTTTTCGATTTAGCATTATTCCTGTACCTGTATTTGCGGTCGCGGTGGAAAAGAGCACCTAATGACTTCAACCAGTCCTGAATTCATTTCCCTCCGTGGCATGACTTTCACATACTCGATTAAATTCCAGTTCTGGTTCGGTATTGTTACCCGTATGTATTCTCATACGTGACGGGCCCCCCTGTCATCCTCGACAGCGGACAAGAGCCCTACCATTAATTCGACTAGCGCGTAAATGGCAGACAATGCGATCCTGGCTTCTGATGCTCAAATTCCGAACATCCGCGAGAAGTCGCCTAAAATTCTGTTTTCCCACATCCAAGGGCAGGCCTACAGATGCGGGCCTACAAGAAACGAATTCTGTAGTAGAAAACCCCAATGCAGCGATGTGGAGTTGGGTACAATTGACCCGGACACTCTCTTACCTTTGGTTTTACATTGGTGAATCCGAACATCAAAACTTGCTCATTCTTATCTATCCGTATTTGGACGCCGCAAAAGTGGATGTGGTGTGGTGTGGCTGCACGACGATGTCCCACGTACGCGGATAAGTTGGGGGAGTGACTGTACGGTACAACACAGGGAGGGGCAAGACCTGGTACAGGTACAAGCACAAGTACCAGTACAGAGTGAATGGTGGCCTTGATCAATACCATAACAGCAGTGATGTTTTAGTCCCCGAGTCTCCACCAGAAAAGTCGATGTGCTCGTAGTTCGCACGTACCTAGTCGCGCTGGTCCCCGAATGAGTTGCAACCTCCGTCACGGCTGTCGGGAGCAAGGGCGTTGTGTTGTTTCAGGCTTCGTCGACGGGTCCCCGAACCAGAGCCAGAGCCAGAGCCAGAGCCAGAGCGAGCTCTTGCCTCAAAAGGGTATGAGATACCGAGCCCTCGAAACGTACTCGTAAACGTGCTCGTAGACCCGGATGACCGGAACAAAAGTCGCTGCCTCGTTGAATTTTCGTGCTCGCTGGCGGAAATACTTCCGTCGGTGAGCCGTGGCGGAAAGGTCCGCTTTGTCCAACAAGTAAAAGTAAGTCACTTTGATGATGTTTTGCGAAAAAGGAAAAACGATAGAATGATATCAAGTTCAGCGAGATATACGACAACGAGGCTACACGATCTGATATAGCCAACCATCTATTCATATAGTACTATTCTGCGTATTCCTGCATTGAATACCCCGTATTCCAGTTCAAGTTCGAAATGCGGCAAGACCATTGGCCAGACCGCCGTCGTTAGAGCCGCTAGTGCTCGTTAGCGCGGATCACGCCATATTTGGGACTGGGAATTGGCTGATCACCCCTTTCTGCGTGGAGCCTTGTTTGGTCTTCCAAATTGTCCGTGAACACATGTTGCTGCTGATGCGAGTGCGGGAATACGGTATGGCTGGTTCATCTGCATACATGGTGTCGATGCTGGTTAGTAAATACCTGTGAGATAGACTACTAGAAGCAAGATCTCAATGATCTCGGGAATATTTGTCTTGGGACGCTGTTCAGTAGACAAAGGCCAACGATAAGATCAAATGACCACAGAGCTGAATTCTGATTCTGATGCAAAACGAGAGACGTAAGTGTCTTCCACCTCCCACTGTCTATCCTTTCTATTACTCCCCATCCGGTGCTCGTCCCGTCACATACATATAACAAATACCGCTCCATCAGATAGCTAGGACCCTCCTCATCTTACATCCCATTCCAAACGTGACCCATCAACCGATTCGCCACATCCCTGACATAACCGCCCGTTGCGCCCATTCCGTTGTTGAGGTCGTTGACATCGACTCTGCCCGAGTTATACTCCCGTAGCGCTGCGTACCAGTTCCCTTGATGCTGGAAGCACTGCTTCAATCCATCGCCGGACTTGGTCCCCTCGGTTCCGTCTCGGACCATCTGCAAAATGCTCTGGGCGGCCTGTTGAGGATTGAACTCGGCGCCGTTGTGAGACTGCATGATCCCCGGGTTGCGGACTGTTCCATCTGGGGATACGGTGGTGTGGACGCGCACGTTCCCACCAGATTCTTGCATGATGGTGCAAAGAATCACGCGGACATCGACCTGGGATTCGCGGGCGACCGTTTCGATGGCGGTTTTGATGTTGGCAATCTCAGAGTCGGAGTCGTTGTACTTCATCAGCTTGGAGTTGCTGCTCCAGAGTGCAGAGTATGATGCCCACTGCGAAGTTGGAGGAAACTTGGAGGCAGGTCCGCTGTAGTTGGCATAGGCACCGCCTCCCTGCCCGCCACCGCTGCCGCCTGGGAGTGCTGCCGAGAACTCCTGGGCGATCATTTCCCTGTCTCCCTCGGGAAGGCTGGGACCTTTAATGACCTCGTTGATGGAGATCTCCGTGGGGATCCCAGGATTATCTGACTGAAGTTCTTTGAGAGAGACACCAAGGACACGGGCGACATCGTTGAGGCTGAACAGGAGTTCCAATGTCTTGGTTGGTAAGTTGATGTCTTGTCCGACCTCGAGGTGATCGGCGTCGACGCCTGGATTGGCAGCGAGCACGGCGTGGAGGTCGAGCTCTTGGTCGGAGGCGATGGCACTGAAAGTGTCACCTTTCTGGATCTTGTAGGATCCGATCAAGGTGCCAGCTACCTTGTAGTTTCTCTGGCTCTTGATTAGTGGTGCTTCGGTTGCCATTTTATTGTTGCTGAGAGGGTTGTTTCTGAGAGAGTTGTCCGGGGTTATGATGAAGATATGTCTTGAGCAAAGTCTGATGGATGAGGGATTGAGAATGCGAGAGAATCAGACCAGATATATATAATTCGGTGGAAACATGTAAGGACGGATATCTCTTGCCATGATCGCCTGTTGTCCTGCTTCAGCCGCACATGTGACCAAGCAAGAATCTCCCTTGACAACAGATTCCAGTCCTGTGATGTGCCATCCTCACCGGTCATTGTGGGTAGTCCGACCACGTCTGATGGGAAAGGCAGCCGAATTGGTGCAAGCGCTGTTTTTGGAATGCATTGTCCATTACGCTTTCAATGACGATGAACTCCCTCCAGTTGGACAGGCTATGTAAGTTGATAGTGTACTAGTCAGCTCGCAGTTAGGAATTGGACCTTTTCGGCGCTTGCGTGCAGGGTTTCATGTGAAAAGGAACGGTGGCATTCCCTACTGTGGGTTCCCTAAAAGGGGAGACGGATGTATGCACACCGGTCTGAGGTCACAGCCACACGCCTGAAGTCTGCATTGTTGACTATCGAAACATCAGCCCTGCGTGTGAGCATGAGCCATGAACGACACAAAAGCTCTCATTGTTGAAGTGGCTAACCACGAGGCTTTGTCCCAGCCTTGGAGCTAAACCTGTTTTGGCAACCTTCTCGAAGCCTTCTCCGTTCCATCAAGTACGTCATCGAGATTCAGCTGCAACACACCGCAGCCAATTGACCGCATCTTCTCTCATCCTGTCCACTCAGTCCCTCACACAAGGTCGGTCAGGTCCTGTGAGTCGCCGAGTATCTGTCCTCCTAACGCCTTATTCATCGCGTGGCAGTCTGATCTGGGGATTGCACTCGACCATGTGGCACCCAGTCATGGAGATACCACGGTGCTACAAGACCCGAATCGCTGTCCCACAAGCGTCGAGGGACTTTTGCTTGTCTGCATCGTCCTCTTGATTGACTACAACTGAAATTATCACAGGCGTCAGGTTCGAATTGTCCTTCTGTGGGAATAAAGGCGAGACGAAAGGGTGCGGTGAAAGACCCTGCTTCCAGCCTTGTTCGCCCTGCATCTCCGAGCTTCTCACCGACATGCAAGCGGTGCAGCAGGTGAATCAAGCTCACCCTACATGGCTTTTATTCAGCTTGTTCCACACGGTCCACAAGCACCGGTTAGCACAGCATAAGGCCTTTGGGGTTGTAAAGGCAACGTGTTTGCTGCAGGGAATCACCACCTCGCACCGATTTCCTGTGCGCAATACCAACGACGGACGATCCCAGCGAGAACGATGGGAACTATAGCCTGCTTGATGCATGAACAATACCCGCGCCTCGGCCACTAAACCACGAACCGGAGAAATGCAGTGTATGGAAACTCTCGACTTGACGAGGACATCGCTTTAGCTGCTGCATACCTGCCCCTCTGATTTGAATCTGACCAGTAGCTCATATATTCAATAGGAATTTGTTTTCGTAGTTGTCAGACATCATCCCATATCTACCACAAGCTGATCTGAACGCAAGACCTCAGTGTCTATCGACTTTGCCATGCAGGATAGCCGACGGCAAGTTGATGGAGGCAGCTTACGGGGTTCCTCATCATCAAGCGAGGCACTAAATGTCAAGAGATGATAGTATGGAAGAATGACCTTGACTTGACTACCGTATCATTGCTTCGCACCTCTAGGTCATTAAGCATTTCAATCACGATTTTCTCTTACCGCCTGTCCTTCCCTTGAAACTTCCCTCGAAGCCTGGCCTCCTGACTTTGGTTTTCTTCTGACCCTTTTCATCCTTCCTCTTGGCCAAGTTCTCGACCCTCTTCTTCTGCTTCGCGTCTTGTGCCTTTTTCACTCCTTCCAACCGATCATTCCACTCCCTCTCACTCTTCTTCTTCTGGCCCTGTTGCCTTTTCAGTGCTTTCTTGAGCAGAGACGTATTGTCCCGCACGTGTTCGCCGTGGGCACGCCGTTTAGCATTCAACCACATATCTTTTTGCTCAATTTCAAGTCGTTTCTGCTCATCCAGACCCGCCAGTCGAGCCTTTTTCGCTTCGGCGAGTTTCAGCTCCGTGGCAGTGTCACGGACGCCTTTCTTTTTGTGTTCCTCCACAACAGCTGTTGAAGAGGGCTCCAAATGGGTGCCATCCTCGAAAGTGATGCGGCCAAACGTAAAGTTGTTGGCGGAATTCGAGTTTGGAGAGGAGCCACCATTGTCCCCGATCATGGGAGACCGAGGTGACGCAAGCAGGGAGCCCGAACCACCCGGCGAGAAGTGCCTTGCAATCTCCTCATCTTGACGGCGAGCTTCTTCCTCCTTTTCTCGACGTTTTTGTTCTTTCTTAGCTGCCTTCTTGGCCTCTTCTTTCCGACGTCGTTGTTCCAACAGCTCTTGTCGGTTCTTTGGTGGGCGACCATCGCCACCGTCGGCCTTACGCTCTGCGCGAAATTGAGAGAGTGCTTCTTGTAGCCGTTCTCGGGGTGTTTTGGTTGTTGTGTCATCGCCGTGGTTGTTGATCGCCTGCACACTTGCTGGTGGTAGGGAACTCGAATGTACATGTTTGACAGTCTCGTCAATGGATGCGGGTTGGATGGACGACGTTGACGACGTGCCGGACTCATGCTGTGGGGAGAAGACCTCCTCTGGCTCCTCCTCGGAAGACGCCGTGGATGGTGACTCTGCATCAGGAGAGCTCTTTCGCTCAGTGCTCACTTGAAGATCAACCGGGATCTGGAGATTTAATTCCTTCTTCACTTCTTTCCTGAGGGCTTCCTTCTGAGGGTCATGAGGTTGTTGCGCTTCCTTCTTCTTGGCCTTTTGTCGTTCCAGCTTCTGCCTAGCCTTGTCCTTTTTCTCTTTTTTCCTTTGTCTTTTCGCGGCCCTTTCCTCCGCTTTCCTGCGTCGTTTGTCTTCTTGTGACTCGTCGACACCTTCGGGTTTGGTGGTTCCTTCTACATCTTTACCATCGGTCTTTTGTTTTTTCGGTTTTGGCGCTTGTGCGTCTTGAACAGCCTTTGGCGGCTCCACCTGGCCACCGTCGACCAGGTTTGAGTTTTCGTCAGGCTCGTCCTCTTCATCGTCTCGTTTCCGCTTCATAGCTGCGGCTGCTGCCCTCTCATCGACTATGTCCTTTGCGCTTTTCCAATTATCCGGGTCGAGTTTGGCCATTTTTGCGGCCCGCTTCTGCTCCGGAGTCTGCTTTTTTCTTTTCCATTGATCCTGGCTGGAGTGTGAGAGTGTATCTTTGAGTGTAGGACATTCTTCATAGTACGTACGCTGACATCCTCTCCATAGTAAAGTTTTGCAGGAATAAGGGACAGTAGACTGTCAAAGGACCGTGCGTGGCTCTTGAGCCGCTCCTACAACGAGATCAGTCAAATTTCCATCAGTGGCGCAGGGCGGTGAAGCATACCGCCAATTCGTCGGCCATGATAAGTCGCAGACCCCGAATATTCCCAATCCTCTTCACGGTTCCCTCACGAGCCTCTGCCTCCTCGAGGGCTGTATGTTTGATTTGCCAAATGGCTAAAGATTCTGCGCAACCTCAAAGTCCAGCGACTCGACGGGCGGAAGCCAGAAACTACGAACCGCAGGCAAAGTGAAATCTTGGCAGCACAACCAATAATTAATGGTTGAATTGCCCTCGAGTGCTTGGCACGCCCACCGAGACGGCGCGGCTTTTCAGGCGACATTACTCGCGACTGCTCACTTTTTCTTCGCCTTCACCCTTGCAGCAAGTATGTCCCGTCCCAAGATGAATTCCATAGTTGGCGACGGCTAGGAAGATCTTAACTTTAAATCCTTACGAAGGGGTCTTCACTTTCAGAGGACTCAGTTGCTGCCACAGATCCACTGCGCCACTCATGTGGCGTTTCTCCATCATCATTCGCTCGACCTTCTCTTTGCGGCTCAAGCGTCGTTAAATACTGGGAGCTCAAGTGCGACTTTTACATTGGCTCATCCTTTTTACTGACCCTCTTTCTACCTAGCACTCAGTATTGAAAGATAGAAGGCTCGAGTCTAACAGGGCGGTTCTGTGACTTATTTCAAACCAGCGTGGCCCTCGGATTGGATGCCGTCTCTCCAAATCTCTCGGATTTTCCGCAGGTCGGAGATTTCTTACACGGGGGTTGCCTTCAACGAGGAGCAAGTCGGCCTTTGGACCCGACGCAATCCTGCCTCGGTCAGACCAGGAAAACCCGGTTAAAAGTGACGCTGTTCGTGACTCGGAACGTTTCTACTGGCGTCAGACCCGCCTTGTGTACGAGGAGTTGGAGTCCAACATGTAGGTTGGCGCCAAACACCAAGCCTGGAGCACCCTGTGCGGCATCCGGGTCACCACGAGAGAGGGGGTTAAGATGTCAGCACGAGAATACAGCAGGTGAGAGAACCAGCGGCCACGAGGGTCGGATTGAGCCAAGCGTTGTTCTCTTTATACAACTTGATGACTTTGGAGTTGTTGGGCTCGTCCAAAAAGGTATGCGTCAAACCATCCTTCCCCCCGCCCTCATACATTCGGTGGTGTCTTGTCGGGACAGCGCATGGGCGACGACGACATTGAATCCTTTTCCGTGTGCAGCCTTGACCACTGCAGCCTGCTCCGCTTCCTTCGATTGCACGATACCGCTCTGTCCAATGGCTCGGCCACCCTCGTATATGAGTTTGACATAGTCCGCGCCGTCGCTGATGGCCCTGTTGATGTAAGCTGCCGCAAGCACAAGGGTACAAGACAGTCGAACATCACGCCGTGAGAGTTGACGGTATTGTTAGGGAAATTCTCCTCGACCTAGGTGGGCCACCAGCCATCGATCGTGGCCAAAAAGTGACTGCTTTTGGACATTTGGGTAATCTTTCCGCTCTTCGGCCCACTTCTTCTGTAACTGCGTGTTGGCATGGGTGTTGTGCATGCCCATGAGTGTCGTGATACCGAAGCGAAACGACTGTTCGCCCAGGCGTGGCTCGCGATACGGGTGACAGTGCGCATCGATCAGACCCGGGAGCGGTGTATGGCCTGGCTTGCAGTACACCAGCAGCCCGGCGGCGTCCACCAGGTCGGTGCCTATCTTGGAGATGATGCCATTTTCGAAATTCTCTTGGGGGGTATGAACTGAGAGGCCGGGGGTCTGGGGGAGTCGACTCCACTTTGTGCCGCATCAGGCAACACATCTTCCGAATCTTGTATGTTCTCCACACTTCGGTGCCCCACCTGCTCAAGGGCGTTTGTACACCCGAAGGAGCCCATTACGGCCACCGCCAAAACCGGGAAGAGACATCACTGCCCACGGTGAACCCGTGGACGTAGTCCAGAGGATCGTCCTCGGGCTCCGGGTTGTTCACGTCTTTCCCAATGACCACCGTCAGCTCTCCTTCGTAGTCGAGTTCTTTGGTAACGGCGTCGACAGCAATGTCTTGGTAAAGCCCGGCCAAGGTGTCTGCACCAAATGCGCATCAATATGTCGACTCCGCGGCTCGTGCACCAGAGAGTGTGCTGTTGGGGGGGGGGAGCGGGGGGGAGGACCAACGTACCGGCATACTTGGTGAAGACGACCGGGTACGATGGAATCGGCAGCTAGATCTCGGGACCTACCTCGTCAACACCATTCACGGTCCAAGATCTGGGTGGATGAAAACATGGTTCGCTTGCTACTCACCCCGGCTTCCTCTGCGTGCACTTTGTTGTTGAGTCCAACGCCAATCATGATCGGGATCGAGACCAAAGGACAGAGAACCTGGACACACAGCACTCAGGTCAGGGCACTTGTAATCCACGGTCTACCAGGCCCGAGCCCAGGCAGCAGGGCACGTGACAAGGCTGGCAGCCGGCGAAGGAGCGGGAAGGATGGATCGATTAGTATTCTAAGTCTTGAGAGCGAGACTTGGACTATACAAAGTCTGGTCTGAACTGAATATTCGGTAGAATATGTGAAATTGACCACGAAGCCAATGCTAATATTCAGGTTCGGTCTATGGAGTAGTGACTGTGATATATATTGTTGTGAGATTTCTGGAATGCATCATATCCCAGCCGGGGGGGGGGGGGGGAAACGAAGGGCAGAACCCCAGTTGCAGCGCGGCTTGACCAATCGTTTCTTAGGCGTTTTCAAAATGTTTGCTTGTTACCGTCGCTTCAGCCTTCTCCGCGACGGTGATGTCGATCTCGGCATGTTCCTCATCCTGTTTTCCCTGCAGGGCAAAGTCATACAGCTCGGCACTATCACCGAAGATGGCCGCAATGCTCTCGAGAGGCACGCCCCGAGTCTCGGGAAAGAAGACCCAGATGATGACTCCGCAGAGAAAGCCCGGGACGACGAAGCAGAGGTAGAACCTCCAACCAATGTTGGAGAAGGCCAGCGGCGCCACCTGGAGCCAGACGATGTTGGTGGCACAGAGGCCCGCCATGCCCAGTGCGATGCCCTTGGCCCGGAGATGGGTAGGGAAGATTTCGCCCAAGTACACGAATTGGCCTCCGTCGACCGTCATCTCGAACCAGAAGATGTAGAGGAAGAGCATGGAAACAGCCGCCCTCAGCGCGTCGGGGTTCGGATTCGCCAGGTCGCTGGCACTGGTGGCGTAGCTGGCGACCAGGGCGCATTCAACCGTCAGACAGGCCACGCATCCCAGAATCCCGCCCGCGATGATGGTCGGGCGTGAGACCATTTCGATGGCGAACAGGGACGCCAGGGCACCGCCGAAAGCCACGGTCATCCAGCCGACCTGATAGACCAGTTGCTTGTCCGTGTCGTAGCCGAGGCCTCGATAGAGTGTTGGACCGTAGTTGTTAATGACGAACGGGCCGGTCATTTGGATGCCCACCGTCACGAAAAGCCCCATGAACGACCTCTTCCGGTAGGTGGGTTTGGTAAACATGGCCCACCAGGAGGCTGCGAGCCCGCGATCCGCGCGGACCTGTCTCTGGATCTGCGCATACTCGACTTGGGCCTCGGTCGGGATGTGGAGTTTCTGCAAGATCCCCAGGGCTTCCTCGGATCGGTCCTGCATGATCAACCAGCGAGGCGACTCCGGGACCTTGATGATGACCAGCAAAAGAAGGATCGAAGGCAGACACTGGAAGGCGAGCGGCGCCCGCCATTGGTCGATGTGGTAGAACCCAAAGCCCACCCAGTTGGACAGAGCGAACCCGAAGATGATCATGGCTCCGTGGACGTTGACGAGGATGCCTCGAACATTCGGGGGTGCCACCTCGGTCATGAGCACCGGCACGGCCGACACAATCCAATACGCCGCCAGTCCAGCCATGAACCGGGAGAAGATGAACATGCCGACGTGGACACTGCCGGCCAGGAGCGCGCCTGAAACCACATTGATGATGGAGGGGATGGCGATGCCGGCTCGTCTCCCCCATCTGTCGGCAACCCACGACACGCAGAAGGTCCCAAAGAACCCTCCAGCCTGGTACAGGGAATTCATGAGGCCGATGATGTCCGTGGCGTCGGAGCGCGTGTCGAGGTCAAAGTATTTCTGGAACGACGGCTGGCCCAGAGTCTGCGATATGACGCCCGCAGAGTAGCCGTAACTGATGGAGCCAAAGCCCATGGCGAGGATCATGATGATGTTGTAGAACTGAAATTGCCGACCACCGACATGGTGGGCAACTGAAGGTGCCTCTATCACGGCCGCCATCGCTCGCCCTGAAGACTCGTGTGACGGGGCGGTTCAACACGTCGTGGGGAATTGACCAAGATGTTACAAGGCAAAGAGTGAGCAGAGATTTGATCAAAAGTCCAAGCACTTGTTTGTCGTGAGGTCAATCCCCTTTTTAAGCCTTTTGCGGGAATGCGGGAGCTTCCCTCATTGCCAGACTGGAGAAACCCTGGGGTTGTTGCGGGTTTGCCGGTTTGCCGGGGGCGGGCGGGGAGGATAGAAAAGCCAAAAACGCAGCATCTTTGACAACTGGGGGGAGGATTGCGGAGGAAGGGCACAGGGATCTGGAACAATGGCCTCAGTGATTGCATTCTTTGCCTATATCCAAGGTTCTACGGACTATGACGAGCCGACCTCTACCACAATCTTCCCAATTGCCGACTGGGCATGGAGAGCCTGGAATGCTTGCTTGGCCTCCTCCCACTTGTACACCGCCGCCACGGGTGGCCGGAGCTGGTGCTCTTCGTAAAGCTCGGCCATCTTCTGCGCCATGTCGTTCCGAACCTGGAAGATGGCACGCATGGTCTTTGCCCCGAACAGCAATGGAGGGATAATATCGGTAGGCTTGCTGTCGGACAGGAACCCAATGACGGACACGAGTCCACCATGTTTGGCCGACAGAAGGGATTGCTCAATTGTCCCGGCACCGGCCACATCTAGAACGTGGTCGACACCCTTGCCGTCGGTCACACGGAGAACCTCCTCTGACCATACGGGGTGCTTGTTGTAGTTGATCAGATGTGTGGCGCCCAGGGCCTTGGCCGTCTTCAGCTTCTCGTCCGATGAAGACGTGGCGACCACTGTGGCTCCGGCGGCGGCGGCAATCTGGATCGCACACGCGCTGACTCCACCCGTCCCTTGAGTCAGGACCGTCATGCCCGGGCGAAAGGGCTCGGGTCCGTAGAAAAGGGCGTTGACTGCAGTGCCGGCAGCGGCAGGCAAGGCGGCCATTTCTGCAAACGTGAGATGTGCCGGAGCCCGAATCAGTCGGTTATCGTCCTTGCGAAGTAGGATCAGTATCTACATCACGGCATCATCAAGCACAAGATTGGGGAGTGCCGCGTTTTTTGAACCTACCACAACCGCGTACTCTCGCAGTGTGCCTTGAATTGCCCCTGCCCCGAGGCCCTGGGACTCGACCAATGTAGGAACATGGCCATCGATCCAGCGCATGGCAGTGAGCAGGACGCGATCTCCAGGCTTCCAGGTGCTTCCCGGCCCAACCTCCTCGACGACTCCGGCACCGTCGGCACAAGGAGTCAGATACGGTTCTGTTTTGATGGGGTAGATGAGATCGTGTGAAATCACCATCATATCTCGTGCATTGAGCGCCGCGGCCTTGATCCGCACTAGAGCTGTGCCTGGCTCCGGTCGCGGCTTGGGAAGATCATGGACCAGACGCAGATTCTCAATGCCGTCGGTGGTTCGCCAGTCTTTGGGCTCTGATGGAGCTATTTGCCAGGCCGAAGGCATGGTGGTGGCAGTCCGCAAGTTATGTGTGCTATTCCGACGAGACTGGCCAGGTCTATGGCCCAGGTCAAGTTTATAGCCAATCTCGTCATGAAGAAGCTTAGAAATCAAGGGTGTTGTGGCAAGTTGTCAGAAATTGTCAGGAATCCGTGGCACTGAGTTTGAATCTTCCATCAGTCTTCAGCGTCTCGTCCCCGCCCGATGGAGGAGCAAATGTGGATATCCCCGGCAACCCCGGCATCTCCGGCAATAAACGGCAATGGCTGGGTTTAAAGCCCTCCGTCTTTCTTTTCTCGCTGTTCAGTTTTGGCTATTCGGGTCACCATCCTACGCCATGCGGCAATACATCGAGCGCCACGCGAAACTGGAGTTGATGCATGATCATGTCACTTCACAGCCATCCTCCAGGGATCGAGAACAGGAAGCGCAATAAGCGTGCCACGGTGGTGTGCACTCGCTGTCACGATAAGAAAGTGCGTCCACTCCCGCAAACTGTTGGTTGTGCCCGTGGTTAATTGTTAGAATCCAGATCAGATGTGACCTGCAGGTAGTTCCCGGACAACTCCAAGAACGATGTTCAGGTTGTGTTGAAGCATTTGCCGAATGCCGGTGAGCAGCTGCCTGCGATGTCCCCTGGTTGCGACTGGCTAAGACTGACTTGTCCCAACCCACAGCTATCGGCCCTCACAGCGAGGCACTGTCCGAAGACGCGATCGCAAAGCAGCCCCAACACACGTAACAGACTCAGTCGACCCAGTCTTGCCCCCAGGAGACAGGCCTAACGTGCTGCCTCCAAGCACCTCTGGTCCTTCCCCAGCCTTGGACAGCAGGAATGGAGGCCGAGTCAATCATGCACAGGCCGACATTGACGCGTGGTCGAGCGCCATCCATGACCAGCCAAGCCAGACGAGCCATTCACGTGAACCGGTTGCAGAGCCCATTGTGGATGGTCGCAATCCCAGCCAGGCAATTGTGACACCTGGACAGTTGAGTCTATCGTCGCAAGGAAACAGCCACCGTGCGGCGTACCTTGGAGAAAGCGGGTATATGTCCATCTTCAGGCACGAATTGGCCGAAGACGACGCCGAAGACTCTCAGGAGAATGCCGCGGATCTACAGTCGACTCACCTGATGCCCGTGTTACAAGAGAGCTATCTTGACACGTATTTCGAGTACTGCCACACCTGGTGTCCGATTTTGGACCGGGAAACCATGCAAACCTGCCTAGAGTTTTCAGAGTCGCAACTGTTGCGAGAGGCATTGGCTGTTCTCGGCAGTCAGCTCAGTCCTCCATTAATCCGGCACCCCAAACCTATCCAACACTTCCAGCGGTTTCGGAAGCTGTTTTATGACAACAACGAGAGCCAACCCTTGGTCAGGATATGCGCTGTGATGTTGTTGTATTGGTGGAGTTCAGGACCCCCAAACGTCGTGAGTATCGACACCAATTGGTGGTGGATGGGGGCGTCTATCAGGCTGGCCCAGGAAATCGGGCTCCATCGAGAACAGAACACAGAACATGTCTTGAGGCCCGGAGAGACCAACGGGCTAAGAAGACGAATATGGTGGACATTGTTTGTAAGCCATCGTTCTACCTGTTGCCACGTTGCTAACCCTCCCCCCCTCTTCTCCCAGGCCCGAGACCGTCTCACTGCGCTGATGCAGGCCCGGCCTTGCGCAATAGATCCTGACTATTCCGATCTGAGGATGGCTTCCGTAGAGGATTTCCCCGACCCCAACGACCCCAAAGCCGAGATCTGGGTTCATTGGGTCAGGCTCTGCGAGATTATCGGGCGAGTGGGCAAAGCGATTGCCCAAGGGAAGATTCATGAGCCTGGGTCCACGCCAGCAAATGATCTAATGAACTGGCCACAGGATCTACCAGATCATCTTCAGCTGCCGATTTCTGACGACAGGACGGTCAACTTCAATAGAGATGTGCACATGTTGCATCTCCCCTATCTGGCCACAACCATCCTGCTCCACCTACAGAAGACTACTGACAAACTACCGCGGGCGTCGATGACGGCCATCATCGCCGCTTCGTGCGTGTCCAGAACTCTCCAAGACATTCTTGCCCGTGGAACGCTGCGTTATCTCCCCGGCCAGACTGGCTGGTACATATCGATCTCAATAATAGCGCTGCTGTATGCTCGAAGCATCGAGGCGTTGACGACCCATGCGGACGCCGAAATCTCCATTCTGCTCGCGGCTCTCAAACAGATGGCTCTGCTGTGGCATTCGTCCAAGATGTTCTTCACCGGCTTTCAAAGAATTCTGGAAACGGACCGGACTCATATCCAGCCTTCTTTTGGACTCGGCAACGCCGTCGGACATCCAGAGGTTGTGGATCAGACACAGGCGTCACCCACGCTCAACGACATCACTGCGACCGCCGACTCGAGCTGGCGGCAACGGTTTCCCTACGTGACGATGAACACCAGTCCCTTGACCGCTGCCTTGTTGGAGGACACGGTCAACATCCCGTTCATGGGGATGGAGTCGTCGCAAGTCAACTACCTGTTTGACTTTTTGGACGATCTCGATCCTGACATCCTCCAAATGGACCTGAGTCTTTGAGTATTTCAGGGGGCAGGTACTTTCCCGATACCCTTGATCATCGTGGTGTTTGAAAGCAAACCAGACACAAGAGCGGTTTTCCCGAACGGAACAGATCAACCAGCTCATGTCTTTGGGGATTTTGTAAAACCAGGCATAGCTAATAAAAAAAAAGGGGGCGTGATACATAATTCAAATGGTTTTTATTCGAACCTTTGAGTGCTGGATGTAACAACAAGTGGCTTTTGAAGAGGACCATGGTGATAAAAGAGTCTGACGATCACGAATAGCAAGAGAAAAAAAATAAAGAGGAACGTGTCACCCCCCCCCCCCCCCCACCCCAAGAGGCCGCGGAACTGACAGTGGCCATGCCTTTCCCTCCCCTTCGGCTATTGAGCTGGATATCCAGGATGGATGGACCCGGCAATGCCGTGCGTTGCCAGCTACACAGCCTTGCCCTTTACCCTCTTCGTAAGATGTATAGGAAGAGTCGTCTCATGGCTCTATTGGTACTTTGACCACGTCTCTTTTTCTGGAGTTTGGCTTCTCTTCTCTAACCCAAAACATTCATTCTTGAACCTCCCTCCAGTCGACACAGCCATGGCTCCTCTCGAGTTCAGCATCGACCGGCTCCCGACAGACCTGTTCATCGACAATGAATTCGTCACTGCCCGGTCTGGCAAGACGCTATCTGTTTTCAACCCGAAGGACGGATCGCTCGTGTCGGACAAAGTGTCCGTGGCTGGTCCGGAGGACGTCGACATGGCGGTGCAAGCGGCGGAAAGGGCACTTCCCGCGTGGAAGCGATTGAAGGCGGTCCAGAGACGAGACCTGATGCTGAAATTGGCGGATCTGATTGAAGAAAACATCGAGATTCTTGGTGAATTGACGCGAATCACTCTGGGAGCGCCGTTTGAGACCTGGGGGAAGCACGAGATTCTGATCGCCGTCGAGGTAATTGTTCGCTTTTCCTTGATCTCCCCCCCCCCCCCCCCCCCGGGCGGGGAATGTTCGGGATCGTGCTCACAAAAGGCCCAGACTTTCCGGTACTACGCAGGATGGGTCGATAAGCTTGCCGGAGAGACATACCCGCAAGAAGACGGCTTTCTCAAGATCGTCCGAAATGAGCCCCTGGGCGTCGTGGCCGGCATCGTCCCCTGGAACGGGCCCATTGGGTCCATCGGCATGAAGGCAGCGCCCGCTCTCGCGGTCGGCAACTGTTTCATCCTGAAGCCCTCGGAAAAGACCCCGCTGGGATCACTCGCCATCGGTGCCCTCATCCAGCAGGCTGGGTTTCCTCCCGGGGTCTTCCAGATCCTGTCTGGGGACGGCTCGACGGGCGCGCTGCTCGCCAGCCACATGCGCGTGCGCAAAGTCAGCTTCACGGGCTCGGTGTCTACAGGGAAGAAAATCCAGGAGCTGGCCGCCAAGAGTAACTTGAAAAGAGTCACCTTGGAGCTCGGCGGGAAGTCACCCGTGGTCATCTTCAATGACTGCGACGTGAAGAACGCCTTGGAGTGGGCGGTCAGATCCATCACGGCCAATACCGGCCAGGTCTGTTTCGCGGGATCAAGAGTCTACGTCCAAGAAGGCCTCTACGACAGCTTCCTCAAGCAGTACAAGGAGGCGATCGAGGCGCGCGCCAAAGTCATGGGCGATCCGGATGATCCCAAGACCGAGCTCGGCCCGCTCATTGACGAAGCACAGTTCCAGCGCGTCTCTGGCTTCATAGAGCGGGGGCAAAAGGACCAAGGACAGATCCTGACCGGCGGCAAGAGAATCGGAGACAAGGTAAGCAAGTTCTGCGAGGCCAACCACGAGGACACCCTCCTGACTGACGCGGACTCATGAACAGGGATACTTCCTCGAACCTACCGTCTTCACCAACGTCAAGTCGGATGCCGAGATCTACAGGGAGGAGATTTTTGGCCCCGTCGCCGTGATCAACAGCTTCAAGACGGAAGAGGAGATCATCGAGTTGTCCAACGACACCGAGTTCGGGCTGATGGCGGGCGTCTTCACACAGGATATCAACAAGGCCTTGAGAGTGGCTTCAGAGTTCGATGCTGGCACGGTCGGGATCAATTGCGTGAGCCTGTTCGCCATGACGGCCCCGTTTGGAGGCTCCAAGCAGAGCGGAATTGGCAGGGAACTGGGACTGGCTGGGTTAAGGGCGTTTACGGAGCCCAAGACCATCCTCGTCAACATGAATTACTGATAGAATAGCAGAAGAAGAGAAAAACAAAACTGTTGAGATGTAAGAAGCGGGTGTCCTGGGTAACCAAACCCCTCCTCGCTCGCGCTCTCTTTCTCTCTCTCTCTCTCTCTCTCTCTCTCTCTCTCTCTCTCTCTCTCTCTCACATTCGATTCAGCCTATTTTGTCCAGAGCTTGATAGACGCTGTTTTCCATCTTCTCCATGTCAAAGTCCTGAGACGAAATACCTTGTGGTCCGGGGTCGAAGAAGGCTGCCACATCTCGAACTTGATTTCCTGCCAC
Organism: Fonsecaea pedrosoi CBS 271.37; assembly: GCF_000835455.1. Classification (NCBI taxonomy): domain Eukaryota; kingdom Fungi; phylum Ascomycota; class Eurotiomycetes; order Chaetothyriales; family Herpotrichiellaceae; genus Fonsecaea; species Fonsecaea pedrosoi. The sequence goes on along the minus strand of NW_013550608.1, from coordinate 1,806,319 downwards.
TTCGAGAATAGATCCTCCGGCCACGTGCACCAGGCCTTCTTTCTGGGTAGATTCATCCCTTCCGGCATCGCCACGGAGCGAAGTGCTCACTTGATCCTGTTCGACCATGTCGAGCATCACTTGAGCCACCTCTTCGGGGGTGACCCAGGCGGGATCTGGGGAAAGAGGGCCGCTCTTGTCTGGGGAGGTCGACCAAATCGGTGTGTTGACCAGGCCCGGGGCCACCGCGGCGACTCTGATGCCCAAGCGTCCCTCCAGAGGGCCCATGGTGCGGACAAAGCCATTGAGTGCGTGTTTCGCCGTGTTGTACAGGGGCGTCCACAAGGGAGCCACTTGGCCGTTCACACTCGAGACGTGAATCACTGTTCTCCGGGGCGGCACACCGGAGTCTCCCCCTCCCTTGGCTGCCTTGAGCTCTCGCACTTGGTCCATGATGGCCAGCTGCGTCAACCGGATCGGGTGGGTCAAGTTGATATCGAGCGATTTGTAGCCGTTTGAAGCCACACTGTCGACGACTCCAGGGTCCGTCCCCGGCGGTCTCCAGAAACTGCTCCAGGCAGGTTCAAAGACGCCGGCACCAGGACAAGCAATGTCGACACGCCCGAAGCGGCTCTTGGCCAGTTCGTATGTGTCGGATAGATCTTTCCACGAGGACACGTCGGTCTTTTGGAAGACGGCTTGCGCGGTCGCTGGGGGCCGTTGGTGGGCGTTGACGAGCTCGAGGGCTTCCGGCCGGAGAGACAAGTCTGCAAACACGACGTTGCAGCCGCGTGAGAGCAGAAGACGTGCAAAGGCAAGATTGATCCCTATCGTATCATCTCAGTTCCCTTCCAAAAGACCAAGAAACAAATGGGTGACTTCAAACCAACCAGATCCGGCTCCGGTGACCAGAGCAGTCTTCCCTGCCACGGAGCTTGTCATGCTGTCTTTGCAGTTTCCGTACGCCTTCGACGTTACTTTTGTTGTTGTACTCCCCAAGACAGGTGTCGAACTTCAAAGGCCTTATTACCCCAGAAATGCCAGTGGTGGGAACTGGAGTATTCTGAAATGGGAGCAAGGATCGGCGGCTCTGGCGGCAACTGAACAATTGCCGGATGCCGACAACAGTTTTGTGCGTGACGTGCAGCTTCGAAAGATAATTCTTTTTGTTCACAGTGGATTGCGGTGTGAGAACTGGACTGGGGTGTGGTTTTTGTTTTCTCTCGCGCCCTTCTTGATCCTTCTGAGGAATTCAAAGGAGCATTGTATTACACGTTCCAGCCTATCAGCATTCGTCTACACCATGATTGGCCGACTCTCCGCACGAACATGTCTCGTCACAGGTTCCTCGTCAGGACTGGGGCGCGCAATTGCACAGAGATTCGCAGGTGAAGGCGCAAACATCGTCTGTGCAGATCTATCTCCCAAAGCAGGAGCACTTTTACCCGGAGAGGACGCTCGTCCCACGCACGAAGTCATCGCGGCGCAGGGTGGAAAGGCGACCTTTGTCAAATGTGACGTCTCGGAACCCGAGCATTTCAAGGCAGCGGTGGCGACAGCGGTCAAGGAATTCGGCCGACTTGATGTGTGAGAGAGCTTCTTTGCAAAATACCAGGCTATGAATCCACTGACATGATTGTGCATCAGCTTGGTCAACAACGCTGGAATATCCTACGAGGCGCGTCGAGGGTTCCGCCAAACGCACGAAACCGACCTGAACGAATTTGACGACACCCTTCGCGTCAATGTAAGAGGTGTTTTTCTAGGCTGCAAATACGCCGTGGAGCAGATGTTGACGCAGACGCCGAAATTCGGGTCCGACCGTGGATGGAGTGAGGCTTCCCTACCAAGCTGTCTGCCGTGCAAATGAATCCAGTCACTGACACCCATGTCGCAGTCATCAACATCGCCAGTGTTTTGAGCTTTGGCGGAATGCCTGGGTCCATCAGCTACGTCGCCAGCAAAGGCGCAGTCATGCAAATGACAAAAACGGTAGGCAGATTGTCCACAGGGTTGACTTGCTGCGTGTACAGACTTCTAACCTACATGTGCCAGATTGCTCTGGAATATGCCTCCAAGGGTATTGTAAGTCAGCTTCCTTCCTCGTATTCTTTGTCTCTAAAAGAAAGTGGAATGCTAATAGGAAACCACCAGCATTGCAACGCCATCTGTCCGGGATTCACCATGACAACCCTTCTGGGCCCGCTCTTGGAGGAAGATGGGAAAAGTCAGCTGGAAGAGATCTCTGCTAAGCACCCCTTGAGCGGGATTGGGAAGCCTGAAGACATTGCAAAAGCAGCCGTGTTTCTCGCCAGTGACGATGCTGCATGGGTGACGGGGATCCCGCTCCCCGTCGATGGAGGATATCTCGCCAGATGAAATCGCGGAGAGGCGGCAGCTGGCCCTCAGATAGCGCCCCTGTATCACATGGAACAGTCGCTCTAGTGGTCTAGACTCATACAAGCGCAAAATCCAGAGCCTGCACCGTTGCTTAACGGGCCGCTGTAAAAGTGTAAGAGGCATTAATTGCCGTCGGCTATGGAGCGGCGCCCTCACTCGAGTGTCTGTACACAGAGCCCCATACATCCGGCAAAGGACATCGCCACTAGATCAGCAGGACTCAGCGGTTCCTGGACAGAGTTGAGCGCTTGTGCAATGTGCATTGCCCGTCCCGCCTCATTGAGGTTTGCCGGTCGATTACCCTCCCACCCTTCAGCCTGATAGAGGCACCCCGCAAGGCTGTCGACCGTCTTCAATAAAATACACATGCTACCTTTCCAGTCAACAAATTTTTGAAGCCCTAGACATTCTTTCGATTTTCTTTCCACAAATCCCGTGTGATACTGCGTTACGCCAAAATGTCTGGAAACAAGCTCCCCATCCACTCGGAGCGGCACATGCGCATCGTCTGCATTGGTTTCGGCGCTTCGGGACTTTGCTTTGCGTACAAACTGCAACGGTCGTTTTCCAACTTTTCACTAACTGTCTTTGAGAAGAATCCGGAAGTGTCGGGAACTTGGTACGAAAACAGATACCCTGGGTGAGTAACCACTAACTGTGCCTGGTCGCGGTTCCAGGTCATGATTTGGTCTTGACCACCGACGCTTCGTTGGTCAGTCCATTCAGCTTGCTAATCTTCGCCCTCAGAGTGGCTTGTGACGTTCAGGCACATAATTACACTTGGTCCTTTGCGCCCAAACATGACTGGTCGCGCGTCTATGCGCCCGCTCAGGAAATCTACTCGTACTTCAATGATTTCATGGCCACGCACGGTCTCGAGAAGTACTGCAAGACGAGTCACAAGGTGGTCGGGGCAACATGGGACGATCAAAAGGGCATCTGGAAGCTTCAAGTCGAAGATCTTGCACACCAACGTATCGAGTATCATGAATGCGACATCTTGATCAATGCCAGTGGAATCCTCAACAATTGGAGATGGCCCGCCATTCCAGGCCTGGAGAAGTACAAGGGAACCCTGGTTCATAGCGCCAACTGGGATGAGAGCTTGGACCTCACCGGCAAGCACGTTGGCCTCATCGGGAACGGGTATGTGTAGCCCAGTTTGACCCATTTGGAGGAACCGTTTTCACTAAACAGTGGGTAGCTCCTCTGGGATTCAGATTCTTCCAGCCATTCAGCCAATCGTCGACCAGCTGACGACTTTTATTCGAGAGCCAACCTGGATATCTCCTCCCTTCGGCACCGAACAACGTATCTACACCGAGGAAGAAAAGGAGAGGTTCAAGAACGACCCGGAGGTGTTGACTCTGCTGCGAAAGGCCAACGAGACAAACAACAACAGCATGCTCGGCATCTACTTTCCAGACCATGAGCTACAGAAGAAGACCCGAGCGGACTTTGACCGGCAGATGCGCGAAAAATTGAAAGACGTCCCGTGGCTGCAGGAGAGGCTGATCCCTACTTGGGGGGTTGGCTGCCGTCGATTGACTCCAGGCATCAATTACCTGGAGACGCTTTCCAAGCCCAACGTCAAGGTCGTCTATGGCGAGATTGAATCCATCACGGAGAAGGGATGCAGGTGCGATGATGGGATCGAGTATCCAGTCGATGTTCTCATATGTGCTACCGGTTTTGTATGGCACCCTCTCGCAGGATAAAAATACCAGTTGTGGCTAATCAAAGACCAGGATACCACGTTCAAGCCTCGATTCCCATTGTACGGTCTCGAGGGCAAGAATCTACAGGATGAGTGGGCCCTCGAACCCCGGTCCTATCTGGGGCTCGCAGCGCCCTATATGCCAAACTACTTCCAGTTCCTGGGGCCGCATTGTCCGATCGGTAGCGGTCCGGTCTTGATCGCGATCGAGGCCCAGGCAGACTACATGCTGTCCTTTTGCGATCGGTGGCAGACGGAAAACATTCACTCCATGTCACCAAAGAACGAAGCGGTCACGGACTTCTTGGAACATTGTCAGGAATTTATGCAGCGTACTGTCTGGATCGAAGAATGTCGGTCTTGGTACAAGTCAGGCTCCGCTGCTGGTCGTGTATCGGCCCTGTGGCCTGGTAGTACGCTCCACTACCTCGAGGCGCTCAAGGAACCTCGGGGCGATGACTGGGAGGTAAGTGGTCCTACTTGATCCCCAACCTCGAACCATGCTGACATCTGTGAAAAGATCAAGTACTCCGGAAACCGGTTCTCTTGGCTAGGCAATGGGTTTTCACAGACGGAACTGGATGACGAGGCTGATCTCGGATACTATATCAGATCCCATGATGATAGTCCCTATGCCAGCCGACGAAAACGAAGAGAGGCCATCACGCATACAGGATTCAATGCCCGAGCTCTCCAGGCCAATGGAGACGTCAATGCTGGGAAAGATCTGTTGACCACTGTTGAGGAGTATGTGAGAGATCGGGAGGCGGGGCAACCACATTTGTAGGCTGGGACTTGTATAGCTTATGGCTTCTAATATCTGATAGATTTCGGAAGCCATCCTCATACGTCTTTCACCATGACTCCCAAGTAAGATAGGAGCGGTAGTTCAGTGCTTTCTCTTGAAAAGGATAAGCAGTAGTTGAATTTGACGAAATCGTGTCCATTACAATGTTCTGGGCATACGGTTCTCTCAAGTCGGACGCCCCAATCGTAGTCTGATGCGATGCTAGGACGCCTACACACACCTTATACTCGGTATATGTTGGGTATGTATCGGGCCCACTATAATCTGACTAAGCAGAACGTGCACTTTCGTTCGCCAGAATGATTCCGTCTAAACCAAGAAAAGACACAATAATCCATTCGTGTGATTGGTCAGAGTGAGAGTCACGTGCTTCACCTACACCTTGTCTGGATCTTCACTTCTGGCCACTCGGCTGCTGGGATCATTCACTACTCATCCGTTGTACAACGCGGCTAAAGCAAAGGTGTCGATCGGCATCAGTCTCCCAGGTGGCCCCCATCGCCAACGTTCTCGGCAGTCATGTGTCATGTGAGATACTCAAGCATGAGCTGGCCCGGCAGTGGCTCCTTTACTGGAACGGCAAACACATCTCATGAAACCTAGGAAAATGTTTCCAAGTCGCTTGTGTGGACGCAAGGGGTGGTCTCAAAACGGACTATTACCCGCGACCTTTGTCCTAAAGAGGTAGGGACATTTTCTGGCCCGGCATTGACGGTTATTTTCCATGTCTAGCCAGACTACAGCAAATCCGGCAATGGCAGAAGCCCCTGCGAAGGAGGCTAGGCCGTCTGTATCGCCTTCTCACAGATCTATGAGCCATTCAGGTCCACCCTACGTGGCGTGAGCAATGCTCTGTGGCGGACATGCGGCAGCTCTTATAACTGAACCGGGCTGCGACCCAATACCCATTCAGAGTCTCAGGAATTGCAGACTGATTACTTTTTTGTGCCGCATTCTACACTGCTGTGCTATCTCTTCGACACGCGAATATCTACTCAAAATGGTTGAAAACGGCCACTTCGCCGAGACAACGGAGCGGCCACTCCTCGCCAAAGACGCCCTTACCCCCAACGAGACGAAGATGAACGGTCACGTTGTCGTTCAGCCTGTCGAGGTACCTGTCGAGGAACCCGTCGCCCAGCCGGAAATCCCAACCATCCCTCAGCTTCGCAAATTCACCGGCACATATACCGTAACAGATAGACCGCTTGGGTACATCAAACCGGTACGAATAATTACAATTGGCGCAGGTGCCAGCGGTATCAATATGGCGTATCAAGTGAAAAACTATCTCCGGGAGGCGGAACTGGTTGTCTACGACAAGAACCCTGCGCTCGGAGGCACCTGGTTTGAGAACAGATATCCCGGCTGCAAGTGCGACATTCGTAAGTTGTGCTGGCCGCGATCCCGTGGTGTGATGATTCACGACGACGGACTAACTCCCTCTTGCTAGCATCACACAACTACCAGTTCGCCTGGGAGCCCAATCCGGACTGGGCGGCCATGTTCTCCCCGGCCGAGGAGATCCGTGAGTACCTCGAGAAGTGCGTGGCCAAACAGGATTTATCGGGCTACTTTAAGCTCGCACATGAGGTTATCGAGGCCAGGTGGCAGGAAGAGAGCGGCCGCTGGATCGTCAAGATCAGGAAGACCGAGACAGGAGAGGTCTTTGAAGACGAGTGCAACTATCTGCTCAACGCCGGAGGCATTCTGAATGCGTGGAGGTGGCCCAACATACCCGGCCTGCACAACTTCCGGGGCAAGTTGGTCCACAGTGCCAACTGGCCCGAATCCTTCGAGTACAAGGACCTGAAAGTCGCCGTCATTGGAAACGGGTCCACGGGGATCCAGATCGTGCCGGCTCTGCAGCCGCACGTCAAAGAATTGGTGCATCTGATCCGGTCGCCGACCTGGGTCACTCCGGGCGCCGCTTCGCGCTACCCGTCATTACGCGGCGGCAACATGCCCGAGCATTTCTCCGAAGAGCAAAAGGAGCTGTTCCGCCAGAACCCCGAAAAGTACCTGGCGTTCCGGAAGGCCGTCGAGGTCGAGATCAACGCCAAATTCCGCATGCTCGTCAACGGAGCCCAAGAGGCCGCCAAAGCACGGCTCGACGCGGCCAACAGCATGATCGGGCTTCTCAAAGACAGCCCGGATCTGATCGAGAAGCTGATCCCAGACTTTCCCGTGGGCTGTCGCCGCATCACGCCCGGTGTAGGGTATCTCGAGAGTTTTGCGAAACCCAACGTGCGAGTCATCACTGACGCGAGGATCGACCACGTCCATGAGAAGGGCCTGGTCATGTCGACCGGCGAACACATCGAAGTTGACGCCATCGTGTGCGCCACCGGCTTCGATGTTTCCTTTTCGCCGAGATTCCCCGTCACCGGCCGAGATGGAGTGAGCCTCAAGGACGTCTGGGGTGAGCCCAACGTGCCTCAGGCATACTTGTCCATGGCCATCCCCAAATTCCCCAATTACTTTGGTAAGTCTCTTTTGTTTCTCCCCCCCCCCTCCCTTCTTTCGACCCGCGCGGGGCCTGTTCTCTGTCTAACGCAGAAGTGAAATCAACAGTCTTCCTGGGACCCAACGCGCCCATCTCGCACGGCAGTGTCTTCACCATCACGGAGCAATGTTCGAAATACATCCTGCAGCTGATCACCAAGGCGCAAGTCGAACTGATCAAGGCCATCGACGTCAAACAAGAGGCCGTCGACGACCTCGCCATCCACATCCACCACTTCATGCCCCGCACCGCGTGGGCGGGCAACTGCCGGTCGTGGTTCAAGAACGGCCGCTCGTCGGGCCCCATCATCGCAATCCACCCGGGCAGTCGGCTGCACTGGTTCCACGCGCTCGAGAGGCCCAAATTCGAGGACTTTGACTACACGTACGACACGGGCAATCGGTTCCAGTTCCTGGGCAACGGGTTCTCGACGCGCGAGGAAGAGGGCGCCGATCAGACCTGGTATCTTGACCAGGTGGCACCAAAGTTGCTCTACTATTGAGGCTTTCGTACTCCGAGTGAGGAGGGGGGGAGGTTCACCTGTGTTTGTTTTTCCTCCTCCCCATAGATTTATATATCGTGCATATAGTTGACAAAGGGGACGGCGTCGGGTCTTAAGACTAGTTCGAATTGCAAGATAAAAACTTGTATCATTTACCATGGTTATACCTTGTGAAGTCTGGAAAGTTTTTTAAGTTTTGAGGAGTAAAAAGTTAAAGGAAAAATATATATTTACGATTGAACAAATTAAACGACGACATTGATTTTGATTTTTGATTTTTTCTTGTGTCTAACTATCTGATAATACACGTTACATTTGTTCAAGGAGCCACCGCTGCCGCCGCCGCCGCCGCCACGGTGCCGTTGGGTTTGGCTTGCTTGTCCTTCTCGATGAAGGCAATCACGTCGGCCACGGCGTCCTGCTTCTTGCTTGCGAGGATGGCCCGGCCTTGCGGCCCGGGGTCATTCAGCAGCTTCACCTCCCTCCAGTTGTCGACGTCGGCGACCTCGAGGATCGTGCCGGGCGGGTACTTGGGGTCGAGGCAGACGGCCATCATGCCGCGCGCGACCTCGTCGGGCGAGAGCATAAAGTCCTTTTCCGGGTCGACAAACTTGCCGGCCTCCGGGTGGTCGGAGTACAGGGGCGTGCGGATGATGCCGGGGGCGACGCCGACGACCCTGATCCCCGCCAGCTTGTGTAGGTCGGCCATGCACCGTACGAAGCTGCTGATGCCGTGCTTGGACGCCTGGTACAGCGGCGTGACGATGCTGGCCTTTTGCGCGCCGATGCTGGACACGCAGCAAATGATGCCGGGGGCGTCGGCGGCCAGCATGCGCCGGATCGCGATGCGCGACATCTTGATCGGCGCGAGAAGGTTGATGTCGAGAACCTTGTAGTGGTTGTCGGTGTCGTTGTCTTTCCAGAAGCTATTGTGTGACTGTTTTTCCTCTCGGGTTAGAAAGAAAAAAGAAAATAATAACCCAAGGGTAAAAACTCCCCCCCCCCCCCCAACAACGCCCAACAAACAAAATAACAGATAACAGGGAACAAAAGGTCTGTGGGTGGGTAACTGGGGCAGAACTTACAGGCTCATAGACCCCGGCGCCGGGGCAGACAATGTACGGCACGCCACCGATCGTGTCGGCGAAGACGTCAAAGACTTTCTCGAGTTCGGACCATTTGGACACGTCGGACTTGTAGAAGATGACCTTTGGCTCCGACGGCTGAGGGTTGGAGATGGTGTCCATCCAGGCCACGGCGTCTTTGTGCAGGGCAATGTCCATGATCAAGACACTGCATCCTGCACGATGGAGCGCCTGGGCAAACGAGAGGTTGATGCCTAGATCCGTGGCTCAGTTTCTGTCTCTCTACCTCTCTCTCTGTCTGTCTATACAAGATTTCCTTCTTCTCCTTCTTCCATCTTCAATGACAATGCGAGTATCAGGGGAAGCTTACCTGAGCCGGCACCAGTGACTATGGCGCCTTTGCCACGGATCTGACTCGCGTCCATATTTTTTTTTTTCCTTTTTCAGTGCTTTTTTGCTTTTCAAACTCACAGAATTCTGTTTTCTCGTCCAGGGTGGAAAAATAAGGATCGAACCAACTCCGACGTATTTGCACAATTCAACAGTAACGTACGTGTTTTAAGAGCTGCAGCACTCTACGACTGCCCCGTGTCCTCTCCGTGGTCACTGGGTAGGAAGGGGGGTTTTTTTTCTTCGAAGGGCCGAAAGTCTCGTGCAAAGTCCCCATGCCATGCGGCGAACGTCACGACCTGCGACCCGCCCTCAATAGCCGGAAGGGCCAAGTCTAAGTTATGAAGCCGGGGTAGCCGGGCACGTGGCCAGTACACTATATCCTATAGCCGTTGACGGTGGGGGTCCCACCGTCATTAAGGGCCTTGGCACACAGCCGGCCTTTATCTAAGCACGTGCTATACATTCCTTTCGTGGCTCGATGTAAACTCACTCTTACCTAGTTGGGTATAGAATACTCGCCCAAAGACGATACAACATCAGTTGGTCATGTGCCCCGCCAAGTAGATTTTGGAGGGTTTTCCTAAATGCACAGGTCAACACCTTTCCCGGCCACATTTCCTGGGGGATGGCTTACGATACGTCACTCGTACTTTGACTTGTGTTGGTCTATACAACCTCTCAAAGAAAGGTGCATACATCGTCTGGGGAGAAATGGGAAAATCTAGGGGTATGCGATCCTGGATACGATAAACGTGTACGCGAAAAGCTTTTTTTGCTCAAAAGGTGGCAACATTCCTTTTTCGTCAGACAAGTCGATTTCACGCCTCTGAAACTAGTACTGCTTGAAGCTTCTTCCACTTCACTAATAAGTCCTGTTCCTTGCCAGTCGAGTGGGGAACGGGCAACAAAAATCAGCCCCCCAAGGAGCATCCAAGCCCCCGTCTCCGAGGCAAGCATTGATTCATTCGCCAGAGAAGGCTTTCGTACATCCTACCTACACGAGAAAGCGCCCGCCGTTTGAGCTGATCATGGTGCCAGTCACGAAATGGTCCCTCATGCAATAGATGTACGCCTCGGCGATGTCCTCGACGGTTCCAATCACCCCGACCGTGGTGTCGCGTGTCAGCTCATCGATGAGCGCCTTTCTCTCCTCGGGACTCTTGTAGTCCCAGAGGGCCGTGTCGATGCCTCCGGGGCTGATCAAATTGACCCTCAGAGGTTTCAGATCCAGTGCCAGCCCACGCGTCATGCCGTGGAGCCCGCTCAACCAGGAGCCGACCACCGTGGAGCCGGCCCAGGGCTTCTCGCTGGTCGCCCCGGTGGTGATGGTGATGGAGCTCTGCGGGCTTTGCACGAGGTTCTTGTGCCCGTGCAGGGCCACCAGCAAGGGCCCGTAGAAGCGGATGTTGCCGACTCGCTGGATGAAGGCGAAGTCGACCGTGTCCAAGGGCCTCAACGGCGGGTTGTCCCCGGCTGAGTAGACAATGTGGTCGAGTGTGCCGACTTTGGTGAAGAGCTCCTTGATGTTGTCCTCCATGGTGCCCAGCTCTCCCACGTCGCATACGTACCCCTCGATCGAAGCCGTGGACGAGGGATACGACGCCTTGAGTCTTGAGACGGCGTCGTTGACTCGCGATTCCCGCGACGAAGAGACAATTACTTTGCCCGCGCCATGCTCAATGACTGCTTCCGCCACGCCGAAGCCGATGCCAGATGTCCCTCCGATGATCAAGACTCGCGCGCCTTTGAGCTTGTTGATGTATTTGGCCTGGTCGGTCATGATTTCTTTTCCGCAAGAAGAAGGACGACTGTCAAGGACTGTCAAATTTGAGGACGCCTGCTCCGTCACTTGGAAGTTGTAGATAGATATATCCACGGCCTCTTCGAAAGGACTTTTTGCAGACCGTTAATTCCTCCCAGCAATGACGACGCGTTCAATCGATTGTTACTGGGCTGTGTGGATCGGCAATCAACCACTGCTTGAACAAGATACAAACTACCTGGGTCCTTTTATTCCCGGACACACATGTTTTGTAAGCAGGTGTTTTCCCATACTATATCGTAGACTGGGGAAGCAAAAAATCGGGTTAAGTCTCTGGGATCTGGAGAGACCCATGTATGTGGCGTCTTTGTATAGCCGAACCTCAGCTGCTGGCATTTGCTGGCAATGGGTTTGGGTTGGAGACGGCCCAGTCTCTTGAGAGTTTGCCGGTTAATGATGTCGGCTTTACGGTCTGGTATACCAATCAATCGTTTTCTACTCTTTGGCGTTCCAGCTATTTTTCTTTTACCTTGTTACGACTTCGTCTCGGCCTCAGCTTCCAATGCGGGACGGAAATCCTTGAGGAACGACCACTTGGTTTTGGCGCCCCATCCCTTTTCCTTCCAACTATTCACGTCTGCCGGGAAAAAGTCGATCAAGCCCCACAGGCTATCGTCGTGTGCGAAGATGAACCACACATTAGAATCGGCGTCAGCCTCTTGAGCCTTTTTGATACTCTCAATTGCCGTCGGTATGTGGAGTCCCATTGCCGGGATAAAGAATGGTTCGTCGAGCTTTCGACCCCGAGAATGCTGCACATGCTCCAGGACCGCCCCAGGGCAAGCGGGCACATGGGGCATTATTCCTTGGAGAATGGTTTGAAGTTGACTGTCCTGGGGAAGAGGCAGAAGGGGCGACGGACGGAGCTCGCCACTGTGGTGACAAAGGTCACCGCCCATCATGATGAAGGTATCAGGGTTCGACGACGTTCGGGCCAGACCACAAAGATGCCCAATGGCATGTCCGGGAGTATCGAGTAGATAAAACGATCCGTCCCCAAAGAAGTCAAAGGCGTCAAACTTTTCGATTTTCAGCTTCGACTCTGTAAAATCAATCTCGCGAACTTCTCGGCCCCTTTTCTCTTCGTTAGCCAGACTTGCCTGGGGAGGTCGGTGGACCACGGCCATGTCAGTTCTTGACAAAGACTTACGCGAAATCGCTCTCCCTGACTGGCGCGTCGATCTTGGCAGGGTAGCCGGGGAAGAACGCCTCTTTGAACCCTGGCCCCACGACCAGTTCCGTGCTGGGAGGGAATGTAGAAGGGTCTCCCAAATGATCCCAATGCCAGTGGCTAGAATCCTGTCAGCTTGTAGAACCGTGTCGACGACTTGGGGCCTTTACATACCTCCAAATTATACTGCTAATCTCCTCACCTTTGATACCCGTCTCTTCCAGGATCTGGACCGTGTGTTTCTCAGCAGTCACATTCCAACCAGCGGCGATTGTGTGGCTGGTGGTGACCGGGGAGAAATCCTTCCAGGTAGGGGGTACGCCCAAGTCAAATAGTGCCTTCTTGCCCGAGGCATGCTCGACCAAGAAAGACCATGATGGCAACTTGGGCATGTGGGTAAAGCCCGGTACGATTGGCTCCATCAAAAACGTGCTTGGGACCTTTTCAATCCGCGAGGTCGTGTCGATAATCCGCACACGGACAGTGTTCCCAGCCGGAACGTCGAAGTTGTGAGCCGCAGCCATGGTGGTGTCCCGTTACCGGAATGGTTGTATCCAGTGAAAGAGGTAGGTCGAGAATGGTGTTGGAAATATTGATATGGATTTAGCACCGACACTTTCCTTGTAACCACACCGTCAGTTGATACATATAGTTCCGGCTCACAGTCTCACGGCTATTCTCGGCAGTGGACATGACAGCCAGCAGCCTCGCTCGCCGACATTGATATCCACCTCGACACATGGTAGTAGGCAGAAGTCAAAGAGAAGCCGAAAAAGAAACAGCTCAGTTCTGGAGATCTGGGTCCCCAGAGCGGAGTCGATGATGGGGAACAAACGCTCTGGGGTATCATTTCGCCAACCCGCACGTTCCTGGCTATTCCGGCAACCAAATGTCGGTATCCAGGTCATTTGCCAGGTCCAAAAATATGGGTCCGGTGGGGTATATAGTGCCTTGAAGACGGTGTTTTATGGAAAGAAATTTCCCAAATCCACTCCCTCTCAAGGGGTATATCTTTGCGACAAATCCGCCGTCGTGTCTTGTTCAGCAACACAAGGACAGAATTTGAGCAGCATTGCGACATCATGGCTTCCTCTCAGACCGTGGATCAGAGCGAGTACCACCATTCGGCGCGACGTCAGTTCAAGTGGCAGAATGTACTCTTCATAGTCGCTGCAAGTCTCGGCTCCTGCATGTATGGTTACTCGGCATCGGTGATATCGACCACTCTGATCCAGCCCTCATTTGTCAAGGCGATGGGATTGGATACTGCACCAGATGCCTCGGACTTGATCGGGTTGACTGGAAGTGTATGTTGTTGACTACACCCCTCTGCATCTGTGTCGAGAACTCTCGAGAGGTGGAAGTAACAAACACTGATCTACTTGGTGGGGAAACTAGATGTACCAGGTCGGCGGCTTCTTGGGCACCTTCGCCGTGTCCCCCATTTCCGACAGATGGGGTCGCAAAGTCGGCATTGCCGTTCCGGCTGTTTTCGCCTGTGTGACGTCCGCCCTGCTGGCAGGAAGTGTCAACATTCACATGTTCATCGCCTTCAGGTTCTTCGCAGGAATGGCGGCGTATATCATCGTGTCCACGGTCCCGGTGTGGATGAGTGAGGTAGCTCCGCCGAGTGTTCGAGGAGTCTTGGTTGATATCCATGGTATCAGTCTGCTCTTTGGTTACGCCCTTGCTTCATGGATCGGATATGGGTTCTGGAAGAGTGGCGACAGCAACGGGTGGAGAGGTCTCCAAGCCCTCAACGCCCTACCTGGAGTTCTCCTGCTCTGCTTTTTGCCGTGGCTCCCAGAGTCGCCTAGATGGCTACTCATGAAGGATCGCTACGAAGATGCGGCAACGGTCCTCAAGAGTCTGCACACCGAGGAAGAGGCTGCGGTCGAACTATCGCAGATTTCAACACAAGTCAGGATTGACAGAACGCTCGACTCTTCGTACTGGGCTCTGATCAAGAAACCGAGCTATCGGAAGAGGGCAATCATGAGCTTCCTGATCCCGGCTGGAATTCAACTGAGCGGTCCATTAGGTACGTACCTCGTCGCTCTCTCGAAACGAAAATGATGCAGTCTTCCTGACCAAACATCGACAGTCTTGAACAACTATGGACCGACGTTGTACGGCGCACTAGGTTATGACACCGAACAGCAGTTTCTCTACCAGATCGGCTGGTATACTGTCGCCATTGGAGGAGGTATTCTTGCTCTCTTCGTGGTCGAGCGAGTTGCACGTCCAAAATTGATTGCTTTCGGGATTCAATTCTGTCTCTGCTGTTTGGCCATCGAGGCAGCTCTGGTCGCCACGTACACCACGCCTGAGGCGCTTGCAAATCCCAACAACAGCGCGTTGAGCGCAGCTGTGGCCATGCTGTTCGTATATGTGGTGATGTGGGAGATCTGTCTCGATGGAACCCAGTTCGTTTACATTTCCGAGATCTGCCCTAATCACCTTCGCGCCAAAGGCATTGCTCTCGGGATGGCAGGTCTCTGCGCAATGAACATCATGTGGTATGCCTCTGAAACCCCTTCAGTAGCCGACGGCTTTTGAATGCTGATCTTCCCTCCACAGGTTGCAAGTTGCCCCGATTGCGTTCAAGAACATAGGGTGGAAGTTCTATCTCTGCTTCATCATCCCCGGGACGGTCTTCGTTTGCTTCCTGCTTTACTGGTTCCCCGATACACGAAGAATTCCCCTGGAGGAAGTGGCAAAGATTTTTGGTGACCAGGATGAGATCGCCTCTGCCCTCGAGCTTGAGAAGTCGTCTCAGAGTGCCGTTGAAAAGGTGGATACTGAAAAGGCCTCACTGGAGGCTAACAAAGAGGCTGGTACAAAGGCGCCCATGGTGTTGTCCCATGTCGAAAGTGTGTGATTGTAGGAAGAGAAGGCACTTGGATAGGTCCTACTCCCCAGGAAAGACCTATTGCGGCCGCTGGAGTAGTATATCAAATGTACAAACCGGGTGGCAGTGGGCCTCAGGATTGTCTATCGAGCGTCTTTCATCTTGCTAACCACCTCTTCCTCTTGGCTAGCTGAACTAAAACGCCAGTTGGTGTCTCCATGGTCAAACATACGCAGTTTGGTGGGCCATGGCCGTATCCAATGCCGGTGTGGTCCAGATAACTAACGTGTCTCCAGTGCCGGGGGGATGTAGGTGGGTTGATCTTCGTGTCAACATCTCCGGGTTGTTGCGCTGGAATGAGGACGATGGTGACAACCTCAAGAGTCACCGCGGCGGAGCGGTAGAAAGGACCCTGTAGGATTCACCGCCAACCCCAGCCACGTGAGCGGAAAACCTCCGAGGCAAGAGATTTCATGTCATTGCGTGGAACATCAGTCAAGGTGGCCGTCTCCATTTACATCTGAAATTGGCTGATCTTCCTCGGAAGCCCGATCCATGTCCCTCCGTCGTCGACAGTTCTTAAAAGACCGAACCACCCTTCGTTCGCGAGTAAAACCACCACCAGCTACTGCTCTGGAGTGTGCACGACGAAAAAGCCCAGATAAAAGATGCGCAAAGGACTCAGCAAGGACCCAAAATATGCTGAGTTGATGGGAGAAGATATCATTGGCATATATCTCTCAACGGAGCCATTTTTCCTTTTACAACAGACGACGGAGGATGATGAACCGAAATTGCGGCGATTTGTCAACCATCAAGAAGACATTCACAACCCGCGTCTAATCAGTCAAGGAGAACACGGTGTGGTGATTTTGGCAGATATTAAGGGGGCCGAATATGCTGTCAAAATTGTGAGTGAAACTCTCTGATAGCTACCCTGCTCCGATGCAGTCTAAATTAAGCACTGGAAGCAACCCGGACCTGTCTTCTACTTGTATGATGTTGCCATATACACCTCGCCTCTTGCCCACGAATGCAGAGCTTATGCCCGACTAGACTCACGTGCCGAGAACAGAACATGGGCTGTGATGTGTTATGGATGGATGAAATTGACCGATGCACATTTTAAGGTGCTTGGGGGTGTTACCGACACGTCGAGTTTAAGCCGATGGGCGATTGTCAAGGAATATAGACCCGTACCGACAGGTCCATCAGATATCCCGACGATCTTTGCAAACTTCACGATCCCCCAGAAAGCACGAATACTTCCCCAAGACGTTAAACCTGAGAACTACAGAGGATCAAAATTTGTCGATCTTTCGAGTACTCTGACGGCGCCGTGTCCAAAATGGGAGGAGTTTTGGTTTCGCCATTTTGATAAGGCAACTGTAAAAAGTGTGTTGAGTTTGTTGAGGTGGTTTCCCGACACATAAATCTATTTCTGTCGCGACCGAAATCATCTTCTCGCAGGCCCTTTGCCTTTGTTTTTCAGTCCTGATGTCCTAGATTCAGACTGAGATGGCGCCGGCCCTCGAGTTTTCCCGGCCACCTCTTGTATCTGGCCACGACTATTGATTCGACTCGGTGGATAGTCTTCGATAGAGAGATCGTTACCAGTTTCCATATGTAGCCACCATCATAGTCCTAACCTAGATGGCTCCTGGTGATGGAAATAGCGTTGCTGTGGGGGTAAGAGGCCTTGAGGAATTCGCGGACCACTTTGGCAGTTCCGGGGTGAAAAGCTGGAACCGCTTAATTCGCCAGTGGTCAGACTTGGATGACTGTGACCACATGGTGCAGGCTAGGACAGGCCTTGCATGCGACCCCCAGAAGGTGTATACCACGTTTAAGAAGGCTGAATCAGCAATGTTACTTATTCACAAGCCTCCTCAAGCCTTCATTGTGTCCAAATTATTTACCCTCTTTCTACACCATTACGCCTTTCAACCTACACTCGAAGATACAGCTGTTGCTATGGCTTCCGGGAGCTTTGAGAGACAGACTGCACAACCTGTCGAGCCACTCTTTACCTTCGAGATCTTGGCCGCGAAAGAGATCACCCAGGATATGGTTCAAGAAGCGGCAGCATTGTTCTCACGTGCATATGGCATCTGGGGACCACAGGCGGAGAAAATGATGGGAACATTTGCAAAGCATGGTATCTAAGCGTTGTCCCCCTGGCGGATGTTGGTTTGCTAAATTGTGGCGACAGGTCGTCGTGTCCGCATGAGTCCCGGTCGGCTAAGAGAGGAGTGCCTCCCAGATCGTGCAGATAACTATTTTGTCAGGGCTATGGCCGGCAACAACCTGGTTGGTCATGCTTTGGCCACCTGTTGGAACTCTGCAGGCCACCAAGTCTGCTGGGTTACCCAATTATGCGTGGATCTGCAATATAGGCGTCGCCGGCTGGCTACAAGGGTAAGTTCTCCCCTTACACCACGACAAACCCTCTCTGACTCGGCCCAGCTTCTTTCCAAGTTACGAGAAGGAAGAGAGAACTGTACTTTCGGGATACTAAGCTCACACCCTGCGGCGATCCTCACCGCGCTGAGAAGTTTCGGATGTGGGCTCGAGGAGGTAGATCTGAGGGTTGTGCGAGAGCATGCGAAAGACGTTATGGAGTCTAGCCCTGTCAGATATATCAGGTCAGCTAGGTTGTCAGGGAGTCTCTTTGTGGAGGGCGCACCACAGGGGGTCATATGCTGTGCTGATACGAACTTCTGGGTGGACCACGGAGAACCAGCAAAAGCGTTGGCTGAAGTCAGGGCGCGAGGACTTGGTTGGCCTTTTGGCGACTTGCCTGACGGCCACGAATACCTCCTCCTGGCCAAGACAGTATAGTTGGGTACTTGCGAATACCCCTTGCGCATGTTAAAATAGGAATGTAGGATAAATACACGTGTTGCCAGAGGCCGCCGAAGTGCATCATCATATTCATCGCCGCTTTTGGCGCAGGTTTCGGCCTCACCGCCAACTGCGACACCCTGATTCAACTTCCTCATGTATCAATGCACAACCTCTCTCGCAAGCACTCATAAATCGATCAGCTTTCAGTACTCGATACCGCGAATAGCCAAACACAACCTTGAACAGCCCCCAAGACCGTCACACCACTGCGCAAGCCAGCAATTAGCCGTGATGACGCTCATCGTGAGGCTCCTCACCACACTGCTCTGGCTCATCGGAATCTCCATCGTCACCAACATTGTCAAGCAGCTGTTCTTCCGAGATCCCCACAGACCGCCTGTTGTATGGCATTGGGTGCCTCTGATTGGCAGCACAGTGGACTATGGGCAAGACCCGTACAAGTTCTTCTTCAAATGCCGAGAAAAGGTGCGCGCGCTATGTACCCTTGAGCCGCTCCAAACTTGTTCAGAAAAGTTCCGACTGGGGGGGGTTTGGTCCCACTGATGGCTCAGTTTTCGCTAATCGAATGTCCAGTACGGTGACTTTTTCACATTTGGGCTGCTTGGAATGAAAGTCACGGTCTACTTGGGAGCCAAGGGCAACAACTTCATCTTGAACGGGAAGTTGAAGGATCTCAATGCCGAAGTAAGACTACGCCTGCTCCATCACAAGCATCACAGCACTGACCCGGTGACAGGAGGTATATGGCCCACTCACAGTACCGGTCTTCGGTCGTGGTGTGGTATATGATGTGGACAACGCGAGGTTTATGGACCAAAAAAGAGTACGGCAAATTGTTTCTTTGCAGCCTCTAATCCCGCACGTCTCTGTTATTGACACGCTCGCTGTTATAGCTGTTGAAGGAAGGCTTCACAAGTCAGAATTTGCGAGCATACGTCCCCCAATTCGTCAAAGAAACCGAGCAATACATCAACACCAACGCCGTCTTCCGGGGTGAGGGCGGAGTATGCGACATATCCACTGTGCTTTCTGAAATTTCCCTGTATGCCGCAGCAGGCTCACTGCAGGGGAAAGAGGTCAGGGATTCTTTCGACTCTTCCTTCGCCACTTACTACCGCCATCTCGACGACGGCTTTGCGCCCGCCAATTTCATGTTTCCATGGCTGCCCACACCCGTGAACAGGCGGCGAGATCGTGCTCAGAGGATGATGGCCAAGCTGTACATGGACATCATCAGACAGCGACGATCGACTGGGAACCAGGACGGTAGCCACGACATGCTCTGGGCGTTGATGGACGGCCGTTACAGAGATGGCACTCCACTGTCAGACGAAGAGACCGCCAACCTCATGATCGCCCTGCTCATGGGCGGCCAGCACAACACGGCAGCCTCGGGGACGTGGATCATGCTCCATCTCGCTCACCGCCCACATCTCATTGAGGAGCTGTACCAGGAACAGCTGGATGTCCTCGGAGATCAAGATCCGACGTATGACACGCTACAGAAACTCACGCTGCATAACAATGTCATCAAGGAAACGCTGCGGCTCCACAGCCCGATCCATTCCATCATGCGCAAGGTCAAGCAACCCATGCCGATCCCCGATACCGACGTCGTCGTCCCCGCGGGCAACATATTGCTCGCAGCGCCGGGGGTTCCTTCTCGGTGCGAGGAATTCTTCCCGGACCCCATGGCGTGGAACCCGCATCGGTGGGACAAGCCTGACGAGACGGATGCGGAAGCACAGACACAGTCACAGCTGAACGAGAAACGCGACGACAACGATACAGTGGATTACGGGTACGGAGCTGTCTCCTCGAAAGCGGTCAACAGCCCTTACCTGCCCTTCGGCGCAGGTCGACACCGGTGTGTCGGGGAAACTTTTGCTTATGCGCAGCTAGGGGCTATACTTGCCACCATGGTGAGACTTTTGCGCTGGGGTCAGGTCGATCCCGGTGCACCGGTGCCCGCGACGGACTATTCGGTAAGTGATGCGATGCCCGTGAACGAGCCTCTCGAAGCAACTGAAGCGTACCCTTTCTCAATTAACAACCGAGGGAAATGCTGATTTGTTACAGTCCATGTTCTCACGACCAATGCATCCCGCTACCATCAAGTGGCAGCGTCGACATTGACGTGTCGTTTCGTTTCGCCGCTACGAAATTATGATCCCCATCCCGAGCTCCTCGCAGAGTACCCAGATCCTATAAAGACGGCGGCTGCGGCATATCCGGCGTGGCTTCGTAGCTGATCCTCCCAGCCGGCAGAAAGAACAGCGCGACCAACGCACCGCCTCTGACCTCGGGATAATGGTGCGTGCCGGGGCCAGGACTGGTCCACCCGGCCCCTTGCCAGCCCTGCATGCCCTTCAACTCGGCCGTCTCATCCAACAAGACGACGCAGTTGATCTCCCCGTACGGATGCTGGTGGTATTGCCCGCGATACACCTCCTGCGAGTCCATGTACACCGCGGTGATGGAGATGAAGCTGCTCTCCGGCGTGGGCGGGGCGATGCGGCCGCGCCGGTACTTGGGCCCGTCGAGTTCGTCGCGCGCCACCCAGCCCTCCTTGAGGCCGTCGCGCATGTACCGCGCAAATGCCTCGTAGAAGGGCGTGCCGGGGCCGTACTCGCGGTTCAGTCGGGCCTCGAGGTCTTTACCCGGTGTTCTGGGTTCGGGTTAGCGGAGGATGTTGGTGTAGGGATGGATGATTCAAGTAAGGGCCTGACCCATCAGTGAAGAGGATAGGGTACGCGAGAAAAGATGATGGAGAGAGGGAGAGAGAGGCATACAAATTCTTAACCTCCCTGAAGAACTCGTGGCACTTGGACACGAATTCCCTGGCCGTGGGAAATGCTTCGAGATCGAGCACTGGGGCGTCTGCCATTCTTTTTTTTTTTTTTTTTTTTTTTCTCCCTCCTCTTCCCTTTTGCCTTTTCTTGGTGCCGGGCAGGGAAATACAGTACGTACTGTGGATAAACTGTAGAAGTTATTGGGCCCAGAGACAAGTGATAGCTTCGCGTTTAGTATCTACAAGTCTGATGTATTTATGTATGTAGATGTGTCGGAACATGATATACGACGTGGGAATAACACAAGTCGTATGTGAAGATGTAAGGCGCGGGCAGCCAATGTCAAGTCAGGCTTACCATCATCATCACCAACACCAAGACCCCAGAAACTGTGGAAGCGGGGAGAAAGGGGGGGAGATGACCTAACTCGATCGGCATGTGCATAGGTAGGACATTTCCGTCCCCTCAATCCTATGCCGTATCCCATGCCGCGTGTCACTTGCCGTATGCCGCCCCTTGGTGGCCTTTGTGGTGAGATGCAACGATCGATACATCCAGAAGCCAGAAGCCGAGTTGATTTGCCGATCTGGGTTTCCTGGGGAGATACCTCCAAACAGTGCATACTACACTCTATCTACTAATCTACTACCTACGACCTAGACACCTAGATACCTAGGTGATTGTCGTGCCAGGTGTCTGGCGCTTGTGCTGTAGTAGTATAGACCCTATACTACTAACTTGTCCTTCTAAAAAAGAAACTGCGTCTGTAATCCACGAGCAGATTACATATCAAGAAAATTTGCGGTTATCGGCTTTTGGCGCCTTCGTAAATACATACCTCGCGAGCGAAGGCGAGAGCGACAGGGCGGATTGAGTCCACACATCGTCATATTTATGTTGTCGTGCTGGATGAATAGTGCAGTGCACTGTTGCCTGGATTGGTATGTAATATGTCCTTCATTGCATCTCATTTGTTCGGTGTCTTCGGTCATGTGCCGAGACTGGCTGTCTTGGTTGACTGGAGTTGGCGGGCTTGAGGTAAATCTCATGCTCGTGGCCTGGTGTGGTATTGGGTGTGTTGAGTTGCGGCGGTGAGCTTACGCTCGAACAAGAAAGCAGACAGAGTGCGGCGAGGCTGTTTGTTTTCACGGAATACACCATCAGATCACTGCTCACCCTTGATAGAAAACTAGAACGAGAATCCATCACACCCATCTCTAACCTTATCGTGCGCCAACCATACGCAGGTGCGGTGATTGACATGAGAACAGGTCGTTCAGAGGCACAGCAGTTGTCGCCAACCTCAAACCGCAATATGTGGTGAGACCCCAAGAAAGGATCTCCTGCTTGATAAACCGTCTTGCCGAAAACCCACATATTGAACACTGAGGGGGGATACCGAGTACGCAGTCCTGTCGGGCATGGAGCACTTCGATCTGGTTATCGTCGGTGCAGGTGAGCTGATTCGTTTCGTCACATTCCCTGCCAACGCCGTCATACTCACACTGGCCCCCTCGTAGGATGGCATGGACTCACCATGGCCAAGACATACTCCGAGGTCTGTCCACATGCCAGCTTGCTCATCTTAGATTCCGCCCAATCCATCGGAGGAACATGGGCCAAAGAACGCCTATACCCTGGCCTCAAGACAAACAACATAATCGGCTCATATGAGTTTGGCGATTTCCCCATGACACCCGAGAGATTTGGTGTCAAGCCGGGACAGCATATCCCCGGCGCTGTGGTGCATGAGTACCTGTGTCAGTTTGCAGAGCAGTTCGGGTTGGTTCCGTGCTTGAGGCTTCAGACCAAAGTCGAGTCGGCAGAACTGCAAGAGACCGGACAGTGGCTGCTCCGAGTGCGTGGACAAGCTGAGCACGATGAAGCCCAATGCCTAGAGGCTGATCGGCTAGTCGTGGCTACGGGTTTGACCTCTGAGCCATATATACCTCAGTATGCTGGAATTGAGACTTTCAAAGGGAATTTCCTCCATTCACGCCAGCTGAGGGATCGTGCAGACGACGTCGAGACATCAAAAGAGGTCGTGGTAGTTGGGGCAAACAAGTCGGCATGGGACGTCTGTTATTCGGCGGCGACGGCGGGAGCCCATGTCAATATGGTGATCAGACCACAAGGCGGCGGCCCAAGCTGGGTGTGGCCTGTCATGTTCTCTCCTTTCAAGCTTTCCATCCAAAGAATGGCGACCACCAGATTATTCACCCTGTTTGAACCCTGCATCTGGGCCGAGGGCAGCGGGTTCAACCTCGCCCGGAGAATCCTGCACCGTACCTGGCTTGGTCGACAATTGGTCAAGTTGTTCTGGAAGATCCTGTCTCACCCCGTGCTCTCAGAAAACGGATATCACAAGCACCCAGAGCTGAAAAAATTGAAGCCTTGGGCATCAATGTTCTGGATGGGTAATTCCTTAGGTGTTCACAATTACGAAACGAACTGGTTCGAATTGGTCAAGAGGGGGGGTATAACCGTCCATCTCGCTGACGTAAAGTCTCTGGCGGGTGATGAGGTCCACCTTTCCAATGGCGACATCATTCATGCCGACACTTTCGTTTGTTGCACTGGATGGAAGGTGGCTCCGCCGATCAAGTTCATGCCACCGAGCGCAGCAGCTCAACTCGGACTTCCAGGACAGGAACAGGTTGGGATCGAGTGTCTCGTTAAGCAGGCGGATGAGGAGATTTTCAGATTCATACCAGGACTTCGCAAAGGCCCTCGAAAGGTTCTGCCGGATGGATTACCCTCCATCAATGTCTCGAGGGAAACCTCGACTCACAGTCCGTATCGATTGTATCGTTTCATGGTGCCGTCGGCAAAACCTTTTCTGGACAAACGTAACATAGCTTTTATCGGCGCCCACCTTGCTCTCAATGCTATCACCGTCGCGCAAGCTCAGGCCTTATGGATAACGGCATTCTTCCAGCAACAGATTCCGAGCTTGAATGACTCGACAATTAATTACCAGGATATCGAATATCAAACGATTCTCCAAACCGAATACTGTCGGTTGAGGCACCCATCTTCTGGAGGAGGTGCAGGAGAAAAATGTCCAGATCTCGTCTTCGATGGCCTGCTGTACACAGACTTACTGCTCCGAGATATCGGCATAGTGAACTTCCGAAAGAGTAGTATATGGGAGGAGTTGTTTGATCGGTATTTGCCTAAAGACTATACTGGAATGACAAAGGTATTGATTGATCGAACGAGGGCTGACCAGCAAAATCCCTTGAAGGACCCCAGATGAAGGCTAAGCAGTCAGTAGCCATGAATACCCCTGACAGGCCTGTGGATAGGTAATAGTAAAGATCTTCCCCTTGCTGCACATAGCACTAGCATGGGTCTCGACTCCTGTGGATGTTGCAGAACGACTGATATTTTTGTCGTCGAATAGTCAGTATATTTCCCCAGCCAGACAGTCGGGGTCTTCAGGATGTCAGCATGAAGCCCGATGTTTGGTCAAAAGTCGGATTTAGGAGATACAACGAACAATTGGACTTTGCCTGTTGCTAGTAATTGTCCGCAAGAACACAACCATGGAATTAACACTTCAGACATCCGAGGCAAGAAACCGGATTGAATATAAAGTCACTTGGTCTTTGCACTGGGTAGACAACTCGGAAAAAAAATATCGACAAGGAAACGCAAGAAAAAAGGAACAATGTTTGATTCCAGCTGTCTCTGCGGTGCAAATCGGTTGCGGTGGGGAGCCGAGCCTGCCTTGAGGGTAAGTCTGCCGTACTTCTCGCACAGACTTCGGGTCCTAAATCTCATGCAGATGCGATGTTGGTGTGTGGATTGCAAGAAGTTCTCAGGGTCAACGAACACAAACAATATCTTGGTACCTCTTAAAGGGATGAGGGTGGTAAAGGGTAACCTTAAGACCTTCACCTTGAATGTCGAGTCTGGAAACCAAATGACCAGCTTCTTCTGCGACCATTGCGGGTCGACCTTGTATCGCAGAAGCAGCGGTATCAGCGACGGTGTTGCAGTAATGATCGGGAGTATTGATGGGAACGAGATGATACACGCCAGCAAACCTGAGGTCGAGATCTATACAAATAGTCGTCCGGACTGGGTCGCTCCCATTCAAGGCGCAGAGCAAGTGGAAGGCGTGTGGCATCCGAGGCCTGACCAGTTGCCTAAGCGATCTTGAGTTGTGAAGCGAGGACTCGATGGTTGGTACCGGGTACAGGAAGAGAGGAAACTGTGAGAAACGAGAAATTGCACAGAGAAGCTCATCGTCATATGGCGCAATGACACGTGATCATAATGCTTTTTGGTGTGATCCTGTGACTGCGAAATCCAAGAAACAACTTCGTCACCTTCATCCTCAAAAACCCTCTGTCTTTCTTGGACGTTTCAAAATTGTTCTTTGTTCATGTTTCTCACTGTCCCTTGCCACGATACAAAGGGTTGCCGTTGCAAATTGAAGAGAGGCATCATCGAACATGACGCCCTCAATCAAGTAGGCCAAGCTGCGTGGTGCTAACCATATTCCCAAGGTCAAGATCATTCGATTCCTATCGCCATTACCTTCCTGCTCTTTGCCCCCCGAGCGTCTGGGCCTCCGAGCTACTCCTGACTCTTCATTGATGACTACGAGCAGTAGAGTTGCCTCCTGCGCCCTCTTGCTGCCGACTCCTCGCCTGCGCAGACCGCGGAAACTCCTCTGCGAATGGCCTGACAATTTTCCACGGAGCAGAGCGAAAGTATTACGTCGGCTTTACGCTATGTCAGCGAAAATTGAGCAAGAAGAGAGACAAACACACAGGAGGTACCACTCAGGAATTTTGATCGAGTAAAAATGGTCTTATTATCGAGTAATGGACGTACATTCCCAGAGGCTGCCGAGGCCAAATATGGCTTAGAACAAGCCCGAGGCCCCTTATCGTCAAGCCTCCCGAGTCCCGAACTCCGGCGAGCTGCATAGGGGAAAGCGTCCTTCCGCAAAGCCTCTTGGACCAGGCACATGTCTCCATTTCCCAACGATAACAGGCGTGCGTCAGCGCCATTGATGCCCACCATCCCACCAAAATTCAAACTTCAAGTTCCGGCGAGACGTCTCGTCTTATCTCTGCTCGATATGATCGAGTAACAGATACCGCCCACGCGCTCAGCGTCGGCGCGCACCCGATTCTCACCAATAGCAGCTCTCACAGTGTGCCGGCATTCCAGATGCTGATCGGAGTCCTCCGCGTCTATGGCATACACCCTTCCCTCCTGCGACATTTCTGAAGATACCCAACAGGTCCTGTCTCCCGACGGTGGCTGTGGGTGACCCAAGCCGATACCAGGGATGCGGGCGAGTGGCCGCTGAAAGGTAGTATGTCTCTCTTTTGTCCTCGTCCTTTGTTATCGTTCTCACCTCGATTTCGTTCTCAAAAAGGGTGATGAGACGGTGGTTGACTTTACGCGTTGCTTATCAACTCCGTTGATAAGAATTGTACTCCCCTGTTCACATGCGCAGCGTCTCATATCCACCCGCCGTGTGTTTGCAAGCCTTGTGCTGTTCATATTGATCCTGTCCAAGCGCCTGGTGCTCTGTCGCCTACCGTAACAATGACTAGCTGGACCAGAGCCTTCCATCCTTATCCGACACCTCCACGATCTCCTCCAAATGGGTTGCTCGAAACAGCAGGCGAGTCTCCGATAACCGTGATCGCGTCGTCTCGAGCCATCCGGTCCGGACGACTTACCGCGGCCACTATTGTGATATCCAATGTCACAGGCAAAATCACTGCAACCTTTGATTCGATCGTGCCTGCATCCGATTTCCCTCCCAATACGCCTTATACCGACTACTCGCCGCATATACTTCTGCCGGGTTTGATCGACGCCCATGTCCATCTCAATGAACCTGGCCGCACAGAATGGGAGGGCTTCTACACAGGGACGCAGGCTGCTGCGTTTGGTGGAGTGACCACTGTCGTGGACATGCCGCTGAATGCGGTACCACCGACAACCACCGTGGCGGGGCTGCAAGAGAAGATCAAAGCAGCGCAAGGCCAATGCTGGGTTGATGTTGGCTTCTACGGGGGCATCATCCCTGGCAACGAGGGAGAACTCAAGGCTCTAGTCCGAGAAGGAGTGAGGGGCTTCAAGGGATTTCTCATTGACAGCGGGGTGGAAGAGTTTCCTGCCGTCTCGTCCGTCGAGATCGAGAAGGTCTTTGCTGAATTGGCAGATGAACCTACCACTGTCATGTTCCATGCAGAGATGATACCGCCCATTGCGGACTCAGTCGGAGATGACGTCCAGATATCGTTACCTCCTTTGCAGCCACACGGCCCCCTCGACGCATACAGTACTTTCCTCGAGTCGCGGCCACCCTCATTTGAGACCTATGCTATCGAGGAAATTCTCTCCTTGGCTCACATTGCGCCAAATCTACCTTTGCATATCGTCCACCTGTCAGCCATGGAAGCGATTCCCTTGTTGAGGAAGGCACGTGCGCAGGGGATTAACATCACAGCCGAAACCTGCCCGCACTATTTGTCCCTGGCTGCGGAACAGGTTGCTTTGGGCGACACGAGGCACAAATGCTGCCCACCTATCCGGACCCAGTTGAACCAAGACCGTCTCTGGGAAGAGTTAACGCAGTATGCCGGTGAGGGGGTCATCAAGACGGTAGTGTCAGATCATTCTCCCTGCACACCTGATCTCAAGATCCTCCCTTCACACATTCCGGGACATATCTGTCAACCCAAAGACAAGGTCAAAGCCTTACAATTAGAGACTGACAGAGGTGACTTTTTCTCCGCATGGGGAGGCATCTCGTCTGTTGGGCTAGGGCTCCCCATCCTGTGGACAGAAATGACCCGCCGCGGTTTGACCGGTCCAGACTCAGCTATCATTGACGTGGTAACATGGTGCTGCACCAACACTGCTGCACAAGTAGGCCTGGAGAAGCAAAAGGGTGACCTTGCCGTCGGCTTTGACGCCGATATCTGTATTTTTGACGACACCCAGGAGTGGATTGTAGAGCCAAGCACGATGCTCTTCCGGAACAAGTGCTCGCCGTATCAAGGCAAAACCATGATCGGACAAGTCAAAGAGACGTGGCTGAGGGGCCGGCAGGTGTTTGTAAGGGACGGAATGAACAATGGGTTCGTTGGGAAGGAATGCGAAGGGCAGTTGTTGCTGGAACCAAGAATCAAGGAATTGAAGAAGGTCAAGAGTTGGTTCAGGAGGTGGATTTACGACTTTGAAGGTTGACCTTTTGAAGCGCATTTTACGAGATACGGATATTATCATAGTGGACATTTTCCCAAACGAATAACGTTTCCAGACCTCTCAAAATACCATCAAGATGCCTGCTTACAATCTTTGCGATGGCGAGAAGGTCATATTGTGGTTGTATTGGGTCAAGCCCGCTACTGCCTGGTTGGATGATCGATGGTAGTACCTGCACCTGCACCCACACATCCAAATCCTTCACCACACACCCTTCTGCGTTTCTTTGGTATTGTACGCATCTCAGTCTCCTGTTGTTGGGAACAGGCATTTCAGTTACTCTCTTCGACCCGCACTTCCATTAATCGTGGTTCTTCATCCCTGGCTTGGTCACGGGTGCTGACAAACGAAAGCGTATGATTGAATGATGTGGAACTAATGGACGAAGCTCCTCTCTTCTAGCTTTTCACTGCAGAGTCGAGGGCCCCACTCCTTTCGTGACAGACGCTCGAGACAAAACTGGACACGAGGCTAGATGGTACATTTTCGGCACAAAGTCCCCGATTCTACGTACCATCTTATGCCTCCACCATCTATTGGTATTTTGTGATGATATTGGAAAATAGTGGCGGTGGAGCCTGTTTAGAGTGCGGAATCAACGCAGACTCCGTTCTCACCTCGCATCTCCTGTCCATGGCCGTCACAACCTATTGCAAGTCTATCGAAAAGCATCTCCGCCAGTTCCAGACATCTGAACCTGAGACGTTGGGCCCAGAATGTAGATTGCGTTCTTTTTGACTCAATCTTAATGCGGAACGCAAGACGACGTAAGCGAGACGAATGCAATTTGGAGCAAGTGCGTTCGTGCTCTATACCAGGTGGTGATATGTCGGCCATCACATAAATCGATTCATCGTCATCAGGTGTGAAATCAGCAATGATTTCAATGCCCCAGCCAAGTAATGAAAGATACCGACGTGACTTCTTGAGTCCACGAAGGTGAAATTCAATCTTCACCAGTGAGAATGCTGTTGGCTGTCTCTTCTCGTATTTCATCCCAGTGTGCATCTGCACCATCCCCCGTGGGATTTGTTACCCGATGCGGATATCGTGGTTGTTGACTGTAGTCGACTTGTGGCATGGGTAAACGAGATGTGTTGAACACCACAGGAACTGAATCGTCCTGTAGCATTGTCATTATGTCAACCATATCGGCTTCAGTGGGACCACTGCTTGCTTCACCATGCTCATTGTCGGCTGGAGACATGACACGATTGCTATTGTGTGGATTTGGCCAACCTGGCAAGTTAGGATAGTCAGGATCATCCGCAAGCATTATGTGTAATTTCTTTTGGTAGAGCTGTCTTACAGCATTGGCATCCTCCGGGGCAATCTTTCGTGGGCTTGAACATCGGGGGTCTGATCCTCGTGAACGAGTCTCCCTGACTTGAAGTACTGCACGATCGACATCATTAATCCCATGTTTTGTTTGCTTTGGGAGCAGCACCATCGACATAAAACATGCATCAGGGAGTGATTTTATGGGAGAGAGGTCTTGAAGCTCTTGGGCATCCTCTGCTGTCCGAAAACCCTTTCGATAAAGCCAGTCCACGATGAAATGATCAAGTGTATTCAGGCTCACCATTTCCATGTCCTTCGCGGCATATGCTCGGAGTATCATTGCGTGAGCACTTCTATGCTCGAATAGTTTCCACTTGGCTCGTCGAGCTCCGCTAAGGAAAGCAGCCATACGTAGGTTATGTGTGAAACGCTGACAGCTTCTCCAGTTTCCCCGGGAGTAAAGACTTTCAGGATCAGGGATGACCATGAAAACCTTCTGAATTTTGCCGCCACGTACAAATAGCCGAGCTCTGACCTCATATGATCGCAGGGTTCCCTTGAACTCTGCAGAAAGAAGTGGGTTATCTTGAAAGAGAGATTCCTCTGCAGCTCCCTCCGTAATCAAGATGAAAGAGGCGCGACTGTCTTTCAATAGTCCTAGGGAAAAATTCTTGAATGCCGTAGCTTCGCGATTAGCTTGACCACTAATGACCTCTGGAGTATTGCCAGATCGGTTTCGAAGGTCAAAGGGCCAGATCAGCGTTTGTCCATCGGTGAGTCCCATCTCCACAAAGGCAACGGGTAAGAAACTCTCCTGGGAGTTGGGCCTATCGTGTTTCGGTAGCAAAGCTCGATTCAACACCATGGATATTGGGCTGTCCAAACTACCCACCGGTCTGTAGATCTTATCAAGGAGTGAAGTATCAGATAAATCAGTTCGTAGTTGGCGCAATCTGTCCTCGATACTTGATTTCTCGTGTTGGTCAATTGGAGGCTTGATTGGGAACTGCACGGTGTCGAATTGTCCCAAAGTAGTCCGATTGTCTTCGATAGCGGCCCGTACGATATCACCCATCTGATACAGCTTGGGATAAGATCCAAGATTACTGGACTGCTGTTTCTTGCGATCGCGGATCTGTTGAGCTCTCACGTCAGGCCATGAGGCCAGTTGAGGATCCTGTGATAGCCGTAATTGTTCTCGGCTTGATTGTCGGTCATTGTGCACAACGCCTCCCTTATTGATCTGGTAGAGAGGGTTGAGTATGTTTAGATGAAGGGTGCGTAGAGGAGACACGAATGAACCATTGGGAGCCACTGCTGAAGCTCAGTAGCGGGCAGTGTCTGGAAGGCGAGCGTCATGAGAAGTTCTAGTAAAGTTCGGCGTACTTCATTGAGTTGTTCGACCTTTTCATTCCTCATATTTTTCTTGATGAGGAACGAGTTTGG
Organism: Fonsecaea pedrosoi CBS 271.37; assembly: GCF_000835455.1. Classification (NCBI taxonomy): domain Eukaryota; kingdom Fungi; phylum Ascomycota; class Eurotiomycetes; order Chaetothyriales; family Herpotrichiellaceae; genus Fonsecaea; species Fonsecaea pedrosoi. The sequence continues at coordinate 1,775,450 of NW_013550608.1, read as the reverse complement.
AAGAAGCCGGTAGAGTCGAATAAAGTTTGTTGTTCGAAATTGACCACCGGTCAAGATATAGTAGTGTAGAGACGTGATATCTCCCCATGCGATACTCTCCTTATGTTCGCTCACTCGGACTTTGATGGCCTGACCTTGACCGATGTACATTCTGAAGTATTCATGGTTTCGAGTATCCGTGATGTAGTCCATGTATCCACCGTCACATTCGAACAGGACAGGATCGTCTTTCTGAGATTCTTTGACTCCTTGCAAGCTATCACGGTCGATTTCTTGACCCTCCAGTGCGCGAATCTGTGGGTCAATCGCGGAGATAAGGTCCTCACAAAGCTTGCTCGAGTCAATCCCGTCTAGTTGGAGTTTGTAGTGGGTGAAAACCGCTGGACATGTATCAGAACATAAGTGCTGGAGTAAGTGTTTCGCTAGAATGTCAAAACGCGGTAAAGAGGATGTTTGGTGTATATCCACTGCCTTAGCAGCCCGCTCTTTCTCGACATCGCTGAACTCAACTTCAGCCCGTGGCTTGATACCAGACTTTGAATGCGCTTTTGACAACGATGGATTTGGGCGCCGCTTCTTCGCTGGTGGTTGGCCAGAGGTATTGATAGTTGATAGGGTATGAGCAGTCGGGATGGCTGGCGATGGGACACCAGAACGGCCGAGGACTGGCTTGACGGGAACGGATGCGTGGCGCTCTCGTTGTCGATCTTGGTTGCGCGTCGCCGCGGCTGGACATACTGCTGCCGAATGGCCTTCTCCATGACAGTTATTGCAGGGACAGGAAGGGCACGTGTGTCTTGTAATATTAAGACCCTCGCGACCGCAACCGCGGCAACATGAAAGTCTATTACCGGCAGCATCGTAGGAAGCCATATTCGAGTAGATCGAGTTACAAGGTAGGAGTCGGCATGGAGAGACACACGATGCTCAGATGTTCTGTTGGTTCAAGTCTGGAGGCAAAGAGAGGAAAGCAAAGAAAAACGTTAATATCGAATGCGCAGCGCATAATGAAAGAACGCTTCTTTTCGACTAAATTCACGAGGACACGCGCCAGCTGAGTTTACTCCCCTACCTACCATAAGGCGGCGGCTGAACAAAATTCTGTGCTTCGAAGGAATGCTTGAGAACCCAGACGCACAAACAGCCATGGTTATCAGTCAAGTCAACAAGCCTACCATGACATGATATAGACTGTGCGGATAACCAACGACAGCCTCAAATGTCATTGCGAGCTGGAGAAAAGAAAATACAAAGATTCAAATAGGATTTGCATGCTGGATCGCTCGATTCATACTTGTAGTGAAGTGTGACGTCTGAAAACCCTTCCTACTCAAATCCCAAGAAATCATGACGAGATCCAGTAGTCACCTGACTAATTAGTGGCGGAAATGACTAATAGCAAGCGCACAATGCTGTATATAGTTTACTTTTCCAAAATATCACTCACAAGTCAGAGTTGACTTCACCTGATCTATAACCATATCAGGACGCGTGGCGAAATGGTATCGCGCTTGACTACGAATCAAGTGGTTGCGGGTTCGAATCCCGTCGCATCCTCTTTGAAGAATATTTTCTATCAACTTTTTTTTTTGGTTGTGATTTTGATCTTTTTTGTTTGGCTCTCGTTCTCTTTTTTTGGTGTCTGCTCTATTTCCGCGGGGTATATTTTGTGGTGATATACGTAGTAACCTCTATGAATAACCTCGGCGCATTTCTCTGGATTTAGTTACGGGTGACAATCTAGGTACCAAAGGTAGCTGGCTATAGGGATGCCCTCTGATCGAGGCAGAGAAGCAGTTGGATTAATATTATTACATTGCAAGTGGTGCCCGGGTGCCCAGGTCCCAGGGCAAGGTGCTACCGTCTCATGTTTTGACCTTCTCTTGGTCTTTCTGCCATTTCTCTCTCACGCGCCGCCTCATCCCGCCATTAACTCCCTTCCCCCATATCTCTTCCTTTTCCATGATCGCATTCACATCGACAGAGACAGGTGTCCCTTGTGCATCCAGGGCTATTCCTCCTGTTTCTGTACCAGTATACTCCCCCAGAACTACCTTGCGCTCTTTCTTTCTTCTCTCCCTGTCCTTACTCATCTTGACTTTTCTTAGATATGCAGCATATACGCCAACTTCAGCGACACCCACTACAATCCCTGTTGCTAGAGACAAGAGCACCCGTAGACCATCATTAGCCCACCATCGCGTCAAGTAGAATATTGCAGCGGCGCAGAGGACTATGCTCAGGAAGATGTTGAGGACTAGCGAAGGAGAGACATCGTCATCTTCATCTTCTCCCTCGGTGTTGAGGGAGACGGAACTGGATACGAGGGAGGCATAATCGCGCTGTTCCTGTTCTCTCCGCAGCTTCTCCATAAGAGCGACGTATTCTGGTGAGGGCTGCGGTTTAGGCGGTGGTGGAGGGACATAGACATGGGTACCACGAAGAAGGCTGTTGAGAGTGGTTTTATGGCTAAGGCGGGACATGGCGATGAGCGTGGTATGCTCTATTGCCTGGCCGCATGTTGTGGGAAGATCTGCGAGGGACGAGCGATCATCGAGAGAGAGGGAGGAGATGGCAGAGAGAATGCGAGGTGTGGTTGTGAGGAGGACCATCTTGCCGTATCATCCGCGTATGCTTGAGAAAACAGATGAATGCTAGTCTTCCATTCGACGGGATGCTGGTAACTGTGATGAACAGCAGTAGCCTCGCAGCTGGAGATAATGGAGGCGCTCATAACGAGGCTGCAACAATGGGTCCCTGGGAAGCTCATTAGCGAGCTCCCCCGCTTGCCAATGGCGCGCCGAACGGCGTAGATCCTTTAGCCGCGAGGCGGGCAGCTCCAAGGACGAGTCACGTCTCATCGCGTGGGGATCTCTCACTTGTTTCTTCCAAAACCTCAAACTCCACACGGCCGTTTGCGACTCGATGCGGCAAGCTCGTCATGGACAATTTCTCAAGTGACGCGCATTTTAGTCCTTGTCTCCTCCCACTTGGGCTCTGGTGGTCTGCACGTTCCACGTAATATGACGCGCCTCTTCTTCACAGTGTGCTATTATCATGGGACAAACGCAAAGTCAAGAGTCCGAGTCTGCCTCGCCTCCAAGATCTGAACCTGATGACCGTAAGTGAAGAAGCCCCAAGTCATGTTACTGGCGCCTTTGACGCAAAGCCGTTGACCGTGCCTTCCTGAAGAATTTGACATTTCCCAAATCCCCGACGACCGAGACCAAGCATCGAATCACAATTCCGATGCTGGAACCGACCGCACTCCGGCACATGCTCCTGATGAATCCTCCGGCATGGCAAACCGCCTGGATCGCAATCGCAGACACAAAGATCAGTCCCTGGCAGTAAAAAAGGACGCAAATGCATCACGTCGGAAATCCAAAAATCGCCATCGCAAGCGCCGCCTGTCGTCGAACAACGCCAGTGACGATGCGGTTGGCGGAGTTCCAAAACGAACTTCTCCTCCTTTGGTCAACCAGGTTAAAGACACAAGTCCAAACACCCGACCCTTAAAAGATACGGAACCCGAAACATATCACATCTATGCGACGTCAGATACAAGTGATGCAGAAGACACGGAAAGTAAGAGACGTGGTGGGTTTAATGCATTCGCGACTCTCAATGGCGCAAGTCAGAAGAGCACTCCTGCGGTGTCAAACACGGGCTTTGACAACTCGCATGATCGGCAACGAGCTCTCGAGAAGGAGGAGAATCAGCACATAAGTTATACGCCCGAGATTGACGTTGCAACAGGCACGAAGGCTCCAGATGGCGAGACTTTAGGCCCGCCTACTATGCGGGTGACGCAGCTCGAGATGAATGGGGAAGGTCGGTTTCTTTGCCCTTCAGCGGAAGTCCACAACTGCAGATTGACCTTTGGCTCGGCCAAGGCAGCTACAAGACATGCCAATATCCACACGACGAGCTTCCGCTGTGTCGTTTGCGGGAAACAGATGAGCCGAAAAGATACGCTAGCCAGACATATGAAGCAGCACAGCGCTTTCCAGATTGCGTCTGCTGAGGCCGCTTCAAACCCCAATGAAGATTCAGAAGCCGAGATGCCGGAACTACCTCAAGCTATGCAGCCCAATACGTTACATGACGTGCACGACCGGATAGAGGACGGAGAGCCGCCAGAAGAGGATTCCATCGTATTCGCAACTCCTCAGGAGAGACCGGAAGCAAAGAATCTCGGCCACAACCTCGACGTGGAACTTCAGCCAGAGGAACATGACAAACTAGAGGTTGAGATGGCTGAAGCTGCGCCCGATGCCGATGTCGTTGAAGTCGTGTCTGACCAACGTTCGAGCTCTCCGTCTAGCGTCTTCGATGAAGCAGAAGATTTCATCGTGAAAGAAACTCCGATGCCAAAAGGGATTCTCAAACGTAAACGGGACGCTGGAGACGGTGCTCAGCCCCAGCGACCAAGCCCGGAAAGGACCCGCAAACGCAGGAAGGGGTCGCCCAACTCTCCGCCTACCTCTGTTCCACCTAATGATACGACCAAGCCAGATTCCGTGAAGAAGCCAGAGGACACAGACGCCCTTCAAAATCGGCAAATCACAGACAAGATTGTACCACGCCTGCAGAAAAGGCAAGGGAGCATGGATGGCTGGGCCCAAAAATACACGCCAGGTTCGGGCCTCAGACATCCAACCCTTAATCCGAAGTCGCCGCCCTCTCGCTCCGTTACGGAACATGTCGAAGTAATCATCCCACAAACAAGTCAGGCCGGTCCTTCTAGCGCAAAATCGAAAAAGAACGCCAACGTCCTGCCAAACCGTGCAAAAAGTGCCGACCTTGGGCGCTCTGAAGTGGATTCCTTTCCAGGACCCAGCCAGAGGAAAAAGAAAAAGGCTCCTTATGCGACACCAAAAGGGAAAACTCGAGCGGACCCAGATGTCGACTACTCGACTCCTGTGAAAGATTCTGCTCACGGCGAGGTTAATGGACCTAACAGCGATGGAGACAGTGAACCAGTTGAAATCGCGACATCTGTTGCGAAGAGGACGTTTCCAGCGCCGAGGCAGCAAAAGAAAGGTCAGAAGGGGCACGATAACTCCGACTCTGATGCAGATCAATCCAGCAATTCCGACGTCGATGTGAGTAAAGCGGCATCAGCCAAGAAAACCAGTAAAGTCACTCAAGCTCCGAGGCCCAAGCAATCCGACAATGGAGATCGGCTCGAGTGCGCTAGATGTCACCGGAGATTTATAAGTCGGGATCTGCTCAATCGTCACCTGAAGAAGCAGTCTGTGCATGTGGGTCTGCATAAGTGTCAAGAGTGTTCGGAGGAATTCTGGGCGAGCACTGCGCTCGCCGCACACGAGAAGGACATGGGCCACGGAAGGGGCAACGGCCTCCAAGGACGCACTGGCGCCTTCAGCCAGACCGAGGTCGAGAAATTGAACAGGTGGAGAGATGCGTTTTGCGACTACCACAACATCACTCGGATCCAATTTAACGATATGATGACCGACACCCTGACACGGGACAAAGGAAACATTTGGCGCTGGCCCTTCATCAAACGAGCAGAATTTTTGAAAGAGTATCGTAATGTCCTGCCAAATCGCAACAAAAGATCGATGCTGCGCTATCGTGAGCGGAACTTTCAGAATGTGGAGGGGTCGAGGAATTGGACGGAGGAAGATGACAAGGACTTGATTCGGTTACACAAAGAACTCGGTCCAAAGTGGGCTGAGATTGCTAAGAGGCTGACAAGGACAGTCGATGCAGTCAGTCAACGGTGGTGGCATAAATTACGATACGGCGATGTGGACACCGGCGAGTGGTCGAAAGCAGAGGATGCTAAGTTTTGGAAGATCTTGGACGAGTTACGGCTTGACTCAGACGGGAACGAACCGAAACATCACCGCATCCCATGGAACAAGGTCAGTGAGAAGATGGGCACAAGATCTGCGCAGCAGTGCTCAAATCATTATCGTGCTCGTCATTCAAAAAAGGAACGAGGAAGATGGATCAAGATTGACGCCCCAGAGAAGAACCCGGGGCTGCGTCGGATTTTGACACCGTCGAAGATGGAGTTGAGGCTGCGAGGCTTGACCACAAGAAGAACTCCAAAGAAAGGCCTGTCAGAGGAGTACGTTCGCGATGACGACGAGGATGACGATGAAGCTTCGGCGGATGTTCAGGAAGATGGCAAAACTTCCGAAAAGGACAAGTCGGCAGAGAATACTTCAGAAGAGGACGCTGGCACTGGTCATGGATCTGAACCCGAGTCAGATGTCGAGGCCGAGAACCAATCGCTCTCATCAGCTGATGATGATGGAGTTCCACGCACAAGAGGCCCGGTAATCGCCAAGACGCCTGGTAAGGTTCTGGGATCAAGTCAACTGTTCGAGCAGACCCAAGCCAATACTTCGGCACTGAAACCTTCACAGACGAGCAGTAGGAAGACAAGACTGCCGGAAAGCCAGGACCGACCTTCGCCGAATGTTCCCATTCAACGACGGCGGCTGGAGTCGAGGTCTCCTTTGACAGAAATACCTGTGTTCGAGAATGGTGATCTGGATCTTGGAGAGGAGGACGAGGGAAACGAGAGTGGGAGTGATGTGAGTGATGGTGAAAACTCCAATGACTTGGGTGTCACTCAAGAGCTGGACGAGGAGCTAGAGACGTCCGATTCGTCTGCCGATGGAGACGAAGATGCAGTCGATGCTGAAGCGGCAGAGGCCGAAGCCAACGAGGAAGACGACGATAATGATGATGATACTGCGGAAACGGACGAGGACATGGATGGAGAGGATGGGAACGACACTCATGATAATGTTGATGAAGCATCATCCCAAGAGGATGAGGAGGATGAAGATTCGGAGGCGCCTGCAAAAAACAAGTCGAGTTTCATGGATAGTATCAACGAATCCGTGAAGCGGTCGAGGATGCGCAGCAGTCAGTCATGGACGGGGGTACCAGTCCCAGGCACAGGCCTGCGTGGTGGACGGAAATTACGAAAAGGGCACCAGGCGGACAGCGACGAGGAATGAGGATTAAAAGGACCGCTTGACGAGGACGGACGGCCCATACAGCGTAGTCATTTGGTTAAGGACAGTGGCTCCTCTTTTGATCATATCAACAACAGCCTTTACTACATCACATGGTCTCCTTCAGATGCCCCATCCCACCCATGTTGCAGCCTTGCTGAATACGAGTATTCTCGCAAACTATCCAATCAACGGCAAGAGCCAAACTCAGCCTTGCGTCATGGTGACAACTTGGCTCACGTCCCTCTCGCCATATTATTTCAATGTGTGATCTGTGCTGCATGTTGTCTGGTGTGCCCGTCCGCCCGGTCCTCCGGCCCTCTGATGTCCGATTCCGATGTTTATTACCTACACATACGTGGTAGTTACTCGGTACCTACTAACTAGCTAGCTAGGTAGGTAGGTAGGTAGGTATACGAGGTACAAGCTATTCTATCACATCACTTCGTACCACATCATATCATATCATATCACACCACACACCACACAGCACCACACCACACCACACCACATTAACAGGACTACGTCACAGTGGTGATACCCACGAAAGATACCTTTCTTGGCTGCCGGGTTCTGGATTCTGGATTCTGAGGTCTCAGGTCTCAGGCCTCAGGGGCTCATTTCATTGTGCGAGTATACATAGACTACAAGTATATACCTACCTACCCACCTACCTGGGTAATCCCGCCGCACCATCTGGCTCCTCTCGTCTCGTCTCAAAATTCAAAATGTCTAGCACAGCCACGCTCGCCCAGGTCATGCGTCGCGCCGCAAAGGCGCTGCCGCCCATCAACTCGGCCGAATTCGCCAAATCGTTCGACTGGCTGGGTCAATACCAGGTGGTCCTGCTGGGGGATGCCAGCCACGGCACTTCCGAGTTCTATGCCGCGCGGGCAGAAATCACAAAGCGCCTCATCACGGAGCACGGAGTCAAGTGTCTGGCGCTCGAGGCGGATTGGCCCGATGCCGAGGCGATTGATCAGTACGTCCGACGGTGGCCAGGCCAGCGTCCCGATCCGGTGCAGACACCACCATCCCAAGAGAGCTCGTTTCAGCGATTCCCCACGTGGATGTGGAGGAACCGGGAAATGCAGGATCTGGTCCATTGGATGAGAGATTATAACGACGGGTTGCCCGCAGAGGACAAGACGGGCGTGTATGGATTGGATCTATACTCGATGGGCTCTAGCATGAGCTCAGTGATCCAGTACTTACAGAATATCGACCCAGAAATGGCCAACGAGGCAAGAGAACGATATGCGGGACTGCAGCGCTGGGTCAACAGAGAACACCAATACGGCCGCAAGATGCTCCAAGGCAAATACGTGGAAAATCTCAAGACTTGTGAGGAAGATGTCATCAAGATGCTCCTGGAGTTGCTGCGCAAGAGGCTCGAGTACTCGGCCAAAATCAACGATGGTGAAAGATTCCACAGCGCCGAGCAGAATGCCGTGTTGGTGGTGGATGCCGAGGAGTACTATCGTAAGATGTACTACAGTGATGTGGTCAGTTGGAATCTGAGGGATTTGCACATGTTCGACACATTAAAGCGCCTCCTTGACTTCCGGAAATCCAAGGCTGTGGTATGGGCTCACAACAGCCACTTGGGTGACGCACGATATACCGACATGGGCACGCAGCGGGGAGAACTCAATCTCGGCCAGCTCTGCCGCGAGAATCTAGCCGATGTCGTCCTTGTAGGTTGCGGCACACATGACGGCACGGTAGCTGCTGCACATGAGTGGGATGATGACATGCAAATCATGAAAGTCAACCCGTCGCGCGAGGACAGTTGGGAGTATGTGGCCCACAGCACCAATATTCCAAGTTTTGTTCTCGATGTGCGAAAAGCGCACTGTGACGAAGATACGCGCAGAGCACTGTCCGCTAATCGGCTCGAGCGATTCATCGGTGTCATCTACCGGCCAAAGACGGAGTTGTGGAGCCATTACAGTCGCTCCCGGTTGTCCAAACAGTTTGACGCATATGTGTTCTTTGACAGGACGCATGCGGTGGGAGCGCTGGAGAAGACACAACCCAAGACATCACTGCTCGAGGCCGAAACATATCCGTTTGGTTTGTGAATTTGGGCGACTAGGCAAGAAGCGAGTGTACCAGAAGCCTTCCCACAAAACCTAAGCCTTTCATTGATACAGGCAGCCCAGTAGACTAAACCGGGAACAGGGGTGTTGGTCGCTTCCACTGTCTCTAGGTAGATGGAGCACTGTCAGGTTTTTGCACCTGTCGCTTTCTAGCCCAGTCTCGGAGGCATTCAAGCGGTAGGGTAGTTTGGCCAGAAGTCGGCTTCAGATAGGATGACAGTCTTCATCACCTTCTCCCTAGGATCGAATCAGGGTGCCCGCGGTCTTGTAACCGACTAAGGGGCTCAATCAGACCAAGCACCTCCGGACGCAGTCTCGTCCAGTCAATTGCCAACAATCTTTTTGCGCGTGCCTCAAGAACGGGTACCATGGCCTTTCTCATGGCTTCATTGGCAGGGTTGAGGCCCCCCTGCAAAGCTTGTTTTGCGTAGGAGATGAAAGTCGGGGAAGCGCATCTGACACAGTAATCATAGATATCATCTGCGGAAAGCGTATTGAACCCACCTTCGCGCATGATAAGTACCGTGTCGGCGGTGACCGACCGATAATGGTCTCCGCATCGCCGGCCAAAGAAACGAGCCGCGGATTCCGTCCAAGCAAACGGGACCCATGGGATGAGCTTGCATAAGGGATCATCGACCACGACATAGTGCCACCTCAGGAGTCGCCTTCTCGAAATCGTGTACAACTCTTTGAGCTGCCCAGTGACGCTCATTCTGGAATCGTCCGTCACATTGTCCAACTCATCGTTTCGACTACGGACAAAGAAGTCATAGCGTTCGCACAAAGCTTTCAATTGCCTGATCCGGTCCTCTGGGCGCTCACAAGTGGAAGGGATCCTTGGAGCAATGAAGGAGGCCCAGGAACGAAACAACCAGAAAGCTAAGGTGAACCCTGGCAGACGGGCATAATCCGATCCGTGGTGAAGCAGGAGCTGGAACTCACGACGGGAGATTTGGGGAACTTGGATGTGATTGTTGTCAAGTTTGAGGTTGGAACCACCGTAGAGAGCAACCACGTCCGGGGCACATTCGGGAGAAAGGTGTTTGCAGAGGTTGGCATATTCCTTGTGATTGTCCCAAATCTGCACGATGCCTTGTTTGTAGAATCTGTTCAGTGCAGCTGCCTTCGCCCGGCGATATCTGAGCCGCTGGAGCAGAGTGATGCGACCATTTTTGTTTAATTGGGGAGCAGGGACGAACGGTAAAGGCGGAGGCCGTAGGGAGGAGAGACCGCCAGCGGAGGGGCCATTGGGGGCAAGCGGCTTGAGACGAAGGACGTCGGGATAGGTAGGTGTCTCAGTGAAGAAACCAGGATAGAGCTCTTCGAGCCAGGATTTGGGCGTCAAACGGCTCCGCAGTGGCCGCCCAGCAGAAATAACAGGACCAGAGAAGTGGGAGGGTGAGATCGAAAGTGAGCGGCAGAAAACTCTGCTGAGGGATCTAGAGTTGCTTACACCGTGGTTGAGACGAGGTGAGAGGCTCATTGACGTGTGATGTGCGAGATATACCGAGGTGAGAGAGAGGCACGGATGAGATAGAGTGCCAATTGTGAGAGGCTGCGTCAAGTCAAAAATGTCAAATGGTTGTTGGAGGTGGAGACGCGTATCTGAGATCTGAGACGCGCAGTTTCTCCAAAGAATTTCTGGGCCGTTTCTTTACAATCTGGCCTCCTCTACCACCACCCTGTCGTCAAGTCAATCACCACCTATTTCCTTGTACACTTGATTCCACCTCGCCTCTTCGTCTTGTTTTGGCTCTACAATCACTGCTCACGCAGCCTGGATTGCCCCTCCCTCCCAACATGCACCACTGAACAAGAACTTCCCCAGGGCACCGCTTCTTCGACACTCCTTTCCATGCAGCCTCGTCAGAATGCGTACTTTACATAAACGCTGGACATGCTCCCTCCTCGCTCTTTTGTCTTGGGACTCCCTCATCACCCCCACAAGAGCAACATCTTCCGTCAATGTTGCTCTACAGACCTCCTTCTCGGCCGGTCCATATCTGGTCGAGTTGTTGTACGCACTTCCCGCCCGTCGTTTCATCAATGCTTCGACCATGCACTAACATGCGATCAGAGAAACGGCTGCTCTTGAGAACTCGTCGTCCTACTTCCCTCTTCTCGACCGCATCGCCGATGGTACCTTTACAGATTTGCAAACGGAACAAGAGCTGTATACTAAATTCCTCGACGTCGTGCAGAATGATGGGCACCTTTCCACACCGGAGTCTGTTTCTTCCTTCAAGTTCGCCCTCGCCCTTCATGCTGCAGCACCAAGGGTCGAAGCTCATTTCCAATACTACAACACTTCTGTTCAACCGCACTTGATGGCTGCTCAGGATGCCGTCTGCCCCGTTTGGGTCTATTTGGATGGCCAGCAATTTTGCTCGCCTACCTTGGATCGTGCTCAGCAGATGGTCTCTATTCCAGATACTGTGAATGATCTCCCGTTTGATCGGGTCCTCGGTGCTTCATCTGATGGACCTTCGTCTATCCTCTATGCAGACATCACTCACCCCTTGTTCGGGCAGTTCCACAGTGTCGTCAGTCAGACTGCCCGCGAAGGAAAATCTACATACAGGGTACGGTACAGACCTTCAACGATGGTCTCTAGTAGACCGATCTACGTTACAGGCTATGGCGTGGAGCTCGTTTTGAAGCGCACAGACTACATCGTTATTGACGACCGGGATGCCCAAAAGACGGGAGATTCGACGCCGGAACAACTATCGTTGGAGACCAAGGATGATGAGATCAAAGATCTGAAGCCCCTAACCACTTCAGAAGTGGCCAAGCTAGGCATCAATGCTGCCAGCTTCATTCTCTCAAGCTCGAGCCCTCTGGATACTCTGTTACAGGTCACTTCGGATTTCCCCAAATACTCTTCTCTCCTCGCCTCGGTAAATGCCAGCAAAGAGTTCGTTCTCGAACACAGGGCAAATCGAGAACGATTCCTACCATCGGGATACAATGTCTTGTGGATCAATGGTGTGCAGATTGAGCCTCGACAGATGAACGCCTACTCTCTTCTCGACCATTTGCGAAGAGAAAGGCGTATTATCGCCGAGCTCAAGAGTCTGGGTTTGGCATCGTCAGAAGCCATTAGCCTCCTCTCAAGTGAGATTATCGCCGAAGCACAAGCTAATGAAACTCCTCAGCGATTCGACTGGCGCGATGATTCTGAAGCTGGCGGCGTCTTGATGTGGCTGAATGATCTGGAACAAGATAAACGATATGCTGGTTGGTCGTCGTCTCTGCGGTCTTTGTTCCAAAGAACATATCCCGGGCAACTTCCTCAAGTATCTCGTGATATACATAATCTCATCGTGCCGATCGACATGGGCAATATGAAAGACATTGAACTGGTCACCACATCACTACAGAGTCTCGTCCGGCGACAAGTTCCCATCAGAATTGCTCTGATCCCCACTGGGGAAGGGGAAACAGCGGACACATACTCAAAAGTCGCATATCACATTTCAGATACCTATGGTTTAACTGCTCTGATGAGCTTCTTCTCCGATATTGTCGCTGCAAAACGGATAGATACAAGTCCTGAGAAAAGCTTCAAGACTGCCATCAGGGGTCGAGCTACAAGGGAAGGAAAAGAGCCGTTAGCCTTTCACGAGGTATTGAACGACGAAAGCCTGGGTCTACGACTGCAAGCACGAGATGAATACATGAAGCGTTTGGCACTTGCACGGCCCAATCCTCCCTTACTCGTCAACGGAGTGGTTATACCGAGGACGGATAACTGGTTTGAGCTTTTGAGTGCTCGGTTGTATGCAGATCTTCAGCTGGTACAGCAAGCAGTGTTTCAAGAAGCCATCTTGGAAGAATCTTGGGTTCCTGAGTTCTTCCTCTTCCAAGCTGTCAAACGGCGCAATGAGATGGTCTTTCCGGATAACGCCAAAGATGTTGAAATTGTTGATGTTGGCCAAATAGCCACTGACTTCGCCGACAGCTTTGCACGCCTGCCTCGCCTGGCCGGGGCAGAAGCGACATTGTTGAGCGACCGTGCTCACCTTCTTGTTGTTGTCGACCTTGAATCCGAGACTGGCCGGATCTTGCTTTCGGAAGCGCTACTGTTCCACCAGCGAAATCCCGAGATAGAGATGCTCATCATTCACAACCCTGGTCCTGAATCACAAACCTCAAGCTTTGCCCGTGGTCTCTACGCGCTCTTACAGGAGAACGGTCGGGACTTGACGGTGGATAGCCTCGAGCAGTTGCTCAAGGGCGATCTGAGCTCTTCTGCGGATAATCTGACAGACGCATCGACCGAGTTTTGGAGTTCCCATACAGATTTACTCCAGACGTTATCATTTTCAGAAGGCCAAAATGGGCTGTGGCTCAACGGTCGTCTCTTAGGACCCCTTGACCAAGGTTTCACCTCTGGCGACTTCGAGGCGTTGCTTGAATTCGAAAGGAGAGAACGAATAGCGCCGGTTACGACATCCATCACTGGACTTGCGCTGGAAGACCGATTCACCGGGGCTCTCGACCTCGCAAAGATTACCTCGCTGGTTGCTCGGTCTTTGAAGTCTGATTTGCCAGAGGGCTTGAGAGAATCCGCGCCCCTGATCAGGATGGAACGCTTCAAATTCTGGAATAGCACTCATACGTCTATTAACATATCGAACTCGGACGACATTAATATTCAGATTGTGGCCTCGATTGATCCCGCCTCTGAGCTGGTTCAACAGTGGGTTCCGATTTTAGAGAGCCTGTCACAACTGAATGGAGTGAGCGTGCAGATCTTCTTGAACCCGAAAGACAGATTGACCGAGCTGCCAGTCAAACGGTTTTTCCGGCAAGTCATTAGTGCAGAGCCCAGTTTCGACTCCCATGGTTCCCTATCCATTCCCAATGCATCGTTCAGCGGTATCCCTAAGGATACTCTCTTCAACCTGGGAATGGTTGTGCCTCCATCATGGTTGGTGGCGCCCAAGATATCCATCCATGATTTAGACAATATCAGGCTCAGTAACCTAGCCGAGGGCGAGAATATCGACGCTGTCTATGAGCTTGAGCACATTCTCATTGAAGGCCATGCAAGGGACGTGACTAGTGGTCCACCACCTCGTGGCGTGCAACTGCTGCTGGGAACTGAGGACGAGCCGCACTTTACAGACACCATCGTCATGGCCAATTTGGGATACTTCCAATTCAAAGCGAATCCTGGGTACTGGCAAATCTCATTAAAACCAGGGAGGTCATCAAAGATCTTCAACATTGATAGTGTTGGTCCCCATGGTTACTCTGCTCAACCGGGCGACGAGACCACATCAGTGGCTTTGCTCTCCTTCCAAGGGCTGACTTTATTCCCTCGGCTTTCCCGAAAACCCGGTATGGAAGAGGAAGATGTCCTGGAGTCATCTGCCCTTGGGGGTGCCATGGACTACCTTAACAAGGGAGCTTCCTTCGCATCTTCAGCACTTTCCTCGCTGGGCTTCAAGAAGACGTCTTCGAACGCCGACATCAACATCTTCTCAGTGGCTTCGGGCCACCTTTACGAAAGGATGTTGAATATCATGATGGTGTCGGTCATGAAGCACACCAAGCACAGCGTCAAGTTCTGGTTCATTGAACAATTCCTGTCACCATCGTTCAAGAGTACTCTGCCCATACTTGCAGAACACTACGGCTTCGACTACGAGATGGTGACTTACAAATGGCCTCACTGGCTTCGAGGTCAGAAGGAGAAGCAGCGGGAAATTTGGGGCTACAAGATCTTGTTCTTGGACGTGCTATTTCCGCTGGATCTAGACAAAGTCATCTTCGTGGATGCTGACCAAATTGTGCGCACAGACATGATGGAATTGAACAAAGTGGACCTGAAGGGAGCTCCTTACGGCTTCACGCCCATGTGCGACTCTCGCACCGAGATGGAGGGATTCCGCTTTTGGAAACAAGGATACTGGGAGACATATCTCCGAGGGAAACCCTACCACATATCGGCCCTCTATGTGGTTGACCTCAAGAGATTCCGTCAACTTGCCGCTGGCGATCGCCTCCGACAACAGTACCAAGCACTGTCGGCTGACCCAGCCAGTCTCTCCAACCTGGATCAAGACCTGCCGAACCATATGCAACACAGTCTCCCCATCCACAGTTTGTCTCAGGAATGGTTGTGGTGTGAGACATGGTGTGATGACGCCAGCTTGGCCAAGGCCAAGACGATTGATTTATGTAACAACCCACTCACCAAGGAGCCCAAGTTGGACAGGGCGAAGAGACAAGTGCCTGAATGGACGCTGTACGACGAGGAGATTGCAGGAGTCATTCGAGCGGCAAAGGAGCAGGCGTCGACGGTCACGGACAGTGAGGGTTTGGAGGACGCTGCTGATGGCGAAAACCTGGAAAATGTTGAAAGTGAGCGTATCCGGGACGAATTATGATGATGATGTTTGTTGTTGCTGTTGTCGTCCATCTTGCTTGACGTTGGGGAAAATACCAAAATCTGTGAATAGAAACTTATAGAGCTAGCTGTATACTACTATACTACCACCACATGACAAAAATAAATGGCGATTTTGATTCATACATACCTCCCTCTGATTGACTGAGTGAGTGACTGAGTGAGGTAGTGAGGAAGTGAGGAAGTGTAGAAGACTTGGTCGCTCTGGAGCAATGCCGCAGACAGGTCTAAAACACTGGGTATAGAGTATAAACTGCAGAATGTCGAACTTCAGAGGGACAGAGAGAGTACCGAGTTACATCAGAGCACCCGTAAATGCCTGTACCACGTGTTCCCACCGAGTAGGAATTTTCGTTCAAGAGGGTCAAGAAGGGAAGGAGTTAACGGTCAGGAGTCAGGAATCGGGTATCAGCACGAGCCAAGCAAAGGTCAAGGAAAGGTCAAGAAGACGTCTACATAGGTCATGGTGGAGGTGTCTCGAGAGAGGTGCTTGGGAAATTAGATACTCGGTAGGTATGTAGGTGGGGCAGGTAGGAAGTCCCGAAGTACGGACTCTGTACCGAGTAAATGAATATACGATGTAGAGAGCAACTTGACTTGGCTCGACTCGACTCGACTCTACGTGTAGGATACGATGTGTGGTGGTGGTGGTGGTGGTGGTGGTGGTGGTGGTGCATATCACCTCATGTCATATAGTAAGTATCAGCATCACATCATATTCTGTCTGGCTATGTGACTGTGTAGCTGTATACACCAGCTTCAGGTTGATACTTTTCTCTCTTTTGCTCGGGGTGACTTCTGGTCCCGAACTTCCCCTTTCTCCTCTCTCCCAGTGACGAGGCCACGAATGTCCCAGGTATGTATGTATGTGTGTATGTATATATGGGGTGGTTTGTTGCGCTTCTCGGATTCACCAATCATTCTCGGATGAACAAGGGTCTTTGCGGGCGGGTGGCCCGAGCGGGTTGGGGCGTTACGGTTCGCTGAGCCAGCCCTCGTCCAAGCCCTCGAGTCCCTTTCTTGGAGATGAAAGACACGCAAACAGGAAATCACTACCTGATCCTCGCGGCCACTCGGTTGGTCATGTACTTGCCAATGTTGCCGATGAACAAGCACGCGATGATGGCGCACCCGCCAAACGCAATACTCGTCAGCCACACGTACTTGAGCGACTCGGCGTACGCCCAGCGGGACCCGACCGCACCCGCCTCGATAATGTCCGGAGTGACACCGGGGACGGTCGTCAGATTGGTGGGCGCGGTCAGGTACGTCTCGACGAAACGGGGAGCGGACGAGAGCGGGAGTCCCGCGGCGACGGCGTACTCTGCAATGTACGCGGGGAGCTTCGGCGTGAGTTTGTTGATGAAGACATTATAGTAGATGGCGTAGCCGATACTTCCACCCACGGCGCGGATGGTGAGCGACAGGGCGACACAAGTAGCGATCGACGTGTCCGGTGTCACCGTGATGGCGACGGTGGCTGCCGGGACAAGAACAGCGCCGACCCCGAAGCCAGTGATTGTCCCTACACCAATAGCGAGACCCTCCCGGTCGGGAGTGATCGCAGCAATAGCGCCGCCAAAGGCCGCTATATCACCATGCTTAGTTTGAGGCAACGATGCGCAGGCAATCGAGAAGCGAGGGAGGTGGGAGAGTTATGTGGTGATGGGGAAAAGGATCCTTTCTAGGAAATGGGTCAACAAGACGTACTCATAATAATGCAGCCAGCGAGGAGGATCTCTCGGTTGTGGCCCTTGAACCAAGACAAGGCGGCATTCGCAAAGACCGCACCAAAGGTGGTGGACAACCCGGGACCGAGACCCCGAAGTCCAACATGGACCGGATCAGGTTCAAACACCGTGCTGTACACCAAGGGGAAGAAGTTCAGCATGGCGTAGAAGTTCATGCCTGTGGTAGAAAGAGACACCATGTCAGCAAAACATTTTTCACTCCTTTGATTCAAGGCCCAGTTGAGCCAGAATAGGGAGAGTCTTCTTTACCTGCAACAAAGGCGATTCCATAAGCCATTCCAACAATTCTTTGTCCTGAAAACATCTCATGCGGCACCATAGGTTCTTTGCAATACTTCCATTCCCAAATGACAAAGGCGGCGATGAGAAGAATGCCAATGATGAGTTGTACAATGACATATGCGCTCTTCCAAGGGTGAGAGTAACCTCCGGCTTGAAGAGCGACCAGCCTGCATCCCTCGGTCAGCTATGAGACGACGTGAGGCAGAACAAAAGGGAACCTTACACAAGCGTCAAACCCATAATAGACAAAGCTCCACCAATGTAGTCAATCTTCTTCAGAATGGCTTTGGCTTCCAACCCTTTTGCTCGGGTCTGGGACTCTGGAAAGTAGACAGCGAAGATGAGAACCCACCAGACACCGTTCCAGATCCTATACATCTGTCAGTCCTGCCGGCCACCGATGTCGCAGGACCAGGACCAAACTTACACGCAAATCCACATGCCCCATCTCCAAGTGTGGTAGGTCGATAAGAGCTGAGCGAATAGCAGATATGGTGTAAATGGGAGCACAAAAGCTGTAACGAGAGCCAGGTAAATGCCTCGTTTGTTGACAGGCACTAGCTCAGAAGTCCTATAGACGTCTTTGTCAGTTCCCCTCGGATCGATTTCTCGTCACTGCATCCTTCCTTACCCGGCAAGCGCAGTCAATTCACCAATCGCGGCACCACCGCCAGCAAAGGCCATACCGACAACCCCTTGTCCGAACTTATGAGCAGTACCGATAATGACACAGCCCATCATCAGCGAGACGCCACCAACAAGGGTGATGAGGCGACGGCCAAGAAGATCTTGGAGATAGCCGCAGAAAGGAGCAACCGCAGAGAGGGTGAGTGCATAGGCCACGGTTAACCAGGCAGATGCCTCCGCTCCACCAATGTCTGCTGCGATGAATGTGAGGGAACCGCCCACAAAGTAGAGGGGAATCTGAGAGCCAACGTAGAGCCCGCTGAGAGCAACCGTGGCAACGAAGGTCTTCAGCGTCCATACTGTCTGGGTTTGATACTCCGGTGTCGTCTCGCTGTTGGGTTCAGAGGAAGATCCACTTGCAGTAGCCAATTCCTCTTTGGCATGCGCCTTCTCGTCTTCGGTGTGAGCGTGCTCTCGATGCTCTAGCATCTCTTTATCATGGCGGAGCTCAGCATCATGTTGCACCTCATGTTCGAGCTTGTCGGTGTTCTCCGGCGGTACGACACTCATGATGGCGTTCTCAATGGAAACCAGCAAACTTGAAGGGTTGTATTTTCAGGAGGAGAGAAGCTAGCGGTGCTTTGAGAAGGACAGACTGCGATGCCATCTCGATGTCGATTAAATACCCCTGCTGTCAAAGTGCCACGGCTCCCCGCTTCTTGGGTCGAGGCCCTACGATCCCAGCCCTTTGTAGTGCCGGATGCCTCGGTCATGATGTGAGCCAGCAAGGGTTGCAATCTGGGGTTTTGAACAAGGGATTCAGTTGGTCATAATGCTGGAGGACGCGAATGTGATCTGGAGGCCATTCGACTTGGTGCAGGGATAAATGTAGCAACCCCTTTGTCATTGGCTGGTTGGGGATATGCTCCTGGCAATCATGCGCAGGCGAGTCAGCGGTTCTGAGTAGGAGCATGCGAATCGATCTCTTGAGTCCCCAGCTTGTCGTCCTATTCGCCCCACTTCTCAAATAAACTTGAGACTCCGGATTATTCCCCGCAAATTACCACGACTCTGCGGGACGTCACCAACGTGGAGCGCCCGCGAGCCAAGTAGGGGTTGTTGATCATGCCACATTGAGAAGTGTGCAATAAGGCGTCCTTGACGTCGGAATTGCTTGCAAGGGATATCCCAACCACCTCGGTTAACTGTTTTGGATCTGGTCTGCTTCGAGTCATCAAGCGAGGGTTTAACCTCAGCAATTTGGATCCCTGGCATTGGCACTGTGGTTACCCTCCCAACGGGAATGAAATCATTGCCTCGTACCGTCGAGTAACCCGTAGTAGTGGCGGGATTCTTTCCCATGGCCAACCGCAGGGAAAATACCCAGGACGTTCTTTCAGAGCATTGACATTCACGCTGAGTGAGCTCGCGAATGTCGCCCACCTGGGGATGTCTTGCCAAGATGTTGTGATGCTGAGAATCAGACAAGTATCCAGAGGGCCAGCGGAAGATGGCCGCGTAGGCACTCTTGTATGGTAGATGGATAGACCGACATGTCGCGGCATTCGTCAAACGTGACTTTTGCAAGAGAAGCTTGGGAACACGGAATTCACCCTTTCAGACAATGGCTTGCCCTGGAAAGACTAGTCGTTGCGAAACAAAAGCTTTTCGTAAACCTCGGTCGACCGAAGATCATATGGTGGAAAACCGCGGTGAGTGCTGTCCTTTGCCCAAGCTTCATACAAGCCCTGCTTCCTCTGATCAAGATTGAGGATCGCTTTTGTGTAATGAAGGAAGGAGAGAGGTCTCGACAGCTTCCTTGTACTTTTTCCGACCGATAATAGGCATCATCGTGGAGCATGGATCGTTGTTCATCCGACGCTATTCTGCTTTGGGCGGCATTTCCCGATCTGGAATCCCAGGAAGATCCATCGATGTTGCTCCCGCCGGTGCTGTACGTCTACCAATTTTGTCCACAAGGCTCGGTGAGTTTGAAACACAATTCGAATGTAGGCAGCACCATTCCCGCTGTTGTGAGTGGTGAAGGGTGAAACCTCCAGCCCCTGAAGAGGGCGCCGACCCCGAAGAAACATGCTCAGTCTCGAAGTGAATGCTCCGTTGACTATGGGAAGATGCATTATAAGAACACGCATGGCCCTTTGGATTTTGGGAAGAACTTCATTGCGAGAAGAATAACAACAACAACCAGAGTTCGAATTTTCCCAGCAGAAACAACATGGCCGCATCCTTTGATCTGTCCAGGCCCAACCGCACCATCCACGCCGGGGTCATTCTTCTGAACGCGTACGGTTGTCAAGCCTACAGAACTATCAGGTTAAACTAACTTCGGGCAACAGGGAAACGGAGATTCTCGATGTGGCCCCCATTGACCTGTTGAATTCAGTGTCCAAGAACTTTGTTCAGACCCTGGAAGAGTTTGCTCTGCCCGGTATGGCTGCCCAAGCTCTCGACATTGATTTCCATTGGGTCAATCAGACGGGGAAAACTGCCAAATTGACAGGCGGTGTCTCGGTCCAACCAACCGTGAGTCTGGCTCCGGATCTTCCTTCGGATCATGCTCCTCATCGTTGACGCAGGATGACTTCTCGACATGCCCACCACTTGACATAGTCCTGATGGGAGCTCATTTGAACGGGTATAATCCCAATGAGGTGGAGCTCGACTTCGTGCGCAAAAGCTACGAGAACTGCTCGGCCTTCATCACCATCTGCGGCGGATTGCAGGCTGCATTCCAGGCGGGACTGTTCAAAAACAAGACTGTGGCCGCACCTCGATTCATGTTGGAACAGCTTCGCGCGACGGGCCCTGAAACTACTTGGGTGGAGGAGCGCTGGCACAGGGACGGCAAGCTCTGGACAAGCGGCGCTTTGCTCAATGGGCTGGACCTCATGCGGGCGTTTGGGACAGAGTATTGGGGCGGTGAGGGCAGCTTGATCCAGTTCGCGTTCGACAGCGGCCACTGGCCGTTGAGAGACGTTCAATATGGAGATGCTCCAACGAAATATTGAGCGTGAGTGGCTCGTGCTTGTCGGGGAGCGAGAATGAGGAGGGGCCAAGGGCCGCAGGACAGAAATGTGCTTAACTGTGTGTCGCGTCCTAATGATTCGCCGTAGCGTTAGTACGGTGGATGTCTTCCTCATAAGCCGCAAGTGGATTTCCAGACGCAGGCAAATTGATCCGCAGGAAGAACCTCCGTCTGATCCGATACCAATTCATCTGCCTGTATCGAGTACCTTTCCACTCTAAACTTACGAAGCACATTGGCCTCTGCATCTAATTTAGTGGTTTTTTGAACTAGAAAGTACGTACGGTTCGACTACACCCGGACCATTGGATCTTACCTTAGAGCCCCCAGGCGGAGCTATGTCTGAAGATCTGGAACGAGGAAAGTAGTGCCGCCTCGTGTTTCCAGGACCTCTAAGAAGCTGGCCATTATGGCAGACAGCCAATGCGGGGAGGACACCTCCGAACGTCTCCTCAGCCAGCACAAGGAAGCCGTGTCGCGCGTGTCTGACCGAATCGCCAGCTTTCATACTCGCAAAATTCCCTTTCGCATCTTCCATGGCAATACCAACTCGACTCGCCTCAGCGACCGTACAAGAGACGCTACCGTCGACATCTCCACTCTTGACCATGTCATCTCGGTCTCGCCTTCGAAGCGTACTTGCCTCGTTGAGCCCAACGTCCCTATGGATCGTCTGGTCGCTGCGACATTGGAGCACGGCTTAGTTCCCCCAGTCGTCCCAGAGTTTCCAGGCATCACGGTTGGAGGTGGATTTGCGGGGACGGCAGGCGAGAGTAGCAGCTTCAAGTATGGCTTTTTCGACGGGACCGTGATCTGGTTCGAGGTGGTCCTCGCGGACGGAGAAGTCGTGACGGCCTCGGACACGGAAAGGGCAGACTTGTTCCATGGGATGGCCGGCACATTCGGCTCAATGGGTGTCATTACCTTGTTCGAGATGCGATTGATCCCGGCCAAGGAGTTTGTCGAACTGTCGTATATCCGGATCGGCGACATTGAACAAGCACAGGAGGTGATCAAGCAGGTCTCAAAGGAGGAAGGTGTGGATTTCGTGGACGGGATAATGTTCGCTCCAGAGAAGGGCGTCGTGCTCGCAGGCCGCCTCGCCGACCGGGGCGAAAAGAACCAGGACCTCCCGATTGTGACATTCACCAAGCCGTGGGATCAGTGGTTTTACCTCCACGCAGAAGAAAGAATGGACAGTACCGAGATCACAGGCCCTGGATCTCAATCACCGTCATCACCGTCCCATCCCCGCGACTTGATCCCCTTGAGAGACTACCTCTTCCGTTACGACCGCGGCGCCTTCTGGACCGGCCGCTTCGCATATAAATACTTCTGCATCCCCTTCACACGCACGATCCGCTGGCTGGCGGACTACTTTATGCACACCCGCATCATGTACCACGCCTTACACCGCTCCGGCCTGTACCAGCGCTTCATCATTCAGGACATGGCTCTTCCCAACAAAAACATTCCTGAGTTCTCTCACTGGCTAGACCGGGAGTTGCCGCACATCTATCCGCGCTGGCTGTGTCCCTTGAGGCATGGGACCAGCGTGAGCATGAACCCCCATCTACGGAACCGGCCTGTGTCATCCACGGAGCCCAGCCCGACCTCGACCTCGAAGACAGCGTCAACCCCCGAACCACGGAGCAGTGAAGGCGACGATGATAGAAGTAGTGATGACTTTGACAACGCGCTCCTCAACATCGGCGTCTGGGGCGAAACACCCCCAAACACGCTCCACGTCACGATCAACCGACTCATCGAGAGCAAACTCAAATCCTTGGGCGGGATGAAGTGGCTGTACGCCCAGACATTCTACACCGAGGACGAATTCTAGTCCATCTACGACCGGAAGTGGTACGACGGCATGAGGAAGAAGTACCGCGCCGACGGCTACATACCGAGCGTGTACGAAAAGGTTCGGACGAGGGACATGTTCGAGGTCGACGGTGATGGCAAGGTGCTCCGCGACGCGGCCCTGCCGGTGGAAAAGGGCGTGTGGAGCATTTGGCCCATTGCGGGCGTCTACGGGGTCTTGAGCGCCTTGAAAGGTGGCGATTATCTGCGCAAGCGCTAGCAAAAGGGTGATTCCTCCACGCGCCTTCTTCGGGCGGTGTTGGCTGGATTTTGATATATCAAGACGTTGCGAGTCGTTGTATAATGACCGACCAAGTCAAACATATATAGAGGTACAATGGAATTTAGAAGTATAGATAGACAAGTTGGTTAGGTTGGTTGGTTGGCATGTTGGCTAGTCAGTCGGCTGTATCCACCGAGTCCTCTCCCTCCAATGAGCATGTACATACTCGGTATATCCAGAATCTTGAATCTCACGGCATTCATTTTCTTCAGACGTTCCTGGGGGGGCAGAGTCTTCTGAGATGTCTATTATGGTGAACACGTACGCAAGGGTCATTCATGGCATACATACATACATTCTAATACTGCATAGGAAAAAAAACTCTCTGTTACGCCCTCCATCTGAACTCGTCCTCTCTTAAGCAGGTCTCATGATTTGTCCACTTCTCCTTGTAACCCGAGAGTCTTCCCGACATCTATCAAATCTTCCAAGTGCCTCTCTTCGAAAATGTGTAAAGTCTACACGACCATCCGCGAGGGTACAGTTTTGGGACCCCTTGTAAAGACGGTCTTACCTTTTTTGGGGGACATCTTCCGGAGGTGCTGATAGTCCGCCAGGCGCGGGCGCGTGATGAATTGGAACAGAAGGAGCTCATTCGATGCAGCAGCCACGTCAATGTTGGCCCTGTACTGAACCCACCTACTAACTTTCAAAGGTGGTCACCACAGTGGTCGCCGCATAGGCAATACCAATGGCCAGCCTGTCAACCATTTTTAATTTACAGTTCCTACCTCTCTGTCAGTTATTGCTCCAGGTGAATTGGTTGGCTCTCGATGACAGATACATTCCATCCCTGTAACAAGTTGCCTTGCAACGAGGCTCTTGGAGATTGGCAGCAGTGCTGAAATATTGAATTGTTCGCGTGTGACCAGGATTGCCTTGTAGTTGGGGGCGGTCAATCCAGGATTGGCTGCTCGTTGGCCGCCAAGCTTTTAGGCACCATCCTCCCGCTTGTGGGTTTCACGGGTCGGCGGCTGAAGCAGATCGCTAGTTCGCAGCTTTCCAGAGCAGCCTACAACCACAACCACGCCTCTTCAGTTTCATGTGCTATATATGGTGGACTTGTCCTCCATTCCACCCATACCAATAGTCATGGCAGCCAGTGTTGCGAAACAGGACACAGGCGGCGCGCAAGTATATCACGACAAAGCTGGCCCCGATCAGGTCAGCCTTGATCGTTCAAGTCGTAAGAAACACCTTCCATCATCTGGATTTCAACCTAACTGAATGACCATAGGTAAACGGCACTATTCAACCCGAGACAAGGGCGAGGAGAAGAACGCGACTGATCACCGGAGAAAGAGCCGAAGAATACAGAAAAGCCGTCAGTTGCTCTCGCCCTATACAAGTTCCCTACCTCGTTACCGCGTCACTGACCGCGTTGCAGCCCACCACCTGCGCCCGCAAAACTCGAATGTGAATGCCAAAATCTCCCGCAAGAGCCCGCGATCACAAAAGACACAAGCTACGAACCCCGAACGAACCGCAAGCGGAGGACAGAGCCGGCAATCACAGAGACCAGCAGTGATAAAAAGGAAGCGCTCGCACGACGCTCAAGCTGGGGCTGGAGCCGAAGTAGACGACTCCCAACACGAGCGCCTTGCAGAACAGCTGAGGAGAAGTACTCCTCCCCACCTCGAGCACTCTGAGGAGGACTTACAAGAAGGCTTGGAACCTGAAGTGGAAGCTGGTAAGCGAGAAGGCGTACGGCCTTCAATACACACCTCAAGACTACCCCCTCCCAAAGATCAGCTCTCTGAGAACAACTTACGCATATTCAATGCGGAAATGAACCCCGCGGCCGACAATGCTCCAGTTCTCAAACGGACCTCGTCACGGCGTTCCATAGTTCCATCGGAAGCGGGCACAGTCCGATCCCAGCGCTCTTCTAACACCAACGCCTTCTACCGCCACAAAAATCTTCAAGCTGTCCAGATCCATATCCACGCTAAGCCGCCTGACTTCATCGAAGCCGCGGCCAACCGCATTGTTAACGCCAAAGTCTCCAAGCAGCGCCGGGCTGAACTCCGCGTCATAGCTCAAGAACTCAGTAATAGCTGCCTCAAAAATGTCAAGGCTCAGTCTGGCGAGGATGACTTTATAAATCCACTCCATACTGCCCTCAAGGCTTTGGGTCTCAAGAACCTCTGTATCCATGAAAAAGCCGAGTGGCGAGAGGAGCTTCAGCCTACAGCCCCGCAGCAGTTGCATTTCAGCTCGAGCTTCATGGCCGGTGTCCAGCAACTAGAGGTTGACGACGACTCAGCCCGTCCGATAAAACGCCAGCAGCAGTCCGCTGGCGAGTATCTGTCTCCCGAATCATTTCGGACCAACGCACCCACCACTCCGCCAGCCAATAATTCTCAGGAGTCGAACGCGATGCCTCCTCCGGCCCCACCTGTCCTGGAGAAAGAGGGAGATCGCTACCCGATTAAA
This sequence comes from Fonsecaea pedrosoi CBS 271.37, assembly GCF_000835455.1. NCBI lineage: Eukaryota > Fungi > Ascomycota > Eurotiomycetes > Chaetothyriales > Herpotrichiellaceae > Fonsecaea > Fonsecaea pedrosoi. The sequence goes on along the minus strand of NW_013550608.1, from coordinate 1,749,629 downwards.
AATCCCCGGCCCGACCTCTCAATAGGCACTGATCTCACGGCTTTCATCTCTGCCCTCTCGGCGCAGAAACTCAACAGGGCCAAGGCTACGGCATTCATCCACTGGCTCCAGAATGAGATGGTGCAGCGCGTGCCAAAGGGGCCGCTTGAACCGATGCTACTCTTAGTACCGGCGCCACGCGCTTTAGATCTCGCCTTCCCGTTTGCTGTCGTTGAAGGTAAGGCTTACTCGACCGGTAAACAAATTTTCGAGGCAGAGAACCAAGCTGCGGTTTCCGGGGCTTGCGCGCTCAAGATACAGCTTGATCTAGATAGCCTGGTTAACAGCGGAACGATGAGATCTGGTGCTCTGCCTAAATCCTCGAATGCCCATCCCCCGCTCTTCTTCTCCATCACCACCCAAGGTCCCATCCACGAGCTCTGGTACCACTGGACTGTCTATGAAGACGGTGTACGCAAGTTCGAATCGAAGCTTCTGGATAGTTGTAATGCACTGGTGCTAGAGCGAGGGGAGGACTTTGTGGTCAAGCTCAATAATGTGGGCAGTTGGGGTACAGGACCATTTGTGAAGTCACTTGTAGAGCGTCTAGGACAGGTAGCAGTGAAGGCAGAGACTTAATCATCAATGAGATGGTGAATCGAACAGTCGCGTGGGACACGGCGAAACAGAGGATTCGACGTCGGAATCTCGACACGAGTACTTTCCATTTCCGTCCTTGGACCTGAGCGTGGCCCTGAGCCTCGCCGCTTCAACTCTCAGGCTCTATGTCAAGCTTCGCTGTGGGTGCCAAACCTTGATCTGCCGAGGCTCGAATGTATTCCCCCTTTCCGCTTTTGGAGTCCTTACATCTCTCATTGTCTACACCATGCTTTGCGCGGATGAAGGCCCTGAAAAGCAATGCTGTCGCGATGCCTGACGATGGGGTTAGCTCTGTATTGAGAAGCGTTACGGAATGGCTCAACGACAGCTCATGTACTCCCCCCATCAGTGAACCTTTAACGGCCATCGAGAACTGTCAGTCGCGTTTTGTGAATGCGGACATCCAAGGAGGGCAACTGTCGAAGAAGCGCAAGAGAGCGCCAAGCCCTATGAGCACAATGAGCGATCCTATTATGCGATCTCCTCCGAAATCCAGCAGTAGCACGACTTCCAGTCGAAGTCGCAGCCCAGTGAAACGGTGAGCAGACTTCGACATAATGTACCCCCGAATCACGTTCAATGAGGACAAAAGGACGTTCACGGACGATGATTGAGAACTCCCTGACAGTATAAGGAAGGCTGCAGTAAATATACCCAAGGAGATGCGCGAGGATTTAGAAAGACATCCTGTTGCCAGACGGAACTTGAATCAAGTTACGTGGCAAGAGGATCATCGCCATTCGCTTTCCGAGATCCGAGACTTCTGGATAAAGGTCCAGAGCATTGAAGAAGCGGCAACTATATGTTCAAAAGAGGGTCGGTCGGAGGACTCTTGGAGTGATGATGTTGTCCTCGAAATCATTAGACTGGCTCTCAGCTGGTCGGGCTTGAGAAACAAAGTGATGTTGGCAAATCTGTAAGTGGTCTCCCGGTGCGCATAGTTATGCTGATGTTTGTAGTAAATCCGTCGGTGTGGACCAGCCAGCCCTCCTCCCTATGCGTAATCTCCACCGCGTCGTCCCCAACAAGATTGACTATGGTTTGCGTCTGCAACCTGATGCTGAGGAGGAAGTTATGATCGAGAACGTCCTTCGGAATATGAGCGACGAACTGCCTAGCATCAGTCAGTCAGCTGTTCCTATGCTTCGCAAACGAGCCCTCTTCTACAACCTGGAAATCAAAAAGCCCTATGGAAACAAAGATCCCGTACCGCAACTTGGGGTGTGGTCGATAGCAGGATTGACAAAATTGTCGAACCTGGCGCGAGAGTCCCACAAGAAGATCGGAGAAACTACGATGCTCGAGGATCCGGAGGTGCCTGTTCTTCCGAGCTGGAGCGTGGAAGGCCACCGGTGGCAATTCTACCTTGGAAGGAGATGCTCATCTGCGGAAACAGTAAGTTGTCTACTCGACTTTAACCCCAGAGCTGACTCTCTTAGGTCATTCAAGGACCTTTTTGGAATTACGATACCAGTTCTGTTGTCGAGATTATATTTATTGTGAATACCTTGTGCGAAATACATCGCTGGGGTAACACGACCTTTCGGAAATGGCTGCTGACCGTTATATCTGGACTGCAAACAGATTGATATTGATGTCTTCCCCCCCCCCCCCCCCGGAGGGGGGGGAGGGGGAAAGTCTCTTGTTTCTAGTAGTTTTCGAGTCGCAGTCATCTTCTGGAGCATTCAAACATTGGGTCACAAATTGGGTCAGACTGCGAATTGTATATCTCTCAGCACCACGAACGCCGAACGGAACGCCAGCTACCATACAGTGATTACATTTCTTCCTTCTGGGTTTGCGAGCCGCATATTCGGGTCATCTTCAAATCTACTCGTGATCAGGTGTTTCAGCTAAAAAACTTCCCCTCGCAATGTTTCGCTATCTCCAACGTAGATATAGCACTTTGGAATCGACCTTGGCCCAGATATACACTGCCCAAGTCTCACGGGTTCTGCTGATGAACTCCGTCCAAATACATCATGGTTACCACCACACAGGGCAACCGTTGGTTAAAGGCAGTACCGGGTGACGAGAGACCTCTTACGCAGACACCACCTGATGGTCTTGGTGCTGTAGCCGGAATTGCCATTCATTCTCTCCTTCCGCCCCATGGATATTGTTTTTGTGAAATCTTCCAGACTTAGCGGACCGTATGGGTTGAAATACCTAGCGACCGTATTAGGGGCACCAGGTCGAGAAGCTGGGAGAATGAACCTACGACTGTTGTTCCAGGGATTGTACGTGACTTTCCAAGACTGTAAGGGGAACTTCGTCCACACATCCTACTGGGTTTCGGATGTTTGAAGTCACACAATATCCAGATAGTCTTACGCTCATCGCAGTCGAAGTCGGAAGGCAAGATGAATGAAAGTCAGTTTCGTAAGTGAAAATCCTTTTTGCAGGTGAAGTATCGCAAAAAGTCATTTGCGACTTTCTTTCGCTCGCTCAACTGGCGTTCCAGGTACAGTAAGAGGTCTGATATCGAAGCGCAACGCGAAGTTTCTCTTTCGAATTTTGAATATCTGCCATTACGGCTGAACTGAGTGTTTGTTCAACAATGTTTCGGAGAACATTCAGGTGGTTGGTTGGGCCCCCGGTTGGAATTAAAAAAGTAATAGTTCTCACGGCCTCGATCTTTTTTTTGGCGAAGTCATCGCCATGCAAACTTTACAGGCTGACCTTTTCATGTTCCGAGCTCAGAACGAAACAGCCAGCCAACGTTGGCAAAAAGGCTAGTTTTGGATTAATACGTGGCGAGAAGAGAGCAACGGGTATGGTTAAGCATATTGGATGCTTTGAATCGTGCCCACTTCTGTGGCACTTTACACCGTGTAGTGAAACTCAATTGACCAATGCGCTCGCTCTACCTAGAATAGCGCAAGTGATTTCACCTTGTCTCGACGCATCCCTTCAGTGCTCTCTATTCCAGCTACCTCAAGAACGCGCCCAAGGCTCCGAGACGCTACACAGAAGCCATTCTTGACCCCATCTCCGACGATCAGCGATGGTATCTCTCGACAATGATCAGATGGATGTGGTAGAAGAAGCCAGAGAAGGAGGCATCGAAGGTTGATGGAAGAGCTAGCCCACTTTCTATAGTTTTCCCCGCAACCCGCCACATTGGTCGCGGCGCCGCTAAGTAATTTACACTACTGCCAAGACGCTCATGTAATTAGCCAGCTAGTACTAATCTGGGAGTTCCCGCTAGGGTGCTCTTGCCAGAACTCGCGGTGGCTCGCCAGTTGCTCGATGCAATTGCCTCAGCCTTATTTACCATCATCTGTCTAATTGAATTTCTCGTTGCAGAGAAGCCCAATACCAAGGACCAGCCTGTCCTGGAGCTTCGCGTCGGGCGCAGGGCACGTCGCAGGTGTCCCTGTCGTTATTCGTGAGTTCGCCGAGGGCTTCTTGCGGTTCGTCCTTGCAGGTGGTGGGAGCGATGTATAGGTCCAACGCTCTGGGTGAGGCGATAACGCGCTCTATGTTGTCAGTGTCGTTCCTCAAGCTGGTGTGCATGGCTGCATGAGATTCAAACGGCATTGCTGCTGCCGAAACTAAACATGGCTGCTGCTCGTATTTTCTCGATGAGTTTCTATCTTCTGATTGAAAGGAAATCAGCGCAACCAATACCAATGCCAATCGAACGATTCCACTAACGCAAGGACATTTCGCAAGCGCGATTTCTACCGCTTCTTCTCGAGATGCAGTCTACGATTGGTCGTGGCTTTCTCAAACAGTCAAGTTGCAGGACGAAGACTGGGAGGGTCACAGATGATCAACACCCAAGCCAGACGAAGTCGTCTTTGGCCCTCGATTCGGGTCAGTAAAGGCTGAGGAATCAGCAGCAGCGGCTCTCTCTCTCGGCCATGATGGTTGATCTGGACTCTTAGCTTGGGCACTCGCATTGTGCTTGCCAGGATGTTCAATGTGGAAGCTACGCCAGGCAGTGACAGTTGGAACACGGCCCTTTTTTATGCACCTCCGCTCGGCGGCGCGATAGAGCGGCAGGTCCCATCTCGTTTATCAAACGACTTGGAGAGCCAGCCAGCTGACCGAGGATGTGTTTTCAAAGGGGTTTCCACACGCTGGTCAAGGATTGGTGATAATGAGGCCGGGTGAAGGGGGCAAACATGGGGCAAATGCTTTCTGAAATGGTTCTTGGAAACGGACAAGCCACTCGGTGGCGTATAGTTACTGGGTGTTTGCTTCTTCTCCTTTTCAGCGTCAAGGAGGTCAAATAGATTCTTACCGTTTACCGTATTAATTCACGTTTTCTTTGTTCTTCCAGCTCCACTGGTGTCGGTACTTGATTTTCCTTGGAGTTTCTTTTCATTGTGAATACATCCAAGCAAGTTGCGAGTGAGTTTCTATGCATTACTGCACGAGACAGGTTCACATAATAATTAATTACGTTGTTATTCTCGCTCGAGCTAGAGCTAGAGCTAGAGCCAGGGGTGTGTATAGGGCGAGGCGATCCAGGTTTAGGTATAATGTATATTATACACGGAACTAACCAACAAGGAACAGAGGACGAGGAAAAAGTGACAAAGTATGTACATCGGCAATTGGACAGGTTGGTTGATTTGTGCTCTGTCGTCGCCCTTTCTGGGTCCTGGTCCTCGACATACCCCTCTAGCCCTGTACCACTGGGATGGTTGGGTCCATCGGGACAGCCGGGTTTGCAAAGGAAAAGATGATAGCTGCCGTAGCTGGCAGGTGGATGGGTTTGACGCAGGCGGGTGGGTGGAGAGAAAATGAGAGAAAGAGGGAGGATGCCGGCTTGAGATGTGGTGTTCAAGCTTGCTGATCGAATGGCCGGTCAGATGGCTGTATGGTTTGATTGATGGATAGATGGCGAGCGAGAACGGATAAGTGAATGAATATGTATGTGAGTGAGTATGTGAGTGAGGTAGGTAATGAGTATATGAGTAAGTAAGTACTTGATTTAAAGCGTTAACAAAGTTAAAGAGCGAATTAAACAGAAGTTTTAACAAATCACGGAAACCGATTCATCGTCCCCGGCGCAGCGGACATCTCAAACGGTCCGGCAGACCCGGCCACCACCGACGGGGTATGCTGCGCATCAATCTCCGACGGCGGCGGTGGACTCATGCGCGACTGGCGCTGCAAGAACGCCTCGATGCCGCCCACAACCCCTGGCGCCGCGGCCTGTGGTCCGGCGACGATGGCCGAGTTGGGGCTGCTCGCGCGCAGGGACATGCTTTCCATGGCACCCCCCGCCACGGACCCGTCGTGCATTTGGTACGGACCCCCGGCGACGGAGGAGGCGCCGAAAATGTCGTTGGACGGCGTGGACGGCCACGCAGGCGGTGATTGCGGGTGTGCCACTCCGGTGTTGGTCATCAGTTGCTGCGGCGGCGCTGGGTAGCCCTGTGGGAAGGTCTGCGAGTATGGCGAAGGGTACGCGCCGGGAGCGGGGATGGCGTTGCCAAAGGCGTCGGTCGCGGGCATCGTGCTCACTGACATGTGCTTCTGCGTCGGTGACATGTAGCCGTAGTTGTTGGCGGGCGGGATGTACGCTGGCGGACTGTTCATTGGGCCCATGGCCGGGGTAGACGGTCCTGGTAGGCTCGCGCCGCCGGCCTCTTCCTTGTTCTTTTTGGATTTGGACCTACGTCCGCACAAGTACAGTATGACCGCTGCCGCGATGACGGCGGCTGCTCCTCCTTGTCGCGAGTTAGCATCCATCACCCAACAGGGCTGCTCCCACCAGGACTTGTGAGTGACTTACCGACTGCGATGCCTGCAATGGCACCTGTTGAAAGGCCCGAATGGCCTGATCCGCTAGCTGCCGGGGTTGTGGTCGCTCCAGCAGTTGATGCCGACGTCGAAGACGCAGTAGAAGTGGTAACTGTCGATGTGGCGGTGGCCGTAGCCGTGGAGGTAGAAGTGGTGGCAAACGGATCCTCTTCATCGGGCCAATTCTCCCCAGGTAGCAACATGAAGGAAGAGTCGGCCGCATACTGCTTCTGGGCTTGGATAGACGTGCTGGAATTGGGGTTGATGACGCCGACCATCTGGTATCCAATACATGAGTTGGGAGCACCGCAGTAGTAGAAGATGGGTTCGGTGTCGTTGATGAGCACCGTCCATTTCGGCGGATCGCTGAGAATAGCGTCGACGGGGTGGAAGCCAGAATAGAACCCGACTTTGTCCACGCCTTTACCATTAATTCGCAGTCAGCTCATCGCCTTTTGAGGGTTGAGTCGCTTGTATATCCCTTACCTGTCAACTCATAAGGTATACATGGGTACATGTATTCTGCCCGGACCACCGAGTGGTTCAAGGGATAGAAGTCGAATTCTTTGACGACAGTATCAGCGACCACACACATACAGACTCGATTTCCTCAAGAACATACCAACATAATTTCCAGGAGAAACTTGCACCACATCTGGGATAAAAGTATGCCCTCCATTCCCAACGGCAATCGTCACCGTGATCGGCTGGGTGCTTGTGCTCGTAGGAGAGGTAGTTTCAGTGCTGAGGAAATCCGTCACCGTGGAGGTAGTGTCTTGAGCCACCACACCCGACAGCAGGGCTGCGAGGACGAAGACTGGAATTCCCATGCTTGTAAAACTTGGATTGAGATAGCAAAGGCGGAGAGAGTTGCGAGAGTGATACAGAAGCACAAACTGTGATACAAAAAGTCAAAGGTAGGGGGACGGGCACCTGAAATCTCTGACCGTCGCGGCGTCGACAAGCCGTGGCAGCTTCTCTAGACCAGGACAGTAGCAGCTGCGATAGGCATGAGAACCCTCACCTCCTCGTATTGAAGACAGTCCACGCTCCAAATTAATGCCAATGCGGCTGGACCACCGCGTCAAGACTTCCATGTCGGCGGTGCTAGCTGTCTCGAGGCGATTGCCACAGATTGCTCTCGTATTTCCATTCCACCATCCACCGGTTGGGTGTCGCATGGTTTAGGGCTGAAAGCCGGAGCAGCCTGGAATGGTCTAGGATACCGCAAGAAAACATGGATTGGTAGAATAGGCCGTGGCTAACCTTTGGAGGCTCTTGGCTCGTTATTGACTTCTCATCGGGTACGCGACAAAAGTCCTCTCTCTGTCTTCTCAAGGATACCCCCGGGGAGTGGCAGGGCTGGACAGAACACGAAGGAAAAGTCTTGTTTTGTTAGAAAAGACAGAATTCCCTCGCGGCCATGACCACAAAGCATCCAATGATCTGGACCGAATTGGGGCCAGACAAACCAAAGTCGCTTAGCGAGCAAGAAATCAGCCATGCCATCTTGGCCGCCAGCAGTTTGTTTGTCTCAGCCCTCGGGATCCTTGGAAAGGAGTCTGGCCCTTGCAACGGTAAATACTAAAGAGCCAAGGAAGGCTGAATACGAGGCGGGGGATCATATGAGTTGGCGGTTAGTGGGACAACCGCAGAGAGCCGCAAAGCTGTGATTGAGAGAGTGAAATGGGTTTCTGCAGGTACCTGGTAGGTATTCGTGTGAGATCAGCGTCCAGCATCTGCAGTTCTGGTGGTGTTCCATTGCTGTTGAAAGAGGGAAAAGGAGGGAAAAAGAAAACATTCAGATACAAAGACGAAGTTCAGCTGCCAAGGCGCTTTATTGAGTCTGTCCCGACCAAGTCAGACGCCACAGTGGCCAAACTCGGGTAAACTACAATGAAATCTTGGATTATTATTATTGACGAGATCTACTATTGGACCTGGTCAAGTTTAGGCCAGGGCGAGAGACGAGATCGTGGAGGATTTGTGGATTTTTGTGGGATAATACCAGTGCCTCTTCCAGTATAGATACATCTACACCAACTTGGCCATACAATAGATTGTGCCGAGTAAACACTAGCTTTAATGTGGACTTCGTACAGCTCCAGTGCTGCAACGTCGACCTGCTGACCAAGACTACCCGGTTAATGCTTCAGTCCTCTTGTCTGGAAGCACATAGCCTCCTCCGGCAAACAGTTTCCCAGCAGTCTGAAGAATCTCAGCCACGTCTTCACCAAGCCATGTAGATATCAGCTCCGATCGGGTTGCTTCCATCTCCCGCGTCAAACCTCCAGCGACCTGCAATGCTTCAACACCGATTCCATGACAAGAAGAGGTTAGGTCTTACCAGAACACATCTTCCACTCGCCGAAGCTAGACAAGTCTGTACGATTGCTTTTGCGACGTCGTCAATCGTGTTCGCCTTCAACCCCGAAGCTCTCCATTTATCCGAAAGCTTCGAGAATGTTGGAGTGGGAGTGTAGAAGGGGGCCACAGCATTCACTTTCACGCCGATGCTCCGTGCGGTCAGTTGAGATGCCCGAAGTAGACCAACCAGACCGTGTTTCGAGGCAACATAAGCTCCGACGCCGCTGCTGCCAAAGTATCCGGAGGTCGAGGTGATGAGAATGACGGATCCTCGACAAGAGTCCTGGGCACGTGGCTTATTTCGCTGCATGTGGTACAGCGCCAGCCTCAGTGCTGTGACCAAACTAGCATATCAGTCCCGGCAGCTGTAAAGTATCTCTAGGGGAATGTCCGAGTCGTGGCGAGCTAAAAGAGACTTACTGTTCAATGTCCCCTTCAGGTTGACATCCAAGACTCCGAATCCCTCGGTTGATTCCCGCAGTTCTCCCTCGCTGTCGACTGCTCCCAGATCAAACACGCTTTCGCTTTCCATTATCCCAGCATTGGCGATGACAATATCTACACGGCCAAAGTTCTCAATGGTTCGTTTGAAGAGAAGCTTCATTTCTCCCCAGCTGAGAATATTCGTGGGGAAGAACATGGCGGTTTCGGGGTGTGACAAGGAGGCAATGAGCTCTTCGGCATCCCCAGCCGTACACGCGAGGTCTGCTATTATCACATTTGATCCGAGGGAAGAGAAGAGTTTGACGGTCTGGGCTCCGATGCCATTGGAGCCCCCAGTAATGATAGCGACTGCGCCGACAAGATGTTGTACGGGGAGGAATCCATTGGCTGATGAGTCCATTGGCGCCTGCTGACAACGGACTTCACTAAAGCTGGGCGATTGAAGCTATCGAGGCACGAGTTGACGGGGAATTCATCCCTAGTACTTACGACAATATATCTAGGCCACGACGCCCTCAACGATCACGATCAGGCATTGCCATGACTGCTCTCAGTCCGAAGCTGAGAAATGTCCGAATCAATTGTCCGAGTGGGGAATTGTCGGCCGCACCCTGCAGTGTATTCGGTACATCGAGAGAATCATCTTGGAATGACTCTCGGGAAATCGTTACTCTAAGGAAATTCTGAGGGTGAGCATCATCACGTGAAAATGGCTCGTAGTAGATCACATGATATTGAAGCTGGTCTAGACCTTATTAGGACTAATTTGTCCATTAGTAGCAACTAGCGCGTTTTCCTCATCTCCTCCTCAACACCCTCTTCACCTTGATATCAGATGCCTATCTCCATTTCAAGCTCGAGGTAGATTCAGACTCTACGGATCATCGCTATATACTCATCCAATACCCGGTGACCGATGATCATCGCTTCACAACTCGACTTCCTCTAGCAAACGCCCATCGGCAAACCACACGTCCATTGCCTTGGCCATCGATTCAACATATGCCCGAGGAGAGTCGTCCGCCATGGCTTCAACCAAAAGATCTTGCGACATTTTGTTGGTGCTGTCCGCCCGCCCCATGACTCGCTCTTCATACTTGCGCACTGCTGATTCCAAGTCGCCCGGGTTTGCTTGAATGCAGAGAAAAAGGTCCAAGGCGTCTAGCATGGCAAGGTTTGCCCCTTCACCAGCAAACCACGACATGACATGCATCGAATCTCCGATCAGGGTCAGCCCTGGTTGAGTCTCGTAGTGCATTCCTAAGGGCATCCTGTACTGAGCCCTCGGGGTCCACTTGGGGTCCAAACAACGGATCACTTCTTTCAGGCGCTCATCCCAGTCGCTGTACACGCTCTCCAAGAGCATCGTCGTGGCTGTCTTGGGGTCTGTCCAGTCGATACCGCTTTCAGCCGCCCACTTCTCTGGCACCTTCAAACAGGGATAGACGCGAAGGCTCTCGTCTCCATTGCGCTGCATGAAAATGCCCTTGCCGTCACTGAGGGCGAACACAGTGCCTCGACCGATGAATTTGCCCAGCTCGGGGAATTTCTGGTCCAAATTCGAGATGCGACAGTCAATTACCGTGAGACCTGTGTACACTGGCTTTGTGCTCGTCAACAACGATCGCACCTTGGACCATGTTCCATCAGCACCAACAATCAGATCACCAATCGCAGAGGTACTGTGGTTCACGAAATGCACCTCATATCTTCCGTCGGCGTTTTGAACAATTTGAGAGACATGGTGATCCCACTTGAGATTTTGGGCGTCAACGGCGTCGATCAGGATCTTCCTCAACTCCGAACGGTCGATCTCAGGGCGACCCTCGGCGTCAGGAGGCGCCTGGTGAAAGAGCCAGTCTTTGGCGTGTTTGTCCATGAATCGGTAATCCTGGTCGTGATACCTGGCATATTTCTTGAAGCAAGCTTCGAGTCCAGCGACCTGGAGAGCACGTTGGCCTGAGTCAGGGTGCAGATCGAGTGATCCTCCCTGGAATCGAGAACTTATGTTCGGTTCGCGCTCATAAAGAGTGAAAGGGATGGAGTGGTGTTGGAGGAGCGCGGCAAGAGTGAGACCGGAGGGGCCCGCGCCGATGATGATGATATGCTTCCCGGACATGTTGGAGGTGATTTGACAGCTCCTCTTGTTTAATGCTCTCATTTAGCCAAAGCTTTGTGTCGACGGTTTGATGGAGACTGCAACTTTATATTACGAGGTTCTATGGGCGTCCGGGGGGATCCCGGTCGCTACGTCTCCGCAGCTTCGACTGAATCAATGTCGCCGATTGTCATATCTCAAACCGCCTCGTCCTCGGCCTCTGACTCGGCTGCCATAGGGGTGCATCGAGACCAGCGGATAAAGCCGAACATAACAGCTCGGACATTTCTCAGGCAACATGAAAATACCGATCATCGAAAAACCGAATAACGTCTAGCGAGCCCCTCGACCCATCGGCCGAGTCAAAAAACACCGTTGTATGTCACGGATTACACCATCTGACAATGCAACAAGTTCTATAGCTCTGCATCCTTCTCTGGCGAAACAAAGATTTGGTTGATCTACCGAGGGACTCCATCACCATTTTGAGGTTTGATGAATGGTCAAAACTCTCGAAAGTATGTCACCACTCAGCAACAGACGAGATGAATACGGCGGAGACTCTGTATTCACGATATTATTTTGTTTCTGTCCTAGCAAGAGGGACGTTCTATCATAGTTTGTCTCCGACTGCGCACCTGATAGCTCGAGCAACCTCTTCAGTGCAGCTAAGAGTGGGAAAGTGTCCTGCTTGACAAGTGTGCACATCAACCTTTTGACCGCTCTCCTTCTCGATGCGGTTGATTATAGACTCTTGAACCTGCTGTGGCACTGCCTGGTCTTCCTTGCACACCAGATACGACACCGGAATATTCTGATAGCCCGGATGAGTGAGTAGGCCTGTGAAGCTGACCGTCGAGTGAGGGAGCATTGTTTTGGCCAACTCAACTCCCTTTGCGAGAGGAAGATCCGAGAAATTCGTTCGAGCACAACCCACTGCTTCAGTCAACATGTAATCGCCCTGCAACACAGAGTTAGGAACACCTATCCTAGTCTGACAGATCGTGAGAAACTCACTTCGACTCTGATAAATTCAGGCATGTTGTCACCCATCTGCGTGGCAATCGAACCCCCCACTCCCGGCACTGGGGAGCTGATATAGAACAGCCTCACGATGCCTCCTTTCATTTGGGACAGTGAGCGTTCAGCCTTCGTCACACCCTTGGTACTCTCGGTCCCGCATATACCTCCATATGAATGCATGACCAACACAATTTCCTTGCCTTGGTCAGCGACCTTTGTCGCGAGAGACCTGATGTACTCTGCGTCATCGGCCATTGTGGCGGCTGGAAGTGGACTGCGATCGCCAACCGAATGGAGATCAATCACGACAGTCTCATAGCCGTGGCTGTTCAACGCTCTCACCAGTCCACTGTAGAGACTCGGTGGAGAGAATGAGGCAGGGACAACGACTATGACCGGCTTGGTGGTCTCTGGCTTGTTGGCGGTGGACATCTTGACTTGGGTTGAGATGTCGTTGCACCTATCTCGATGTGATCTGGCAACAGGGTCGTAACGACGCGGATGCAGAACTTCCTAAGCAACAGGGCGCTTCGGTTGTGGAAAGATGGTGGCGAATTCAAGTGGATGGCAAGACTTGAAAGAACAATCCTCTCATGATTACAACCGAGAATGCCGACTACATGTTTGGCTTGCTGGTGTCTCGGATTATTGACTGTTTGAGGCCGAGATGGCGGATTCAATCATCGGTCTCGACCTTCCGACCCGATCTCGGTCTTTTCAAAGTGCTCCAGCACCTTCCAAGGACATGAGGTCGGAGAATTGCGAATATTTCGACCGCCGAGCTGAGATCGGTCTTGACAGCAAGCAAGCTGGGCTCCTCTTGAGGCAGTGTTGTACCATACGAATCCACTGCAATTCCGCTTACGAAGCCAAAGAGCTCCCCGGATTGTTTAAAAGAAAGTCACAACCCCAGTTGTGAGTTTTCTCCGCAGAATCTCAACCCAGCTTTTCTCCACGTTGAACCTCTACCCCCCGATCCTCCTTCATTACCCTCGGTCGTCGTTTTCTGTTGCACCATGGCGTTATCCCAGGATGCGCCGTTCACAGCGTCAGTTCTTGCTTCCTTTGGTCCCGCTGCTCCCTCACGGGCCAAGGAGATCTTGATATCCCTGATCCGTCACCTCCATGCCGTGTGTCGGGAGGTCAATCTCACAACCGAAGAGCTGTATATCGGACTCGACGCTCTCAACCGCTCGGGACGCATGAGTGATGCGAAACGAAATGAGACACTGCTCATATCCGATTGTCTCGGCGTGGAAGCGTAAGTCACCTCACAGCATCATGGTGTGCGACCTCTCTTTTCAGGACGTTGTCTGACCCTCTCAAAAAGTCTAGTGGACGAAATCACGCACAGGATCCTCGCAGAAGAGGTGTCCACCAATTCTTGCATCCTGGGTCCTTTTTATCGAGCCGACGCGCCTGCCTATGAGAACGGCGACAGCATCATCCAGAAGTACCTCGGCGGCGAAGTTACTTGGTGTCACGGCCAGATTCTTGACGCCGATAGCGACAAGCCCATTGCTGGTAAGTCTATCAACCACGAAGGCCATCGCTATTTGGACGTTAGAACCAACGATATATCACACAGGCGCGAAACTGAACGTGTGGGAATGCGCGGCCAATGGATTATACGATCAACAGGATCCAGAGCAACCTGACGGAAACATGCGTGGGATATTCACTTCAGACCACGACGGTCGGTACGGCTTCTACTGCATCAAACCGGTTCCCTACCCGGTGCCGTATGACGGGCCTGCAGGCGATATTCTGAAGTTGATGGACCGTTCGCCGTTTCGGGCCGCACACATTCATTTCATGGTCGAGAGCGAATCCCGCCGTCGGCTCGTGACGCAAGTGTTCCCCAGCGACGATGCGTATCTTGATCGTGACTCTGTATACGCTGTCAAAGATGACCTGATTATTCGGTTCGAGCCTGCGGGCCCAGAGGCACGGAAGGGACGGGGTGTGCGCGGTCTGCAGAGCGATGTCAAGTGGGAGGTGAAATACGACTTTCGCATCAAGAAACGATGATATTGAGGAATTCTACTCCACAAAGTCATCGGTGACATTTAATAGTCTGTAGACAGGATTCTCCCAGACGAAGAAAAACCCCTGGTTAAAGCTGTTGTTTGTTAGTGGTGCAAATGAGGACCGCCCAGCCCAGCCTTGCTCCTGAACGCCACAGCCTTGTTCGTGGCTCGGCAATTTCGGACAATTGCAGGAAATGTCCGAATAAGCCGACAAGGTTTCGTTTCTCTACCACAACATCCTCCTGTTCTCTGAGTCACAATCGAACTGCAGCTGGAGAGCATGTGGTCGATCTGCGCGTGTCACCTTGAAGCACACGTTGTGTGAGAGAGACAAAGGATCCGGGCCTGGACTGAATCAATCTCCTCGACTTCCTCTCCAACGTTTCACGAACGACCCCTCCTCGTGCGATAGCGTTGGACTGAACTTTGCTCTACTACCTCTCCACGGGACCGTACTCCCCCCTGCATACCATTGACCATTATTCGATAGTTAAGCAAGCCTTCGGGGGTAGTGACACCTTGCCTCCAAAGATCATGGAACACCAAGGTGTCGCAGCATCAACAACACCGCCCTCGACGATAGTGACAAAGACCAAGAAACGGCGGCGTCCAGCTCTGGCTTGCATCGCCTGCCACCAACGAAAATTAAAATGCGGTCGTGAATTTCCCGCTTGCGAGAGATGCAGAAAGAGCGGGTACCCGGAAGGCTGTGTATACCGTGAAAACCACATGGTTTCGACTCCTGTTGGCGCAGGAAGACGCGCAGCTCGGGTGAGCACCGTCAGTGACTCGACTGCGTCGGATACCGCTACTCAAGAGAGTCTTTCGAGGCGTTTTCAAAACACGGAGACAAGGGCGACATTGCCCTCGCCTGCGCAGTCATCCCACGGACCAACGCGAGAAGTTGAGCAGGCTGAGCAGCTGCCGCTCCAAGAGATGACCATCTACAAAGGCGAGGATCTTCTCACCCGGTTCTACGGGCATAGTTACCACCGTAATTGGTATCAGCAGGTATCTCTTTCCTCACAAAATCACTCCTACTCGGCGAGCTCATGCTAAGCCCCTCTGTTTTGTCATTGTGCCAAACTAGTTTGATCAGCTTCGGCAGTACATCCAGCGGCTCAAAGCGCAGTGCCCCAGCATCAACATGCTGCGGGACGAGATTCAGGTCTTGAAAGCCAACGGGCACAAATTGGAAAGTCGACACAACGGCAGCGCCGCGGACGCACCATGTGATTCTGAAATCAAGAGTCTGATTCCTGCTCGAGAATTGGCTGATGGGTTGATCAACCTGTATATCACGCGGTTTGAAACCACGCACCGTGTTTTCCACATCCCGTCTTTCCTCGACGAGTACCACAAGTATTGGACCAACCCACAGACCACACGGACAATCTCTGCCATTCAGTTCTTGCTGGCAATGGCAACAGCGCTAAGTTGCCGCGAGATTCTGGACTGCGAACTCCGAATCGGAGCCAAAGATGTGATCTCGCGCGAAACCGCCACAGCATGGATCCAAATTTGCGAACCATGGGTGTCGAGGGAGACCACAAGAGCGCCCTCTCGCCATCTGACCATGTTGGCAACTCAATGTCTTCTGGTCATCGCAAAGCGAGCAAACCACATACAAGCAAACGAAGCCTGGACGACGACAGGCGCCCTGTTACGATCGGCCATGGCGGCCGGATACCACAGGGAACCGGACAGTCGAGCACACATTTCCATTTTCCACCGCGAGATGCGTCGTCGGCTCTGGGCCACCGTTGTCGAGCTCGATCTGCAAGCGACCATAGAACGAGGGATGCCGCCGAGCCTGCGCGAGGAGGATTTCACCTCCAAACCTCCATTGAATATCGACGACGACGCCATTTCCGAGTCGGTACAAGAGCCTCCAACTCCGAGTGCATTGGATGCTCTCACAGACACGTCTTTCCAGACACTGGCTTATCGCTCGATAGGTCCACGACTGCGGATTTGCGCCCTGGTCAACAACAGCCATCACAAACCGTTAGAGGTGCTCTTCGATGAGGGGACCTCCCTGGATGAGGACATCACCAAGGCACTCACAACGATTCCAACAGACTGGGCCAGCGCGCCTACGAGGCGTGATGACTGGAGCACCCAAAGACCCGTCTACATCAAGTACATGTTGGATATGTTACTCCGGCAGCAGCTGGTGTTGCTGCATATGCCCTTTGCGAATGCCAATCGCAGCACGCAGCCCAACCGATTCGGCCACTCACGTCGAGTGAGGCTCGAGGCCGCGACGAGTGTCCTCAATTCTTTCAGGTTGCTCGTGGACCAGGGTATTATACACCGCTCGGGCTGTGACAATCGCCAGTTTCACGCCGCCATGGCCATCTGCCACGAGCTGTACCTGCAGAATGGAGTTTTTGGTAAGTTTAAGTCAAGTCTCTCACTCCTAGCCGCGAGCCATGTTTCACACATATCCCTATACCCGCTGCTACATGGGTCTGATCGATCAACAACCCAGGATCCATTTTAACGCCCTTATCACCCGCCTCGAACCTCGCCGAATGCTACATCTCCATGGTGGAATCCGTGTTATCAATGACCGAGACCCGAATTACCGTCCTGGCCAAAGGCCTGAACGAATACTACCTCCTGACCATGGTCCTCGGCCTCACCAAATCGAGATTGTGGAGCGATCGCGCCCCGTCCTTTGCCGCAGAGGCGGTTGAGCGCATTACAAGGGTCATGATCATTCTGGGGTCTATGCGCAGGTCGAAGTCGACGTTGACAGCGACAGCGACAGCGACATCGTCGTGGCATGGACCCAACGCCGCTGCCGCCGCTGCTGCGGCTGGAAATGGGAATGTCCCCCAGTACGTGGTTCCCCCAGAGCAGATGCGGGAGTTCTTTGATGGTTCAGATGTGTCCCGACTGACGTGGTGTGAGGTACAGCAGTGCCCCTGCCCAGGGACTCGGGGCGGGAGTGGGAATAGGAGATGCTCCTATCACAACGTTCCCGGAAGTATCTTCTACGAGGAATGATGGAGACATGGAAATGGAATCGGAACTGGAAACGTTGGGTTCTCTCGTAAGTTTTGACGCACAAACATATTGTTTTTCAGTTGGTCAGCTCGTTGATTCAACATGTTATGTGTTTTTTGCTTGTGCTTCTGCTTGTACTCGTGCTTAATCTTCATTGTCATTCATCACTAATACAAAAGGTGCAAACCCAGATCTCAAACAATTTCGATCTTTTTCAAGACGACGTCGACCTGGAGGCGTTTGATCTCTGGGCCCATGAAGACACCCGCAGTTTCTTTGGGAATGGTGACTTTTGAGTATCCCCGCGACGGGGGGCGTAGTTTAGTTGAGAGGCCTAAATTGTGTCAGAAGCAGGGGATCAAAATGTTTTTTGATCTGTGTATATATAAATATAATAATAAATCCTGTTGACCACCCTAGTTTGACAAATTGGGAACTAGTTATTGACTTTTCACTGGTCTCCTCGTACCTCGTGTACTTCATACTTGGTAAGGTATATAGTGAGGCGAGGGCGAGGCAAAGGCCCGGCAGACCAGACTGGGAGACAGTACAAAGTCCTCTAGAAATCATTCGCTTTTCAAAAAAGGGGGGAGCAGGTGAGTGAGTGGCCCGGCCATGACCACACAACTACTCACGGGGCTCTCAGATCTCACAGAGTAGAATCAAGGATCTCCCAATGTACCTCGTACTGACTACTACTGAGCTGGCGGCCACCCGCCAATGGTGACTCTGAACAGCGCCGGATCCGCCTCAATCTCCGCCTTGCGGGCCACCAGCTCCTCGACGTCCCAATTCGCCCCGACAACTCTCCCGGACTTGAGAAAGTCGGCTTCGGGGCTGGCGAGCCAGACTGTGAAGTGCGCGGGGAGTTCGAGGCCTTCGGTGGAGGTTGAGGTGGAGGAGGAGTCACCGGGGTAGAGCGTAAAGACGCGGAGTTTGGGGTTCTCCTCTGCGAGGTACTCGTCGAGCTTTGCCGCCGCCAACTGGGAGGCCAGATACGCCGAGTTCTTGGGAGATTGCGAGGCTCCCAGGTGGCATGCGGCTGCGTTGACGTCAATGTACGTCGCGTTGGCACGGCACTTTGGGAGGAAGTGCTTTGCAAAGTGGGCGGAGAACTTGACATTGATCTCGAACGCTTGCCACCAGTCGTCTTCATCCGCTCCGGCGAGGGTGGTCGAGGTTGGCGAGTACCTCCACAGCAATGTCAGCATGATGCTTAATCTGCGAGAGAAAAGTGTATCACACAAAGGGGCCGGGAGCATACCCTACACAATTTACAAACACGTCCCAGGCCCCCAAATCAGATCGGATGGTATGTGCCGCAAGGCCGACTTCGTTGGCTTTGGAGAGGTTCGCGGGAGTCACCAGGACCGTCACGTCCGGGAACGATTGATTAATGGCCGTCTTTGTCTTCTCGAGAGTCTCCTCAGTTGTCCCTATCAGTGCGATTTTCCGGGCGCCGGCTTTTGCAAATGACAGGGCAACAGCGGCAACGAGGCTCTCTTCCCCCGCGCCCGCCACTACCACCGTCTTGTCCTTTGTCGACAATTCGGGTCTCGAGGGCTCAATGGCCGGGTAAGTGGTTTTGCGGTAGACCTTGGTGAAACAGGAGGATGCCATCACAGCCTTTTAGTTCGAAGCGAGTGACGAGTTCAAGGACTGTCTGTCAATGGACAAGCTCAGGACCGTGGAAATACTTCTCTCGAGTGTGTACTTGTGCCGATGGAGCGTGGGGAGAGCCGTCTTGTAATACAGCCTCCTCATACGCGAGGCTGCAGAACAAGTGGTCAATGGGCGACGGCGTCTACTTGAAGCCCAATGCGCACCCTAATGTCACTGAAAATTGCCCAGCTTTAGGACAGTTCCTTGTGGCCTTGACTCGGTAAGATCGCGAAAGTCGTGCTTTGCAACCTTCAATGTCACAGCTCGGGTGTGGACAGTGGGTGAATTTTGTCAGGAATATAGGAGATCAAGCAATTGTACCTACTGTAGGTCGTCCAGTCTTTGAGGACTTGTGTTATGTACTGAGTACCAAAAAAAAATGATGGAGAAAAGAGAAATTCACCCCTCAGCGGCTACCGTCGGTTATTGGGTCCCGCCGCCGCAGCGAATACAATACATCACCTCATTTTGTATGAAAAGTTCACCATAAATAGAAGAATGTTTCTTACAACGTCCCTGCAAGCAACGATCTCCCTACAAGTCCAATAATACCACCCCCCCATACACCCACCAAACACAAACAATGGCCTCAGTCACCGGCGACCGGCTGCTCGCCCAAGGCACGCACGAGTCCGCGCTCGAACTCATCGGGCAGACGCCCCTCGTACGCCTGAACAAGATCCCGCAGTCTCTCAGCATCGAAGCCACCGTCTATGCCAAATGCGAATATTTCAACGCCGGAGGAAGCGTCAAGGACAGGATCGCCCTGCGCATGATTGAAGAGGCCGAGAAGTCGGGCAGAATAAAACCGGGGGACACGCTCATCGAGCCTACCAGTGGCAACACGTAAGGGATGCACCAGGCAAAACTCGAGAGAACAATGACCTTTGCAGAACGGAGGAGCTAACAAGATGGACATCTGTGATTGCATAGTGGCATCGGACTCGCCCTCGTCGCCGCCCTCAAGGGCTACAAGACCATCATCACCCTCCCGGAAAAGATGTCTGCTGAGAAAGTCGCCGTCCTCAAAGCCCTCAACGCAACCATCATCCGCACCCCCACACAAGCCGCCTTTGACAGCCCTGAATCACACATCGGAGTCGCCAAACGGTTGGAGAAGGAGATACCCAATGCTCATATCTTGGACCAATACGGGAACCCCGACAATCCGCTGGCGCATGAGCTGGGAACGGCGGAAGAGGTCTGGCAGCAGACAAATGGTACTATAACGTGCATCGTCGCTGGGGCCGGCACAGGTGGCACAATCACAGGTCTCGCCCGCGGTCTACACAAGCACAACAAATCAATAAAGGTCGTCGCTGCAGATCCCCAGGGCTCGATCCTCGCTCTCCCGTCGTCCCTCAACGAAGAATACGCCAACCAACCTTACAAAGTCGAGGGGATCGGCTATGACTTCATCCCGGACGTCCTCGACCAGAGTGTCGTGGACAAATGGTACAAGACGGACGACAGAGATTCCTTCCACTATGCACGCCGTCTCATTTCCGAAGAAGGGTTGCTGGTCGGAGGGAGCTCTGGGTCTGCTATCGCAGCCACGATCCAAGCCGCAAGAGATCTCAAGCTTGGGAAGGACGATGTGATCGTGACAATCCTCCCAGATAGCATCCGCTCGTACTTGAGCAAATTCGTCGACGACGACTGGCTCGCCGCCAACAACCTCTTACCTCCAACACCACCGCCTGAACCATCATCACCCCAACTATCGAGAACCCAGAGCATCAAGCAAGACGACACATTCCACGGCGCTCGCGTACGCCACCTGCGCCTCAAACCCGTCCAGACGGTCACTTCGGACAGTCCCTGCTCCAGCGCCATCGAAGTCATGCGCGAAAAGGGCTTCGACCAACTCCCTGTCCTTGCTCCCAAGGGATCCAGGAGACTAGTCGGCCTCGTCACCTTGGGCAACCTGCTGTCACGGATAAGCCACGGGCGGGCCACGGGACAGAGCCCCGTGAGCGACGTCATGTTCGACTTCTCCAAAATCAGCGAGGTCACCGTCGACCACACGGATTTCTCCGAGCTGATGAACACCTCCGCGGACGAGGACTCGGAGCCGCAGAAGCCGTCGGCCGCGAAACCCAAGGGCAAAGGCAAGCGGAAGCACTTTGTCGAGATCACCGTGGACACGCCCCTGAGCGCGTTGAACAGATTCTTCGAGTGGCAGAGTGCGGCCATCGTCACCGAGCGCGAGTCAAGCGACAAGGGCGGCACTCTCAAGCCGGTGGCGGTGGTCACCAAGGTAGATCTGCTTACTTGGATGTTGAGCGAGCACAAGCCGTAATTCTCTCGAGGTAACGGAAGCCATATTTCACGAGATATTGGGATCAGATTCAACAGGGTCATGGGATCAAAAAGGAGAGGACGGGGTGGGATTGCCTTGCAAGAGTGCAATGTTGGGAATATTCAACACGAGC
The DNA here is from genome assembly GCF_000835455.1 of Fonsecaea pedrosoi CBS 271.37. NCBI lineage: Eukaryota > Fungi > Ascomycota > Eurotiomycetes > Chaetothyriales > Herpotrichiellaceae > Fonsecaea > Fonsecaea pedrosoi. The sequence continues at coordinate 1,728,153 of NW_013550608.1, read as the reverse complement.
CCATCTGTGGTGGCGATGCACATTGCATGGACGGGAGTGACAAGGATCAGAACAAACTCCATAATGACTCAGGAGCGATTGAGATTTCATGTATTTACACGATAAAACCCACGTCCGCAAGGACAATTTACCCATGACGACGCCTACAAGACTTACCTCCCCGAGTGGAGTGCAGTGCCTGCTTCGTCGATTAAAATCATCATCAGGACAGGGACAAGCCCACCACCGGTAGAAAAAAAAAAATATAGAAAAGGGGGGAGGATATCGGATATGGGCGCAGAGACGGAAACGAGCCAGAACATCGTGGCTGTATGACAAGACAAAGATGGCGCGTAGGGAG